>NC_141145.1:79290859-79597109 GCF_053477565.2 Lygodium microphyllum
GTAGCATTGGCATGTGGTTGGCCATGCTTGCATATTTTTCTTTGAGTTATCAACTAGGGACAATTGCTTTTTAACCCTGAATAACTGTTATGAAATTATATTTATTGATTTTTATTATTGCCAATTTTATCACCACATAATTCGTGACTTATCATGCAAATACATGCATACAATATTGGTCACAATATGTCTCGCAGATAGATGGAAAGATACTCATGATATGTTGTGTTGTGGTGAGTAGACAATTAGATGCAATTAAGTGGAATTATTATTTTAAAGTGCACGTTTCAAGTGCATGGGATTTATGTGCTTCACAACATGGAAGAATATTATTAAAGACATTTTAGTTTGCATGAATCTATTAGTGCAAAGACTTTGCATGCACACACACATACACAATATATTTATTTTGATGTATTTGTTAGATAAGATAAAGTAGTATTTTCGTAAAGCTATTAGAATTGAGAGTGTTTTGATTTATTTACACAAAATCAAGTCATGCAAGGTGAGGAAAAGCAGGCACACAAAAAGGATACTTTCAATGTATTTTGAGCACAAAAGCTTAATCTAATATCATAAATATATGCATGAGAAAGGTACTCATCCATGCATGGGGGAGATTGTATCAAATCTCATGTCATGGATGCTTTCTCTATTTCTCTACTCTCTTGTCTCTATTTTTCTTTCTTGCTCAAATTGTGTTTCTTTTAATTTTGTTTAATAACTATTTATTGTATGGTGAAGGTCGTCAACATAAGGCAATGTATTTGTATATGTGTTTTTATGCTTGAATATTGCAATGTGGAGGTTTAAAAAATACCTAATTGATGTCATTGGTTGTCATCTAATAGAATGCTTACATACGTGCATCTATTATGATGCATTTAATAGGTATTTTGGTGTGGCTAAGATCTAACTAGTGTTTGCCAAGCTAAGTTTTCTAGGGCAAAAATTGGGCTTGCATTTCTTAAATTTGTGCTAGATGATTGGGGATTTGAATGGTGTAGTGTTTAACAAGTTGGTGACTAGAGGAACTAACTCTCCATAATTTTTATGGCCAAGTGCACAGAATTTTGGAAGAAACCAATTTTAGAGGCATTCTCCAACACATAATAGGAAAGAGTCAAGCCTCCACAAAGCTTCACCTTGTGAAGAACCCCTCCTTTTCTTTAAAATTGTTCTCTCTTACTTGAACACTAACTTTATAGTAAACATCTTCCCAAGAGAAATGGAGATTACTATTCTAGCATGGTAAAGCACCAACCATTAGTCTTCATTTTCACTTTATAAATCATGGTGGTAGAAATCACTTCCCTCATATAAGCAAAACCTTTATAGTCAATGTTAAAATCATGACATCTTCTTGTTGGATAAACCTATTCTTTGATAATGGTATACCATCTTGATGATTTATACAAATATACAACATAGAATTGCTCACACATCGACAAAGCAATTCCATCTTCCTTTTCAATGTTTATCTTCGGATAATCAAAATTTCTTATACTTTTGTAGATCACGATATACAACAATAGATTAAGATCTAACTTATCACAAATGCTTTGTTTCATAGCAATTACTCTCTTTGAAGAAAAGTTACATTTTATTTAATTTGTTTCTATTATAGTCACTTAAAGGGTTTACATCACAAGTTCTCTTTTTCAAGAAAATATGGAGTTGTCTAATTTTCTCTTAATATAGGTCATTATCATCTTTAGCTTATGTACTTAGAATGTAAAGTATGGACTTTGAATATAAGAACTAATTACTATCATCTTTGTGTAACTAACCTAGTTTGTAGGCTTTAGGATCTTACAATAACTTATTATACCATATACTACTCATTTGAGTTGATTATGCAACATACTCAAACACACTTTATTGTCACATCTCTTTGACCCAAAATTTATAGTATTATCCACAATCTAGCTCTTGAGAAATCTTGTATTGCATAAAAAGACATCTTTGAAAAGAACACTTTTAGAAATAGAAGGAAGTTTTTTGTAATTCATAAAAAGAGAAAAGTATATTTATTATGTGGGATAAAAAATAATTATAGCTCTAGAGAGGAGATATTGCCCTCACTAAAAAAGGAAGAGGGAAACTAGTAAAGCTAAAAAGACATCCTAAGAAACTTTTAAGTTATGAGACTCCTTAATAACTAGAGGTACACCAAAAGACCTTTGAAGACAACGTTAGGCAACTTTTGAACAAGTTAAATAATGTTACAAGATATTCGGTCTTTCAACGATCTCCTAAACAAGTTGCAACCTTGAACACGTTGATGATGAATGGTCTACCTTGTGTTTAACTCTAACTTTGTGATGATTCTCCCTAGTGTCAAAAAAGTTGTACATAATATTTTGCCTCAAATCTACATTGGATGGAGACTCTTCTTTGCTTATCTTCTTTTCCTTTTTCTTATTAACTCCATATATATATACATACATATATATATATATATATATATATATATATATATATATATATATATATATATATCCATTGTTGCCACTCTTGTTTTTCCTCTTCTCTTCTCTTCTTCTTCCTCTTCTTCTCTTCCACTTATAAATGCATAGAAGAATGAATTGAGGATGAGTAGAAACAAGGGGAGCTTCAATTCTTTGTGCATCTTGAATCAAGCAAGCATGGAGGATTCATCTTTGGAATCTAGACTACAACAAAGAAGAAGGGGTACTAGTGAGAATTTCTCATGTTCTCTTCATCTTTTCTTGTTGCTTGTATTCATGGAAGAATGAACATAGTAGGCAAGAGATAGAGAGTAAGAGTGGAAGGCAAAGCCATTCGTGTGAGAGGTGGATGCCTGAGAATGTGTGATGCTATTGCAATAATAAGAGTCTTCAATCAATATCTCGACATTTAACTTGTAGAGCCTTCATTTTGATTCCATTCTCAAGACTGAGGGCAATCATCTATTTGACAATGCTCTACTTTCATACCAAGTGGAGGACTATGAAATGGTCATTACTTGGACTGATTAAGTGGTGCTATACTTTTCTTTTGTATAGCTTGTGAAACACATCCAATTGAAGTAGGAATACCAAATTGGGAGGAATTCATTTGATGGAATGTTAGGGAAGCAAGTAGTCGATTATGAGCATTAAGAACACATTACAATCAATCTAAACCATAGCTTTCATATAACCACTTTTCATGAGTCTTACTTGAAACATCTTATGCATAAGATGCATTTTGGGCTTAATATTTAATAATCACAAAAGGCCATTTTAAATCTCTCTTACTACTTGTTGGTCTATTTGTGTAAAATTTTGGGTTTCTTGATTACTTGGCATCGGAATAATCATCAAAAAAGTAGAAAGTTTTATACTTGACATTGCATACATACAAACGCAAACTTGATGTATTGGGTTCATTGAAATCATGTGCCTTAGTTTGAGCATCATAACATAGTTTAAACATTGTGAAGGAGATATAGGAAGCATTTCTATACTTAACCTTGTATCTTGCTTGCAAAGCTAAGTTAATTTGGAAAGTTAAGAGGTCGAAACTTCTTTTGAGTTATGAGAATCACCTCTTGATTGAAGGTTTGAAGTTTGAGTGTAAAGCACTTTGATTGATGATCTCAATCGGCAGTTAGATTGTCCCCAAAGAGCTTAAAAGGCCCAAAAGTGAGTCCAAATTTCCCCTAATAGGTTGAGAACTTTAGGTCTTTGGCCCCAAACAACACATCACCTTATGGATAGAATTGTTAGACATAGAATAGACTTGACCTAAGATTTTAGTCTTTGTTAGTTATAAAAGAAGATTCATTTTCTTTTGAGACATACCCTTAAGGTATTTTACCTCAAAGCCTTGTTCTCATACTTCCAAGGTTCAACATATTTTCCAAGCAAGGCAACATTCTTGGAACTTGAACATCATGCAAGTCTAGCCCATGTACGTTAAACCCAAAAAGCACGGAAGCTAAGAAGCCCAACTTGAAGTTGGAGATGAATAGAAAATGTCAATCAAGGGTGCTACTTTTTTTTGTTGCAAAAAAGTTATGTAATTTTGAGGAGTTGTAAAAATGTCATACTTTTATAAAAATAAAGTGAGGGATGGGCTTACTCTTTATCCAAATTGTAAAATCACTACAGTTAGCTAGAAGATTCACAAAGAATATGTAGGTTGCATGCAACTCTATTTGCTTTTCGATGAACCATGTCTATAATACCCAAAGTGGAATGTAAAACAAGGATCAATCGTGAGAGAAGTATAGTAAAGGATGCCCAAACCCTAAAATGAAACTCTAATACATACAATGTGTAAAAGTTAATAGAGAACACATTCTTGTTTGTGCATACTTTGATTCTCCTTCTCCATCTTCTTGTCTACAAGCTTCTATCCTTCATAACTTGAGAGTGAAATATGAGAGAGATAGAGGGACTAGCGAAGATGAAGTTGTTATCGCTTTCACAAGCTAGGCATATTGGACTTAATGGAATGCTCATTTTTTCAAGCACTTTGAGCAATGTGGCTATGGTTACCTCTCACACAACCATTACACACTCTCAAATCTAACATAGCAAACTCACCGATTTATCTTCTTGTTGTAGTCTATCTGCTTCGGGGGACTCACTATATGTATATTTTCTATATCATGTGCATTTAAGGCCTACTTATAAATATCCTTATTTGTGAAATTTACTTGAATAAAACACAACCCTTTTCTATTCAATATTTAAATAAACATTTATATTACACCCTTTTATATGTAAAAAATATATAAAAATGATATTTTAAAAATTCTTTATTTTGAACTCGCGTGATTCACACATATATTCATGAGTGATCTCCTCGAGCCTATATGTAAAAGTGTTGTCGATGGCCCTACAATTCAAGCCATGTGGCTCAACTAAGCTCCACCTCCATAGCCTCAATCACCATGCAAGCTACGAGTTAGAGAGGAAGAAGTAATAGGAGAAAAAAAGGAGGAGAAGGAGGAAGTACGAGCTTCCCACACGTTGGCTCCTCAATCTACCTCTCTCACACATGCGCATGTGTTCACATGCGTGGACGCTCATACACACACACACACACACACACACTCTCTCTCTCTCTCTCTCTCTCTCTCTCTCTCTCTCTCTCTCTCTCTCTCTCTCTCATGGAAGCAAGATGTAAGAAAGAGCCAAGAAGAGAGCTCCACAATATTGCATACCACAAGAATGAGCTTATACTTCCATTTGCTATTAAACATGGCCTCAGTTTCCTTGGACATCCTTCCATGTTATTAGCTTAAACCGGTCTTCTCTTACCTTGTATACCATCTTCGGTTTTTTACAACTCTTTTCCAACTTGTTGGGCTGAGATTCTTATGCTCATTCCTCACTTAGAGTGTTATTATACTTTTCATGGGAGTGAGCCTGCTAGCTCTCTTTAGAAAATAATTTTTTGTTAAAATTTTATAAGCATCGGAGAGACAATGGGTTTTCTCTCCTCTTTCCATCCTAAAATTTTGCATTTTTCTTGTGCCTCCTTTGTTACGCTTGTGCATGTTCCATAGTACTCCATAACCAGGTGGGTAATACTATGGGCTAGTATTTGTGGGTTGTGTAGAGGCTAACCACTAATGATACTGTGATTTTGGGCCATTGTTGGTGTGGATGCAATTAGCTCTTATTCTATTTTTAGGGGTTGAGTTGCCATCCAAGGAGGAAGAGGGCAGAACGACAAGGGCCAATACTATCGTTCGATTAGTTATGTCGATCTTAAAGTTCTGATCTCTTTATGAAATAAAAGTTTGTTAAAAAATTATAAGCATTAGAGATACAATGGGTTTTCTTTCCTCTTTCCATCCTAAAATTTTACCTTTTTCTTGTGTCTCGTTTGTTATGCTTGTGCCTCTTCCATGGCACTCCATAACTTGGTGGATATCACTATGGGCTAGTGTTTGTGGGTCATGTAGAGGCTAACCACTAATGATATTGTAATTTTGGAAAATTATTTCTATTGATGCCATAAGCTCTTACTCTATTTTTAGGGGTTGAGTTGCCATCCAGACAAAGGAGGAAGAGGACAGAATGACAAAGGCCATTGCTGTTGTTGGGTTAGCTATGTGAATCTTAAAGTTGTGATGCCATTATAGAAGAAAACACGTACTCCCTAAGGGGGTAGTGAAAGGTGAGAAGGATCGAAGCTTGCTTAGAAGTGAGCTATGGCGGCGGAGAGCAAGAGCAAGAAGAGAGAGAGACACAAATGGGAACTCCAACAGTCACAATATGTGACCGGATTCAAATTGTCACTAAAAGAATAAAGAATAAAGTGACAACAACGAGCAATCACCACCTACAGTGTGCAATGGCAGGTCGTGTCACTATAGTAATACACGGGCGGCTAGGCAGAGGCACCTTTACCCCCAACAACCTCCCACTTAAAGTTCAATCTACTCGAGTGAGGAGTGAAAAGAAAAAGAAGAGTACAATGTACACATGTACAATAGGATGAGGAAAAACGTCATCCCATCCAGCGCCCATCAATCTCCTAAGGAAGGCAAAGTGCTCAGTAGTGAGGCTTTCATGAGCAGATCTGCAGGATTTTCATCAGTTGAGATCTTGACAAGGTCAACAGACTTGTCCTCCACGACCCCATGTATGAAGTGATACCTTGCCTCAATGTATTTCGTTTTTGCATGAAAGACCGGATTCTTGGCTAGCTAAATAGCACTCATAGAATCCAAATGCAGTGTAGGTATAGTATCAATCCCAAGGTCATGAACCAAATGGCTCAACCATATGGCCTCCTTGCAAGCCTCAGTGGCCGCAACATACCCGGCCTTAGTGGTAGAGAGAGCTGTACACTTCTGAACCCTGGACATCCAAGAAACAATACTTCCAACATAGGTAAAGACATAGATGATCGACCACTAGGACTTTTTCTACTACAAAAATCGACTTAGCTCCAAAAAGGGTAAGATGTACCTCTTCTAGCCTTGTCAAAATCCTATCACAATCATGAATATGGTTAACTACAAATGTTCTGCAGCCATCTTCGTCAAGCTCCTCATTCCTTTCATTGACTTCACATCCCTTGATAGGTACATCATCAAGAAATAGAAGAGTAAGTTGTGGAATAAAGTCCCTTAAGACTTTGTGCATGGCATTCATCATATGAGCTACGCAGTTTGTTGCACCTTGTGGTAGGGTGCACATGCGAACCAATCCAAGAGGTGTCTTCATTGTGATAATGTCTCGGCTTTCTAATGAAAGCTGAAATTGGTCATATCCTGAATATAGGTCACCCATAGAATAAATTGCTCTACTTGCAAAAGCTTCAACAAACTCATCAACAATTGGACCCGAACCAACATTTCAGATTGTGACATGATTAACAGGCGATAGATCTTGAATGAATCATAAAGATCCATTTTTCTTGGGTACGGTAAACCATCGATTTGAGTAAGGTGCTGAAGAAGGTTCTAAAATCTTCGTTCTAATATTTTCATTTAGAAGTTCCAGTAGCCACTTATGTTACTATGTTTTGTATGCATTAGTAATGGTTAGGTAGGATGTCATCTTATGGATGGAATGGCTATACATGGATTGCATACCAACGTAGTTTTTATACCCTCCTCAACTCAATTAAGGACTATATTCTCGCCCTCTACTTTAACCCATGCCATATATTGTGATGTAATGTTATTGTTGAAATAATTGCACATGAGTGCCTTATATTCAAGGAGTATGGGAGGGTCTAGTGGTGATGGCACTCATAGTATTAATTCTTTCTCTTGCCTTTTTGTGAAGGTACAATTTATTGGGTCAACATTTTTATTTACTTTTGGGTAGACTTCCTTAGGCTTCTAGTCACGTGCACACATTAATACCATGTATCTCATCGAGTGAGGATGTTCTCTCTCTCCTCTTGTTCTTCTTTCACTTTCTTCCCTCCCCTTAGTCTCTCTTAAAGTATGTAAATTTTATCTCTTCCTTATATATAATTCTCTCTTTATGTTTATATTATCTCTCTTCTCCTCTCTCTCTCTCTCTCTCTCTCTCTCTCTTTCTGTCCCATTTTCTTCTTCTCCCCTTTCTCCTAATTTTCCTTCTTTTTCTCTCTCTTTTAAATTTTATCTTTTTCTTCTCTCCTTCTCTCTTTTAAATTTTATACTCTCTCTCTCTCTTTCTCTCTCTCTCTCTCTCTCTCTCTCTCTCTCTCTCTCTCTCTCTCTCTCTCTCTTTCTCTCTCTCTCTCTCTCTCTCTTCCCCCCTCTCTCATTCTCTTTCCCTTCCTCCATCTCTCAAAAAATATTTAAATTTTAAAAATACTTTTCTCTTTTCTCTTTTTCTCCATCTCTCTTCCCCTTTTCCTCTCTCCTTCTTATTCTTCTTCTCTCTCTCTCTCCCCTGGGTGATAGAGAGAAGAAAAGCAGGGAGAGAGACAAAGAAAAAAGAAGAATAAGAAAAAGAAGAAAGAGGAAAAGAGATGGGGAAAAAGAGAAAATAGAAAAGTATTTTTTAAATTTAAATATTTTTTGAGGGAGGAGAAGGAGAGAGGAAGGGAGAGAGAGAGAAAGAGAGAAGACAAAAAGGAAAATTAGGAGAAATGGAAGGAGAAGAAAAGGGGGCAGTGAGAGAGAGAGAGAATAAAAGGAGAGAGAGGAGAATAAGAGAGAGAACATGAACATAAAGAGAGAATTATATATAGGGAAAATATAACTTTTACATACTTTAAGAGAGATTGAGGGGGGGAGAGAGTATGAAAGAAGAAAAAGAAGAGAGAGAGAGAGAGAGAGGGAACATGGAGAGAGAATTACATAGAGAGGAAATATAAAATTTAAAAGAGAGAGAGAGAGAAGGAAAAAGAAAAATTATGAGAAGGGGAGAGAGAGAGGGAGAGAAGAAAAAAGGAAAATTATGAGAAGGGGAGGAGAAGAAAGAGAGAGAGAGAGATACTAAAAAAAGAGAGAGAATATGAACATATCCTCCTTGTGTGACATAGGCTTGGGAGCCTTCTCGTTAACTTGGATCCCCAAGACAAACCTCTAAATAATATTTAGAATAGAAATAAATAAATTATAGTGCCACCTTAAGGTGTGGCGTTGTATTCACGCTTTTCTTTTAGTTTTGGGAATGTAGGAGCCTTACCTTCATATGGCAAGTGTAGCAACTCTGTCTTGGAGTCTTTGGGATTTACTTTTTTTTGGTGGGGGGCATATGCTCTCTAATATCTACTAGTGTTTTGTGCGCCCTTCGAGCGCACAGAAGCGGCAGCTTCGCTGCCTCGAAGCAACAAGCGAACTCCACTCAACAATCCATTTCTCATATTTCTCTCTCCTCTTTTTCCTCTCTCTCTCCCCCGTAAAATTTCCCTATTTCTAATTTTCCTCTTTTTCCTCTCTCTCCTCTTTTTCCTCTCTCTCTCTTTCCCTCCCCAAAAAAATTCCCTATGTCTAATTTTCTCTCTCTCTCTCTCTCTCCTCTTTTTTCCTTTTTTTTCTTCTTCTTCTCTCTCTCTCTCCTCTCTTTTCATTCTCTCTTTCTTCTCTATTTTTTAAATTTTATCTTTTCTCTCTCTATAATTCTCTCTACATGTTCTCTCTCTTTTCTTCTTCTTTCACTTTCTTCCACCCCTCAGTCTCTCTTAAAGTATGTAAATTTTATCTTTTTCTTAAATATAATTCTCTCTTTATGTCTATATTCTCTCTCTTCTCCTCTCTCTCTCTCTCTCTCTCTCTCTCTCTCTCTCCCATTTTCTTCTTCTCCCCTTTCTCCTAATTTTCCTTTTATTCTTCTCTCCTTCTCTTTTAACTTTTATATTCTCTCTCTCTCTCTCTCTTCCCCCTCTCTCCTTCTCTCTCCCTTCCTCTCTCTCTCAAAAAATATTTAAATTTTAAAAAGATTTTTCTCTTTTCTCTTTTTCTCCATCTCTCTTCCTCTTTTCCTCTCCCTTCTTCTTATTCTTCTTCTCTTTGTCTCTCTCCCCCTCTCCTCTCATTTTCTTATCTCTCCTCTTTTTTCTTTTTTTCTTCTCTCTTTAAATTTTTTTCTTTTCTCTTTCTTTTAAATTTTATCTTTCATTTCTCTATAATTCTCTCTGTGTTCAAATTCTCTCTCTTCCTCTTCTTATTTTCTCTCTCTATCTCTGTCCCCCTCTCTCCTCTTTTTTCCTTTTTTCTTTTCCTTTCTCTCTCTCTTTCTCTTAAATTTTATATTTCCTCTCTCTATAATTCTCTTTCTCTCTATTCCCTCCCTCTCCTCTTCTTTCTTTTTTGCTCTTTGTATAGTTCTCTCTCTCTTTCCCTCTCTCTCTCTCTCCTTATTTTAATAAAAAAGAAAGTTTTTTTTCTTTTTCATTTCTATTTCTTTTAAATTTTATCTTTCCTTTCTCTATAATTCTTTCTCTTCTTCTTCTTATTTTCTCTCTCTCATTTTCTTCTCTCTGTCTCTCTCCCACCCTCTCTCCTCTCTTTTTCTTTTTTCTTTTTCTGTCTTGCTCTTTCTCTCTCTTAACCCCTCTCTCTCTCTCTCTCCCTCCCTCTCCTCTTCTTTCTTTTTTGCTCTTTGTATCTCTCTCTCTCTCTCTCTCTCCTTATTTTAATTAAACAAAAATTTTACATTAAAAAGTTTAGAGAGAGAGAGAGAGAGAAAACCTAGGCCCTACGCATGAGAGAGAGGGGGGAGGGGGAGAAGAAAAATGTTTAATTAAAAAAAGACTATTATCTTTCCTCTTTCTGCCCCTTCTCTCTCCGTCTTCTTCTTTTTATCCTTCTTCTTCTTCTTCTCTCTCTCTCTTTTATTCTATCTCTTTCTCACAGTGTGTGAAAAACTATATTCGAAATATTTTAAATTAAAAAAGCTTTTAAATTTTTTAATTAAAAAAAGATTAATCAGAGAGAGAGAGAGAGAGAGAGAGAGAGAGAGAGAACCTAGGCCCTACACATGAGAGAGAGGGGGGAGGGGGGGGGAATTTAATTAAAAAGGGAATGAGGTTTTAATTTTAAAAAGGGAGGTGAGGAGGAGAGGCTTTAATGAAAAAAGGGAAGGAGAAGAGAAAATGAGATATTACACGTGAGAAAGAGAGGAGGGGAGGGGGTTTTGATTAAAGAAAGGAGGTTTGGAAAAGGGAGTAGGTTCGGGCAGCCCTCTGGAGGTTCGGAGAATTCCTAACCTATATCTAAAATAATATAGTAGTAAGATATTTGAAAGATGATACAAAAAACATTAAAAAGCATCCAAATTAATTTATCTTCAAGATTTATAATTAGATTGGGCATCCCTACTCACGTGAAAATAATTCTTTTTCATTAGTTTGTTGAAATCATTCAAGGGAACACCTCTACTTACTCTTGTAGTTGATGATCCTCCTTAGTTAGAAGTAGATACTAAACTTTTGGCTTCCAAAATAATCCTTGACCATGACCGAACCACTACTCGAATAGGAAATCAATACATAGATATTTAATCTATAGAAATTCATATCATATATATTTAGTCACAATCGCATAAAATGTCCCATGGGAATAAATTCATCATAATAGGTAGTGTTTTGTGTAAAATCTATAGAATTTTATAGTTCAAATTTGTCACTGAAGGTAGCACTAGTATAGGAGGTAGCATTGGCATGTGGTTGGCCATGCTTGCATATTTTTCTTTGACTTACAAACTAGGGACAATTGCTTTTTACCCTGAATAAATGTTATGAAATTATATTTATTGATTTTTATTATTGCCAATTTTATCACGACATAATTCGTGGCTTATCATGCAAGTACATGCGTACAATATTGGTCACAATATGTCTCGTAGATAGATGGAAGGATACTCATGCATGTTGTGTTGTGGTGAGTAGATAATTGGATGCAATTAAGTGGAATTATAATTTTAAAGTGCACGTTCCGAGTGCATGGGATTTATGTGCTTCACAACATGGAAGAATATTATCAAAGACATTATAGTTTTCATGAATCTATTAGTGCAAAGACTTTGCATGCACACACACATACGCAATATATTTATTTTGATGTATTTGTAAGATAAGATAAAATAATATTTTTGTAAAGCTATTAGAATTGAGAGTGTTTTGATTTATTTACACAAAATCAAGTCGTGCAAGGTGAGGAAAAGCAAGAACACAAAAAGCATACTTTCAATGTATTTTGAGCACAAAAGCTTAATCTAATATCATAAATATATGCATGAGAAAGGTACTCATCCATGCATGGGGGAGATTGTATCAAATCTTGTGTCATGGATGCTTTCTCTATTTCTCTACTCTCTTGTCTCTATTTTTCTTTCTTGCTCAAATTGTGTTTCTTTTAATTTTGTTTAATAACTATTTATTGTATGGTGAAGGTCGTCAAGATAAGGCAATGTATTTTTATTTGTATTTTTATGCTTGAATATTGCAATGTGGAGGTTTAGAAAATACTTAATTGATGTCATTGGTTGTCATCTAATAGAATGCTTACATACGTGCATCTATTATGATGCATTTAATAGGTATTTTGGTGTGGCTAAGATCTAACTAGTGTTTGCCAAGCTAAGTTTTCTAGGGCAAAAATTGGGCTTGCATTTCTTAAATTTGTGCTAGATGATTGGGGATTTGAATGGTGTAGTGTTTAACAAGTTGGTGACTAGAGGAACTAACTCTCCATAATTTTTATGGCCAAGTGCACAGAATTTTGGAAGAAACCAATTTTAGAGGCATTCTCCAACACATAATAGGAAAGAGTCAAGCCTCCACAAAGCTTCACCTTGTGAAGAACCCCTCCTTTTCTTTAAAATTGTTCTCTCTTACTTGAACACTAACTTTATAGTAAATATCTTCCCAAGAGAAATGGAGATTACTATTCTAGCATGGTAAAGCACCAACCATTAATTAGTCTTCATTTTCACTTTATAAATCATGGTGGTAGAAATCACTTCCCTCATATAAACAAATCCTTTATAGTCAATGTTAAAATCATGACATCTTCTTGGTTGATAAACCTATTCTTGGATAATGGTATACCATCTTGATGATTTATACAAATATACAACATACAATTGCTCACACATCGACAAAGCAATTCCATCTTCCTTTTCAATGTTTATCTTCGAATAATCAAAATTTCTTATACTTTTGTAGATCACTATATACAACAATAGATTAAGATCTAACTTATCACAAATGCTTTGTTTCATAGCAGTTACTCTCTTTGAAGAAAAGTTACATTTTATTTAATTTGTTTCTATTATAGTCCCTTAAAGGGTTTACATCACAAGTTCTCTTTTTCAAGAAAATATGGAGTTGTCTAATTTTCTCTTAATATAGGTCATTATCATCTTTAGCTTATGTAGTTAGAATGTAAAGTATGCACTTTGAATATAAGAACTAATTACCACCATCTTTGTGTAACTAACCTAGTTTGTAGGCTTTAGGATCTTACAATAACTTATTATACCATATACTACTCATTTGAGTTGATTATGCAACATACTCAAACACACTTTATTGTCACATCTCTTTGACCCAAAATTTATAGTATTATCCACAATCTAGCTCTTGAGAAATCTTGTATTGCATAAAAAGACATTTTTGAAAAGAACACTTTTAGAAATAGAAGGAAGTTTTTTGTAATTCATAAAAAGAGAAAAGTATATTTATTATGTGGGATAAAAAATAATTATAGCTCTAGAGAGGAGATATTTCCCTCACTAAAAAAGGAAGAGGGAAACTAGTAAAGCTAAAAAGACATCCTAAGAAACTTATAAGTTATGAGCCTCCTTAATAACTAGAGGTACACCAAAAGACCTTTGAAGACAAAGTTAGGCAACTTTTGAACAAGTTAAATAATGTTACAAGATATTTGGTCTTTCAACGATCTCCTAGACAAGTTGCAACCTTGAACACGCTGATGATGAATGGTCTACCTTGTGTTTAACTCTAACTTTGTGATGATATTCCCTAGTGTCAAAAAAGTTGTACATAATATTTTGCCTCAAATCTACATTGGATGCAGACTCTTCTTTTCTTATCTTCTTTTCCTTTTTCTTATTAACTCCATATATATATATATATATATATATATATATATATATATATATATATATATAGATATATATAGATTGTTGCCACTCTTGTTTTTCCTCTTCTCTTCTCTTCTTCTTCCTCTTCTTCTCTTCCACTTATAAATGCATAGAAGAATGAATTGAGGATGAGTAGAAACAAGAGGAGCTTCAATTCTTTGTGCATCTTGAATCAAGCAAGCATGAAGGATTCATCTTTGGAATCTAGACTACAACAAAGAAGAAGGGGTACTAGTGAGAATTTCTCATGTTCTCTTCATCTTTTCTTGTCATAGCTTGCATATAACCACTTTTCATGAGTCTTACTTGAAACATCTTATGCATAAGATGCATTTTGGGCTTAATCTTTAATAATCACAAAAGGCCAATAACTTCTAGTTCTTGAGAGGAAAACATATTTTTAACCTCTTAATAGCATACTAAACTCATTACTTCCATATTTGATTCATTTTAAATCTCTCTTACTACTTGTTGGTCTATCTACTAGTCTATTGTGTAAAATTTTGGGTTTCTTGATTACTTGGCATCTAAATAATCATCAAAAAAGTAGAAAGTTTTATACTTGATATTTCATACATACAAAAACAAACTTGATGTATTGGGTTCATTGAAATCATGTGCCTTAGTTTGAGCATCATAACATAGTTTAAACATTGTGAAGGAGATATAGGAAGCATTTCTATACTTAACCTTGTATCTTGCTTGCAAAGCTAAGTTAATTTGGGAAGTTAAGAGGTAAAAACTTATTTTGAGTTATGAGAATCACCTCTTGATTGAAGGTTTGAACTTTGAGTGTAAAGCACTTTGATTGATGATCTCAATCGGCACTTAGATTGTCCCCAAAGAGCTTAAAAGGCCCAAAAGCGAGTCCAAATTTCCCCTAAAGAGCTTAAAAGGCCCAAAAGTGAGTCCAAATTTCCCCTAATAGATTGAGAACTTTAGGTCTTTGGCCCCAAACAACACATCACCTTATGGATAGAATTGTTAGACATGGAATAGACTTGACCTGGGATTTTATTCTTTGTTAGTTATAAAAGAAGATTCATTTTCTTTTGCGACATACCCTTAAGGTATTTTACCTCAAAGCCTTGTTCTCATACTTCCAAGGTTCAACATATTTTCCAAGCAAGGCAACATTCTTGGAAGTTGAACATCATGCAAGTCTAGCCCATGTATGTTAAACCCAAAAAGCACGCAAGCTACAGAAGCCCAACTTGAAGTTGGAGATGAATAGAAAATGTCAATCAAGGGTGCTACTATTTTTTGTTGCAAAAAGTTATGTAATTTTGAGGAGTTGTAAAAATGTCATACTTTTATAAAAATAAAGTTAGGGATGGGCTTACTCTTATCCAAATTGTAAAATCACTACAGTTAGCTAGAAGATTCACAAAGAATATGTAGGTTGCATGCAACTCTATTTGCTTTTAGATGAACCATGTCTATAATACCCAAAGTGGAATGTAAAAGAAGGATCAATCGTGAGAGAAGTATAGTAAAGGATGCCCAAACCCTAAAATGAAACTCTAATACATACAATGTGTAAAAGTTAATAGAGAACACATTCTTGTTTGTGCATACTTTGATTCTCCTTCTCCATCTTCTTGTCTACAAGCTTCTATCCTTTATAACTTGAGAGTGAAATATGAGAGAGATAGAGGGACTAGCGAAGATGAAGTTGTTATCGCTTTCACAAGCTAGGTATATTGGACTTAATGGAATGCTCATTTTTTCAAGCACTTTAAGCAATGTGGCTATGGTTACCTCTCACACAACCATTACACACTCTCAAATCTAACATAGCAAACTCACCGATTTATCTTCTTGTTGTAGTCTATCTGCTTCGGGGGCTCACTATATGTATAATTTCTACATCATGTGCATTTAAGGCCTACTTATAAATATCCTTATTTGTGAAATTTACTTGAATAAAACACAACCCTTTTCTATTCAATATTTAAATAACTCATTTATATTACACCCTTTTATATGTAAAAATATATATATAAATAATATTTTAAAAATTCTTTATTTTGAACTCGCGTGATTCACACATATATTCATGAGTGATCTCCTCGAGTCTATATGTAAAAGTGTTGTCGATGGCTCTACAATTCAAGCCATGTGCCTCAAGTAAGCTCCACCTCCATAGCCTCAATCACCATGCAAGCTACGAGTTAGAGAGGAAGAAGTAGTAGGAGAAAAAAAGGAGGAGAAGGAGGATAGTAAGAGCTTCTCACACGTTGGTTCCTCAATCTACCTCTCTCACACACGTGCATGTGTGGACGCACACACACAGACACACACACACACACACACACTCTCTCTCTCTCTCTCTCTCTCTCTCTCTCTCTCTCTCTCTCTCATGGAAGCAAGATGTAAGAAAGAGCCAAGAAGAGAGCTCCACAATATTGTACACCACAAGAATGAGCTTATACTTCGATTTGCTATTAAACATGGCCTCGGTTTTCTTGGATATCCTTCCATGTTATTAGCTTAAACCGGTCTTCTCTTACCTTGTATACCATCTTTGGTTTTTTACAACTCTTTTCCAACTTGTTAGGTGGCTGAGATTCTTATGCTCATTCCTCACTTAGAGTGTTATTATACTTTGCATGGGAGTGAGCCTGCTAGTTCTCTTTAGAAAATAACTTTTTGTTAAAAATTTATAAGCATCGTTGAGACAATGGGTTTTCTCTCCTCTTTCCAACCTAAAATTTTGCATTTTTCTTGTGCCTCCTTTGTTACGCTTGTGCATGTTCCATAGTACTCCATAACCAGGTGGGTAACACTATGGGCTAGTATTTGTGGGTTGTGTAGAGGCTAACCACTAATGATACTGTGATTTTGGGCCATTGTTGGTGTGGATGCAATTAGCTCTTACTCTATTTTTAGGGGTTGAGTTGCCATCCAAGGAGGAAGAGGGCAGAACGACAAGGACCAATACTATCGTTTGGTTAGTTATGTCGATCTTAAAGTTGTGATCTCTTTACAAAAAAAAGGTTTGTTAAAAAATTATAAGCATTGGAGAGACAATGGGTTTTCTTTCCTCTTTCCATCCTAAAATTTTACATTTTTCTTGTGCCTCCTTTGTTATGCTTGTGCCTGTTCCATGGCACTCCATAACTTGGTGGATATCACTATGGGCTAGTGTTTGTGGGTCATGTAGAGGCTAACCACTAATGATATTGTAATTTTTGGAAATTATTTCTGTTGATGCCATAAGCTCTTACTCTATTTTTAGGGGTTGACTTGCCATCCAGACAAAGGAGGAAGAGGGCAGAATGACAAGGGCCATTGCTGTTGTTGGGTTAGCTATGTCAATCTTAAAGTTGTGATGCCATTATAGAAGAAAACACGTACTCCCTAAGGGGGTAGTGAAAGGTGAGAAGGATCGAAGCTTGCTTGGAAGTGAGCTATGGCGGAGAGCAAGAGCAAGAAGAGAGAGAGACACAAATGGGAACTCCAACAGTCACAATGTGTGACCGAGCCTTCCTTTATTTAAATTGTCACTAAAAGAATAAAGAATAAAGTGACAATGATGAGCGCTCGCCACCTGCAGTGTGCAATGGCAGGTCGTGTTAGTGTAGTAATATACGGGTAGCTAGGCAGAGGCGCCTTTACCCCCAACAACCTCCGACTTAAAGGTGAATCTGCCCCACTGAGGAGTGAAAATAAAAAGAAAAGAGAGTACAATGTACACATGTACAATAGGATGAGGAAAAATGTCATCTCATCCAACGCCCATCAATCTCCTAAGGAAGGAAACGTGCTCAGTAGTGAGGCTTTTCATGAGCAGATCTGCAGGATTTTCATCAGTTAAGATCTTGACAAGGTCAACAGACTTGTCCTCCACGACCCCATGTATGAAGTGATACCTCGCCTCAATGTATTTCGTCTTTGCATGAAAGACCGGATTCTTGGCTAGCTGAATAGCACTCATAGAATCCAAATGCAGCGTAGGTATAGTATCAATCCCAAGGTCATGAACCAAATGGCTCAACCATATGGCCTCCTTGCAAGCCTCAGTGGGGCCGCAACATACCCGGCCTTAGTGGTAAAGAAAGCTGTACACTTCTGAACCCTCGACATCCAAGAAACAACACTTCCAACATAGGTAAAGACATAGATGATCGACCACTAGGACTTCTTCTACTACAGAAATCGACTTAGCTCCAGAAAGGGTAAGATGTACCTCTTCTAGCCTTGTCAAAATCCTATCACAATCATGAATATGGTTAACTACAAATGTTCTGCAGCCATCTTCGTCAAGCTCCTCATTCTGTTCATTGACTTCACATCCCTTGATAGGTACATCATCAAGAAATAGAAGAGTAAGTTGTGTAATAAAGTCCCTTAAGACTTTGTGCATGGCATTCATCATATGAGCTACGCAGTTTGTTGCACCTTGTGGTAAGGTGCACATGCGGACCAATCCAAGAGGTGTCTTTATTGTGATAATGTCTCGGCTTTCTAATGAAAGTTGAAATTGGTCATATCCTGAATATAGGTCACCCATAGAATAAATTGCTCTACCTACAAAAGCTTCAGCAAACTCATCAACAATTGGACCCGAACCAACATTTCGGATTGTGACATGATTAACAGGCTGTAGATCTTGAATGAATCATAAAGATCCATTTTTCTTGGGTACGGTAAACCATCGATTTGAGTAAGGTGCTGCAGAAGATTCTAAAATCTTCGTTTTGATATTTTCCTTTAGAAGTTCCACTAATTTGGGCCAATGCGCCCTTGGAACAAGAATAGGATTGAGGTTCCAAGGCATATGTGGAACCGTAAAAATGACCATAGGAGCCACAATATTTGGATCCACACAGCCTATTTCACTTGGTTGAAATGCAAAAGCTTTTCCATGTTTCATTAGCATTTGCATAAAAGAGTGTTTTTCAGCCGGTGAAATAAAATAATTTTCGTCTATTTCGAGCTCTTTTATACTTTCAGATGCGAACTTGTGTCCAATGTTGGAAGGATCACAAAGACTTGACTGACTTGCTGCCCTATGAGCTAGCCCTTCACTTTCAGGAGGTAGTAGGACTGCCACATGCTTGACTTTATTATCCACTATCTTGTATTTTGTCTCCACTTGCGCTTCAGCCTTGTTGAGTAAACCAATGTCTTCCTGCTCAACAAATTCTTGAATTGTTTGATAAAAATCCAATGTATATACTTCTATGGACTGATTTTCAGCCTACTTTTCTGTATGAGTAGCTGCATATATTTCAACCAATGTGTCAGTAGTAATCAGTAAAAAAAAAAGCCTGAAATATCATGTCATAAGTTTTCAGCTCCCTTTTTACATGTCATAAGTATTTTCTTTCAACTTTAGTCATGGCTGGAAGAGACTTATAATAACCCATCCTATTGGTTGTACATACATATAGATTTTCTAGAGACATTTTCTGTAGCATACGGAGGTTCAATATATTTTACATGATGCACTACCATAGCCTCCTTTTATAGCAGTGCTGCCCAAAAACCCTTGAATACTAGGCATTAGGAGGCACAGGATAATCACGCAGTCGATCTCTGTTTCAATGATGGTTAACACACACAGTAAGAAATTGAATAGCTCGTTCATTATCCTTGCTTCGGATTCGAGTATAGGAAGAACCATCATCAAGAGCTTTTGTTTCCAAGCGGGCTTCAGAAATGTAAGGTTGCCCAAGAATGATAGGGTAGCTACAAGAGCCTTAAGAAATAGTAAGTGGCAATGAAGTACTTCTAAAACTCTTACAGTCATCAATTTAATTATCTTCACAACTTTGTTGCTTCTTCCATTCTAATTGACATGGCGAGTCTCTTCCAATAAAGCATGCAAAGACATAAAAAGAGCAAGAGCAATAGTAGGAAAGAAAAAAAACAAAGAGAAAGGCCTTTATAAATGAGAAGAACTTCTAAAACCCTTAGAATCTTAACATTCCAATATCATGTCAATTGTATTGCTTCTTCCAATTCTACTAACACAACAAGCTTTTTCTAATAGGGCATACAAATACATAAAAAGAGTAAGATTTCTAAAACATTTAACAATGCATTTAAATAGAAATGATACCTCAAGCTTCAACCAATGGTGTGGACATGATATATCAAGTTTTTTTCCAATGGTGCACAAGAACACAGAGAAAGAGAAATGCTGAGAGGAGAAAGATAACAAAGAAGAGAAAACTGTAAACAAAATAACAAAAGGATATGTAGAAAGGAGAAAAGTGAAAATACTAAATAATATAATCTCAAAAATAAAAAATAAGTAAAAAATAAAAAATAAACATCTAGAGGCCATGATCAAGTTTGTTGGGAAATGGGATGCCATTTTTTAGGTCTCAATCAAAATCCTTGGGAATAATATTTTTAAACATGAAAGTAAAGGGAAGAGAGAGAGAAGAAAGAGCTACTATTGTTTAATGCTAATGCACCCCTAAAATTAGAAAAAAAGGAGAATTTAATAAACTGTCATTCATTCTCTATTTTTTATCTAGTTAAGATGTTATGAAGAATTAATCCACACCCTTCCATGGTCCATTTGGTCTCAAAATTGGTCCTAATGGGTCATAGTGTGCCCCGCATGTTATTGCCCCAATCTTAGAAGCTTCAACTTGATACATTTATGATTGAGGTTACCAACCTTAGGTCTTATCTTGGGTGTTTGAATGCAATCACTATAAGCATTGAGAATGATACAATAGCTAGGGTGGTCCTGACAATGTTATGTTGTCGGCCATTCATAATGCTCGTTTTGTTGTTTGCAATAATAACATGGTTGGTAGAATATGCCTACATCAAGCAAAGTGTATATATAAAGACATATGTAGGTACATATATAAAAGGCCAACATGGGTTATCAACATAGCCACTTATGTTACTATGTTTTGTATGCATTAGTAATGGTTAGGTAGGATGTCATCTTATTGATGGAATGGCTATACATGGATTGCATACCAACATATTTCTATACCCTCCTCAACTCAATTAAGGACTATATTCTCACCCTCTACTTTAACCCATGGCATGTATTATGATGTAATGTTATTGTTGAAATAATTGCACATGAGTGCCTTAAATTCTAGGAATATGGGAGGGTTTAGTGGTGATGGCACTCATAATATCAATGCTTTCTCTTGCCTTTTTGTGAAGGTACAATTTATTGGGTCAACATTTTTATTTACTTTTGGGTAGAATTCCTTAGGCTTCTAGTGACGTGCACACATTAATACCATGTATCTCATCGAGTGAGGATATTTTTGACACTTACGATAAAAGGTTGCTCTCCCTTTAATTTGACTAGTTATGTATCAAAGTCTATCGCAATTTAAGTTTTGTCATAGCCATGCCACTCTATAGCCTTAAAGCCTTCGGACTTTGCATTCACTAAGCCTTTGGATCTCTATTGTTATCTTGGCAAGCCCTTATGATTACATCACATTCTTTCTTAATATAATCAACTAGTGTTCTGCGGGTGCTTCGCGCGCCCAGAACGCTAGGCCGCTTTGCAATAGCTTCACTGCCGCGAAGCGGCAAGCGACAATCCATTTCTCATCTTTCTTTCTCCTCTTTTTCCTCTCTCTCTCTCTCTCCCCCCCAAAAATTCCCCATGTCTAATTCTCTCTCTCTCTCTCTCTCTCTCTCTGCCTTCTATTTTAGTTTTTTTCCTCTCTTGGTTCTCTCTCTCCTTTTTTTCTCTCCCTGCTTTCCTTCTCTCTCTCTCTCCTTTTATTCTCCCCCCTCTCTCCTCTCTTTTCCTTCTCTCTCTCTCTCTCTCCTCTTTTTTCCTTTTTTTTTCTTCTCTCTCTCTCTCCTCTATTTTCCTTCTCTCTTTCTTCTCTATTTTTTAAATTTTATCTTTTCTCTCTCTATAATTCTCTCTCTTCTTCTTCTTCTTTCACTTTCTTCCCTCCCCTCAGTCTCTCTTAAAGTATGCAAATTTTATCTTTTCCTTATATATAATTCTCTCTTTATGTTTATATTATCTCTCTTCTCCTCTCTCTCTCTCTTTCTGTCCCATTTTCTTCTTCTCCCCTTTCTCCTAATTTTCCTTTTTTTCTTCTCTCTCTTTTAAATTTTATCTTTTTCTTCTCTCCTTCTCTCTTTTAAATTTTATATTCTCTTTCTCTCTCTCTCTCTCTCTGTGTTCCCCCCTCTCTCCTTCTCTTTCCCTTCCTCTCTCTCTCAAAAAATATTTAAATTTTAAAAAAGCTTTTCTCTTTTCTCTTTTTCTCCATCTCTCTTCCTCTTTTCCTCTCTCTTCTTCTTATTTTTCTTCTCTCTCTCTCTCTCCCCCTGGGAGTGATAGAGAGAAGAAAAGCAGGGAGAGAGACAGAAAAAAGAAGAATAAGAAAAAAAAGAAAGAGGAAAAGAGATGGGGAAAAAAGAGAAAATAGAAAAGTATTTTTAAATGTAAATATTTTTTGAGGGAGGAGAAGGAGAGAGGAAGGGAGAGAAAGAGAAAGAGAGAAGACAAAAAGGAAAATTAGGAGAAAGGGAAGGAGAAGAAAAGGAGGCACATAGAGAGAGAGAGAGAGAGAGAGAGAGAGAGAGAGAGAGAGAGAGAGAATATGAACATAGAGAGAGAATTATATATAGGGAAAATATAACTTTTACATACTTTAAGAGAGATTGAGGGGGGGAGAGAGTGTGAAAGAAGAAAAAGAAAAGAGAGAGAGAGAGGGAACATGGAGAGAGAATTACATAGAGAGGAAAGATAAAATTTAAAAGAGAGAGAGGGAGAGAAGGAAAAAGAAGGAGAGAGAAGAAAAAAGGAAAATTATGAGAAGGGGAGGAGAAGAAAGAGAGAGAGAGAGAGAGATAATAAAAAAAGAGAGAGAATATGAACATATCCTCCTTGTGTGACATAGGCTTGGGAGCCTTCTTATTAACTTGGATCCCAAAGACAAACCTCTAAATAATATTTAGAATAGAAATAAATAAATTATAGTGCCACCTTAAGGTGTGGCGTTGTATTCACGCTTTTCTTTTAGTTTTGGGAATATAAGAGCCTTACCTTCATATGGCAAGTGTAGCAACTCCGTCCTGGAGCCTTTGGGATTTACTTTTTTTTGGTGGGGGGCATACGCTCTCTAATATCTACTAGCGTTCTGCGCGCCCTTCGTGCGCATAGAACGCTAGGCCGCTTCGCGGTAGCTTCACTGCCTCGAAGCAGCAAGCAAACTTCACTCAACAATCCATTTCTCATCTTTCTCTCTCCTCTTTTTCTTCTCTCTCCCCCCCAAAAATTCCCTATGTCTAATTTTCCTCTTTTTCCTCTGTCTCTCTTTCTCTCCTCCCCCAGAAATTCTCTATGTCTAATTCTCTCTCTCTCTCTCTCTCTCTCTGTCTTCTATTTCAGTTTTTTTCCTCTCCTGGTTCTCTCTCTCTCTCTCCTTTTTTTCTCTCCCCGCTTTTCTTCTCTCTCTCTCATTTTATTCTCCCCCCTCTCTCCTCTTTTCCTTCTCTCTCTCTCTCTCTCTCTCCTATTTTTTCCTATTTTTTTCTTCTTCTCTCTCTCTCTCTCCTCTCTTTTCCTTCTCTCTTTCTTCTCTATTTTTAAAATTTTATCTTTTCTCTCTCTATAATTCTCTCTACATGTTCTCTCTCTCTTCTTCTTCTTCTTTCACTTTCTTCCCCCCCCCCCCCAGTCTCTCTTAAAGTATGTAAATTTTATCTTTTCCTTATATATAATTCTCTCTTTATGTTTATATTCTCTCTCTTCTCCTCTCTCTCTCTCTCTCTCTCTCTCTTTATGTCCCATTTTCTTCTTCTCCCCTTTCTCCTAATTTTCCTTTTTTTCTTCTCTCATTCTCTCTTTTAAATTTTATATTCTCTCTCTCTCTCTCTCTTCCCCCTCTCTCCTTCTCTCTCCCTTCCTCTCTCTCTCAAAAAATATTTAAATTTTAAAAAGACTTTTCTCTTTTCTCTCTTTCTCCATCTCTCTTCCTCTTTTCCTCTCTCTTCTTCTTATTCTTATTCTCTCTCTCTCTCTCTCTCTCTCTCCCCCTCTCCTCTCATTTCCTTATCTCTCCTCTTTTTTCTTTTTTTCTTCCCTCTTTAAATTTTTTTCTTTTCTCATTCTTTTAAATTTTATCTTTCATTTCTCTATAATTCTCTCTGTGTTCAAATTCTCTCTTTTCTTCTTATTTTCTCTCTTTGTCTCTATCCCCCCCCTCTCTTTTTTTTTTTCATTTTTTCTTTTCCTTTCTCTCTCTCTCTCTCTCTCTTAAATTTTATATTTCCTCTCTCTATAATTCTTTTTCTCTCTATTCCCTCCTTCTCCTCTTCTTTCTTTTTTGCTCTTTGTATATTTCTCTCTCTTTCTCTCTCTCTCTCTCTCTCTCTCTCTCCTTATTTTAATTAAAAAGAAAGTTTTTTTTCTTTTTTGTTTCTCTTTCTTTTAAATTTTATCTTTCCTTTCTCTATAATTCTTTCTCTTCTTCTTCTTATTTTCTCTCTCATTTTCTTCTCTCTGTCTCTCTCCCCCCTCTCTCCTCTCTTTTCCTTTTTTCTTTTTCTGTCTCGCTCTTTCTCTCTCTTAACCCCCCCTCTCTCTCTCTCTCTCTCTCTTTAAACTTTTTTAATTACATTAAAAAGTTTAAAGAGAGAGAGAGAGAGAGAGAGAGAGAGAGAGAGAGAGAAAACCTAGGCCCTACGCATGAGAGAGAGGGGGAAGGGGGAGAAGAAAAACGTTTAATTAAAAAAAGACTATTATCTTTCCTCTTTCTCCCCCTTCTCTCTTCGTCTTCTTCTTCTTCTCTCTCTCTCTTTTATTCTATCTCTTTCTCACAGTGTGTGAAAAACTATGTTCAAAAAATTTTAAAATAAAAAAATATTTTAAATTATTTAATTAAAAAAATAAATTAAAAAGTTTAATCTGAGAGAGAGAGAGAGAGAAACTTTTGATTTAAAAAAAAGTTTGATTTAATTAAAGGAGAGTGAGAGTGAGAGAGAGAGAACCTAAGCAGTACACATGAGAGAGAGGGGGGGAAGGGGGGAAATTTAATTAAAAAGAGAATAGAGTTTTAATTTAAAAAATGGAGGCGAGGAGGAGAGGCTTTAATGAAAAAAGGGAAAGAGATGAGAAAATGAGATATTACACGTGTGAGAGTCTAACATTTACTAGAAGTAAAAGAGGCTTCTTTACCGACTGCCAATATAAAAACGAGTTCGACAAGCTGGATACCATTAACGGGGCAACGCGCAAAACCGCATCAACTGGGTTAATCATCAGATCACCCTGAACTACCTCCGGCCAACGAGTATGGCAGCAGACCTAATTGCACTCTATTGGGCGGCTGCGTGTGCGATGCTGTTCTTGCTGCTGCAGGTCTTCGAGTGGGGGGCACGAGGGCGGCGTGGCGGAGCTGCCCCGCTCCCACCCGGCAGCCGGGGGCTGCCGGTGGTGGGGGAGACGGCGGACTTCCTGCGTTGCATGAGGGAGAACCGACCGCAGGACTTTGTCAAAACCCGGCGGAGGAAGTACGGCGAGGGCGCGTCGGTGTTCTGGACGTCGTTGTTCCTGGAGCGCATGGTGGTGATGGGGGGCCCCGACGCCACGCGCTTTCTGCTGTGCAGTGAAGGCAAGCTGGTGCGGGACACGTTGCCCAACTCCGTGCTGAGCGTGCTTGGGCGCAGCTCCGTTGTGGCGCAGGCCAGCGGCGGCGCGCAGCACCGGCGGCTGCGGCGGCTGCTCATGGGCGGCCTGTGCCCGCAGGCGCTGCGCGGCTGCGTGCAGCGGGTGGACCTCCTCACACGCCGCCATTTCCAGGAGCGCTGGCCGGCCGCAGGAGCCCGCGTCGGGTCACTGTACGAGCTGGTGAAGGCCCACGCGCTGGGAGTGGCGACGGAACTGTTCATGGGCGAGGGGTGTGAGGCCGCGGGCGTGCAGAACTCGGAGCTGGACGGCCTCTTCCGGACGCTCTTCGCGGGCCTGCTCACCATCCCGCTGTATCTTCCCGGCACGAGATACTACAAGGCCCGGCGAGCCCGCGCTCGTCTCGGCGCTCTCCTGCAGCGCGTGGTCGAGCGGCGCACGGCGGCGCTGGTCTCCTCCACCGCCCCCGACGATCTTCTCTCGGCCATTCTGCTCGCCACCGACGAGCGGGGCCGCCCTCTCACCCCCGACGAGACCATCGACAACCTCATCACCCTCATCTTCTCCGGCCACGATACCAACACCTCCACCCTCTCCCTGGCCTGCCGCTTCCTCGCCAATAATCCCGCCTGCTACCAGCGCCTCCGCCAAGGTCTAGCTCCTGTCTTTCTCGTATAGATAGCATGTGAAATTTTGTCTACCGAAGGTAGAAACCGCACACAAGCCTCCCGGACGTGCTGCCATGCCGGCTTTTCTACAACGCTTTAGGACACGAAAATGACACATGTTTTCTCTCACGAGCCTCGGACTAGGTTGTCGTTCCAGAACCTCATAATTACAAATACTTAATTAGTTAAGGCTTTACCATAGCCGGAACAAAAACGGTAGAATGCTGTTTTTTTTTTTTTTGCATGAAGCTATAAAGATGTATTAATATAGAATAGAAAGTTTTATAGGTGGTTGATTACGTGCTGCTTCAAAATTGGGAAGCTTCCATTGCTTAGGTGGACACATAGTCAGTTATACAAAAACCATCAGACCATAACAGGTCTTAAGCATCAGAACTGTAAATCCTAATAATCCTTATTCATTGTTCAGCCTTCTTCTTGATATCTAGAAGTATTGCTGCCAAATCCACATTGGAGGCTGAAGTCTCCAGTCCCTCCTTTAAGTTGTCTTCATGCTGCTTGAGAATGGTAGCTGTGTCTTTCTCAACCTGCAAAAAGAGATCAAATTTCAGGCCATGTATAGGATCCACATCAGTGTTTTCAAACATTTTCTTGTTTC
Organism: Lygodium microphyllum; assembly: GCF_053477565.2. Classification (NCBI taxonomy): domain Eukaryota; kingdom Viridiplantae; phylum Streptophyta; class Polypodiopsida; order Schizaeales; family Lygodiaceae; genus Lygodium; species Lygodium microphyllum. The sequence goes on from NC_141145.1 coordinate 79,317,770, forward strand.
TGCTTATCCAAATGTGCCATAAGTAATAGCTTATGATCCAATTCCAAATTGGGGGAGGGAGACCATATATTTCCCCCAGTAACACCTCCTTCCAGGTGAGTTTAGTGGGGTGATACTTGAAGACAATGACCTGTAGAAAACACGAGATATTAGCATTTTTAGTACAGTTAAGGAAAATATGTGAGATTGATTCTACCTGCTGGCCACACCTTGTGCACAGTCCATTTCCTAGACCAGCTTTGAGTGCTCTCTCATTAGTCCACAGACTTTTGAGGGTAATGAGCCACATCAGACAGGACATCTTTGGTTGAATAGAGGGAGTCCAAATGTTATTAAACCTGTAATTCCATTGTCCTATTGCCCAATTAATATGCCATTTGTTATTCAGTTTATTACAGAGTGGAGCATTACTATTTATTAAGTCAGGCAGGGGTAATAGCGGTTTGTCCCCCAACAACCTGATCCCCTTGTGATTGAAGTGGTGGTTGAGATTGCTCATAACCGGCATGTTAGATCCCCACAAGAGTACCCTTTCAGTTATCAGGTCCAGTTCCTGTCTTTTTAGTTTGAATTTCTGTTTTAGTTGTGTCCCAGTCATCCACTTTTTAAGGGCTGGATCCCAAATGTCCCTCCAGCTTCTAATTCCTTTCTTGAAGAGCTTGTAGGCTAAGTTTAATTGGTTGTCTGGAATAGCTCCCTTATGGAAGTTGAACAAGATGGAGTCTTTGGAATACCAGGGCAGAGCGAGGTTGGGGTGGGGAGAGGGGATTAATAGGTTTTTGTACTTGAACCAGGCCTCCCAGAGTCCTTTTGCCAGAGGTGAGCAATCTTTAGGTTTTAGATTGATAGGACATATAGTTATTGTTAGTGGGTCTAGGCCTTTCCATTTCAGGCAGCCCTTTACCTGAAATTTGCGAGTGGCTGTCTTGACTAAAGTTATCCAGTCCTCTTCTTCCCTTATGATGCTTCTTGCTATCCATTTGGCTACCAGTTTGTCAGCCAGAATGCTAGGATTGGAAAGACCAAGACCTCTTGATTTCTTAGGTGTAGTGTATATAGCCCAAGATGCTTTAGGTACCTTGAATTTTGCCCCATCTCCACTCCAAAGAAAGTTTCTCCCTAGTTGCTCTAGTTGCTTCACTCTTGCCTTAGAAGGTTTCCAACAAGCCAAAAAGTAGATTGTGGAAGGAATTAGTATGTGTTTAAGAACCATACATCTTCTAGCCATATTGAGCTGTAGCCCTTTCATTTTTCAAACTTACCCCTGACTTTTTCTAAGACCCAGTCCCATCTTTGTTTCATTGAGATTCCAAAGCCCATGGGTATGCCTAAAAGTCTAAAAACTTTACCTGTTTCCAGCTCCTTGCATCCTTCAACCAGGAGCCAACTAGGACAAGGACTGATTAGTGTTTTAATTCATGTTTTGTTGGGGTTGATCACAAAGCCATAAGCCTTGTAAAAGGTTTGCAAGTAGTTCCAAAAGGCCACTAATGAGACTGGATCATTATTTACCATACTATTTGTATCATCAGCAAACTGGTTGAGAACCATGTCTTTGTTGTTGGGGAGTTTGATACCTTTAATATTGCCCTTATCAATCTCAGCTTGAATAAGCCACCCTAGTGCATCAGCTGCAATGGCAAACAGCGAGGGAGTGAGAGGGCAACCCTGCCTGATGGATCTCCTCAAGGGAAAAGAGTCAATCATCTCCCCATTCATGGCTATTCTTGTGGAAGCATTACCCAAAAGGGTACTAATATATTTGATGAACTTTCTCCCTAGCCCCATATCATGGAGGGATTGAAGGATAAAATCCCATTCTAACCTATCATAAGTTTTGTCAAAATCAATCTTGAAGAACACAAAATCTTGGTTAGTTTTTTGGGCTTGTTCAATGCCTTCCCATAGGGCAATTTTGAGTCTAGGATGTATCTCCCTTTAATGAACCCCTTTTGTTCTTTTCTTATCCAGTGATCAAGTTGGTCAGATAGCCTTCTAGCTATGGCTTTAGCAAAGACCCTTATATGCTGATGTGAGACAAGTGATGGGTCTTCAATTAGCTAGGAGCTCTTTGTCATCTCTCTTATGGATTAGCTTGACTACCCCTTCATTGATTGTGTGAGGCAAGGCTCCAAATTTTAGGGATTCTCTCCATACCATGAGAAGGGGCGGAATACGAAAGTCTTTGAATTCTTTGAAGAATTCATTCGGAAGGCCATCAATCCCTGGGCTTTTCCTTGATGCTAGAGAGTCAATGGTGTCACTGATCTCAATAGCTGAGAGCTCCCCATCTAGAACCTCAGCCAAGCTTGGAGGGACAACTTGTCAGAGATCATAGCCTGTCTTGGAGGGCAGTTCCAGAAGAAGTCGGACCAGCAGCAGTCAGACTGCCACGTGGCAGTCCGACTGACTGCAGCCGACTTATTCAGGCTGTGCCCTATTTTCTGGCGCCCCAGTTCGTGGCAGGTTTCGGCTATAAATACCCGATGTTTCCAGCAGTCTGCCCACTCTTCTCTGTCGCAGATTACAGACGGGTGCCGTGCAGATTTCTGTCTCTGTTCACAGATTTCAGACAGCAGACAGTGCAGACTGCAGCAGACTTCGAGGTGGACAGCAGGTCGCATCGTCGAGGTGGAGACACGCAGTCCACCGCACTGCGTCCGTGTATATCTTTGTATTCAGCATTTTTTGTACAGCAGATCTTCATTGTCCACTGTCTCTTTCTCTCCCTTCTCTCTCTGCGTTCTCTCACTCTCAGTCCTACGCTTCCGCACCGCTGCACTCTGACATGGTATCAGAGCAGTGTTTGAGGGCTGACTGAGCACAGAATCAACCTGAAGAGGAGTTTCCATCGCAACACAAATTTGCGTTTTTTGCGTTTAAGGGTAGACAGGAGGGCTGCGCCTTGGAACAAGGCTGAAACGAGTGTGGGCGCACAGGAAAGGAGTACAGGTGTTGGATTTGCTGCTATTTACTGCTGTTTGACGCGGAGAAAGTTTGAGTTTTCAACCTAAAAGTGCAGGTTTTGCTTTTTCATCGCCTCCGACGGGTGAAGAAGCTTCGGGACGCGGAAGAGCCTTAGCAGGCTGAGTTTACCCAGTCAGAGGGGGCTGCTTTTGCGTTTGAGAAGGCATTGCAGGTGAAGATGTCTACAAAGATGGACTTGGAGTTCCAGGTGATTATGGACCGGAAGGTGCCTGTCCTACCGGCTCTTCCTAAAGATCAGAAGCTCGACGGCGACAACTACCGCATTTGGCGCGTTATGATGTTGGCCATCCTTGAGTCCTATGATTTGGCAGAGTTGGTCCAGGAAGATATTGACCGGCCTTCGGTAAGAGATGAGTCCAAACTCTCTTCCGATGCTCGTGCGGAGTTAGCCAGGGCTCAGTCTCATTGGGACAAACTGAATGCCAGGATTCGATCCTTTCTCTTTCTATCATGCACTACAGCCGTGATCACTCACATCGAGCACTTGACGGTGGCTCGTGAGATATGACTGGAGCTTGATCAAATGTACAATCGGATGACCCTGATGAAGAGGGTTTCTTTGGAGGTACAGATGTGGACCTTGTCCGTCAATAAGTCTTCTTCGCTAAGGGAACACATTAACAAGCTAAGGCAGCTACAGATGCAGGTTCAGAATGTGGGGAAGCCGATTTCCTCCGAAGACATGGCGATCACACTATTGTCCCAGTTGCCGCCACGATTCGGTACATTTTACTCTGCCCTTATAGCTTCGGGGCGAGAGTCTACTCTTCGGTGGGAAGAGTTGGTTCCTATGGTCTTGGACCAAGAGGGACAGTTAAAGGGACAGAATGCTTCCAAGACGGAGGCGTTAACAGGTCAAGCCTCTCAGAAGAAGGGGAAGGATCAAAAGAAGAAGAAGGGGGATAACAAGTCCAAGAAGGACAAGGAGAAGGACAAGGACAAAGACTCCACATGTCATATTTGTGGAAAGACTGGCCATTGGAAGAAGGATTGCCCTGACAAAGACACGAAGGATACCAAGAAGAAGGATACCAAGGATTCTGGAGCGGTGGCTGCACCCTCATCAGCTGCATTTTTACATCTAGTTGTCATTGAGGATGCTTCACCGAATGCTTCTGATGCTGCGATGGCGGCTTCCCAAGCTCGAGAGTGGATTGTTAATAGTGGTGCCTCACGGCACATGACTCCTTCATCAGATGGTGTTGCCCAGCTGCGACCTTCGCGTGGGCAGGTTCTCATTGGAGACAGCTCTTCAGTTTTTATTGCAGGTCGGGATAAGATGCAGCTTATTCCGGATGGACGAGGTGGCACCCATACGTCAGAGGTTTTGCATGTACCAGGATTAGGGTACCATATCCTTTCAGTTCAAAAGATTTGCTCCCTTGGTCTTTTGGTGGAGTTTGACAGTTCTACTGTGCGAGTCCTTGATCGTGAATCGAGGAAGGTTCTATCATCTGGATATGAGGAGAACGGCATTTACAAACTGAAGTCTTCCACTGTCCTTTCTACTCTTCTTCTTACCTCACAGTCACAGTCTGAGTTATGGCATGCTCGGTTTGGTCACCTGAACTATGACTATCTTCGGAGGGCGTCACGTGGACAACTTGTTCGAGGGTTGCCGGATACAGTGGTGAGCCAGCAGCCATGTGTCTCCTAAATACGGGGGAAGCAGCATAGGGATGCCATTTCCCACACCGCTTCGCGGCGGTCTACTTCACCGATGGAGTTAGTATCTACGGATCTATGTGGCCCTATGAGGAATGAGTCCTTGCGTAGGAGCTCGTACTTCATGCTGATCGTGGATGACTACAGCAGGATGATATGGGCCTACTTTTTGGCACTAAAGTCAGAAGCTTTCTCACACTTCAAGGATTGGCTTCTCTTTGAGGAGAACCGATCAGGCCGGAAGTTGAAGACCTTGCGATCCGACAAGGGAGGTGAATTTGTGTCTAATGAATTTGCTCGATTTTGTGCAGATAGAGGAATTCACCAGGAGTTTGCCAATACCAATACTCCTCAAGAAAATGGTATTCTAGAACGGAAGAACCGTAGTGTGATCGAGATGGCGCGTACCATGATGGAGCACCGACAGACCCCTTAGGTTCTGTGGGCCGAGGCTGTGGCTACTGCCGTCCACATTCTTAATCGATCCCCTACTTCGGCCGTGGAAGGGATGACTCCATTTGAGGCTTATTTTGGGACGAAGCTAGATGTTTCTTACTTTCGAGTCTTTGGGTGTGATGCCTATGTTTACATTCCCAAGGCTCACCGTGATAAATTTGAAGCGGCTTTCCGAAAACAGGTATTTGTTGGCTACAGCTCCCAGTCCCAAGGCTACCGACTGTATGATCCCGTCAAGCGGGATGTATATACTAGCCGTGATGTGCGGTTTGTGGAGGTTCCGGCTTCTTCAACGGGTGATGAGCATTCCGTTCTTGGAGATCCAGGGGAGAGTTGGGCTCCTTCTACAGTTCCACTGGAGCCCGTACCTTTTGATTATGATTCTGTTTCTGACACAAAGTCTAGTGTTCCACCGGACTCTTCTACGGAGTTACCCCCGGTGGACATTCCAGAGTCTTTTACTGATGGAGAACGACGAGGGGAGGTTCGGCCTCCTCCTTGTTGGGCCCGTGACACACTCCGTGATTCAGGGATCGAGGGGGTTCTTGAGGAGTGGGGACCGCAGGATGGTCCACGGCGGTCACGGAGGCACCAGGCGCATTCTTCGGAGCTTGTTTGCTCCAATTATTGTTTGATGTCCCATGTTATGCAGGATCGAGAGCCCACCTCCGTGAAGGAGGCTTTACAGTCCGCCCCATGGAAGAAAGCTATGGAAGCTGAGTTGGAGGCTATTGAGAGGAATGGCTCTTGGTCACTTGTGCCACGCCCCCCGAAGAAGAAGGTGATTGGAGTCAAGTGGGTCTTCAAGACCAAATATCTCAGTGATGGTACTTTGGATAAGCACAAGGCTCGCCTTGTTGCTAAGGGTTTTGCCCGGCGCCCAGGGATTGACTGTCATGACACCTTTGCCCCCACAGCTCGTATGGCAACCATTAGAGCTGTTCTTGCTTTGGCTGGCCATAGGAGATGGCATGTTTATCAGTTGGATGTGAAGTCGGCCTTCCTGAATGATGATTTGAAGGAGGAGATCTACGTTGAGCAGCCTCCTGGCTTTGGTTCTTCAGATGGGAACGTCTACAGGTTGAAGAAGGCCCTGTATGGCCTCAAGCAGGCCCCGCGAGCTTGGAACGAGAAGATTGATTCGTTCCTCAAGTCTCAGTTGGGATATCGGCGGTCCAAGGCCGATCCGCAGCTGTATGTTTACACTTCCGAGGATGGTTGTGTGCTGTTTGTATTATATGTTGATGATTTGATTGTCACAGGTGATGGATGATGCACAGCAGGTCCAGGAGACAAAGTCAGCTTTACATCGGACGTTCGAGATGACGGATTTGGGGCTACTCCATTTCTTTTTAGGCCATGAGATTTATCAGTCTCAGAGGGGGATCTTTCTCTCCCAACAGAGATATGTACATGAGCTCTTGGTGTCTTTTGAGATGGAAGATTGTCGGGCCCTCTCTACTCCTATGGATCCGAACTGGAAGGCCACTTTCCATACAGCTTCTCCTTTGGCGGATACGTCCCGCTATCGACAGTTGATAGGGTCCTTGATTTGGCTTCTCAACACCAAGGTTGATCTATGTTTTGCTGTTGGGCTCTTGGCAGGGTTCATGAGTGAACCTAAGACGGTGCATTGGCAGGCTGCTCAGCGGATACTTCGGTATCTGAGGGGGCGTCTGATTTGGGGATTCATTACCCCGCAGGGAAAGATGGGTTAGATCTTGTACTTGCAGGTTGGAGCGACTCGGATTGGGCCGGTGACGTGGACCACAGGCGGTCTACTACAGGTTATTGCTTTACTTTGGGTGCAGGTGTTATTTCATGGAGTAGCAAGAAGCAGCCCATGGTAGCCCTTTGGTCTACTGAGGCGGAGTATCGGGCCGCATCTTCCACCACATGCGAGGTTGTGTGGCTTCGGAGATTGTTGGAGGAGCTTGGGTGCCCCCAGACTCGTCCTACATTGCTGCGATGTGACAATGAGAGTTGCATTGCCTTGGCGCGGAACCCTGTTTTTCATGCCCGGACGAAGCACATTGAGATTCAGTACCACTTCATCCGAGAAAAGCTTCTGGATGAGACCATCACTGTGGAGTATTGCAAGACGGAGGACAATCTTGCGGATCTGTTTACGAAGGCGCTTCCTCAGGCTCTACTTCGGCAACATTCCAGATCCCTCAGGCTTCTGCCCTGTCCAGGCTCTGAGAGGGGGTGTCAGAGATCATAGCCTGTCTTGGAGGGCAGTTCCAGCAGAAGTCGGACCAGCAGCAGTCGGACTGTGCAGTCGGACTGCCACATGGCAGTTCGACTGTCTGCAGCCGACTTATTCAGGCTGCGCCCTATTTTCTGGCGCCCCAGTTCGTGGCAGGTTTCGGCTATAAATACCCGATGTTTCCAGCAGTCTGCCCACTCTTCTCTGTCGCAGATTACAGACGGGTGCCGTGCAGATTTTTGTCTCTGTTCACAGATTTCAGACAACAGACAGTGCAGACTGCAGCAGACTTCAAGGTGGACAGCAGGTCACATCGTCGAGGTGGAGACACGCAGTCCAGCGCACTGCGCCCGTGTATATCTTTGTATTCAGCATTCTTTATGCAGCAGATCTTCATTGTCCACTGTCTCTTTCTCTCCCTTCTCTCTCTGCATTCTCTCACTCTCAGTCCTACGCTTCTGCACCGCTGCACTCTGACACAACTTTCCTCCTAGCCATCGCTATCTTAGCCTTGGCAGTTATCTCTTCTGGTGAGCTCTCTCTAGGGGAGCTAAACATTTTAGAGAAGAATTCCTTGGCTATAAGGAGATTCTCACCATTGTTTTGTGCATGTGTGCCATCTTCCTTTCTTAGCAAAGGGATGGAGTCTCTATCCTTTTTAAAAAAAAGGACTTGGAACATGTCTTTGGTGGGTTTATCTGCTTTGCCAGCCCACCATTGCCTAGTGAAGAGTTGTATGTCCATAGCTTCTTTTTCTTCAGCAGATCTAAGTTCCTACTTGATTCTTTGTAGGTCATGTTGCAGTTGGATCTCCCCAGCTTCTATCCTAATCTCCAAGGATTCATATGCTGAGTATTGTCTAGCTCTATACTCCCTATTCTGCTGAACTTTTTTACTTTTGACATCCCTAAAAAATAATTGAGTGTCTCTAAGCCCATGAATGAGTTGGGGAGACTGTTTGCCGGAAGGCCATTGTCCAGATTTCTTTGATGGAGTCCCTAACTGTTTTGTTTTGGAATAATCTGGGGTTTGTATGAAACCAGCCAGCTCTTATTATTTGGGATGAGTTACAGAGAGTCAGCTGCATAGGCTTATGGTCAGACATAACTAAGTTATCTAGAACTTTAACTTTAAGATTGGCATAGGAGGCCAGTAGACCTGCAGAAACATAAAATCTATCAAGTCTAGCCTTACGTAAAGAGGATCCACTTTGATTGTTACTCCAAGTAAATCCTAGTTGTTCACTTACATCCGTGAGCCCATGATAGGCTTTAGTTACCAACCACTTACTCTTTTCAGTTCCTGCAAGACATGTACCTTTTTCCAAATACCTGTCTTTACATGTTTCAACCATATTGAAGTCACCTGCAATAATAATGGGGCAATTAATAACCTGAAATGAATCCCAAAGCTTGCATCTTTCAGTAGAAGTATTAGGGGCATACACTGAGACAACAGCAAATTCATCCTGATTCTTAAAAAGGATTGCCACCCAGTGATTCTCTGTATCTATCATTGTCTTACATATTTGATCGTTAATTTTGACGGAGACACCTATGCATGTTCCTCCTCTCCTATTGGTGTGGTTTGTTATGAACCATACATATTCCTTAGACACTGACTGTAGATTCTTAAGAAGAGGGGGACCTGACACTTTTATTTCCTGTAGGCAAATAACATCGGGGAGGATGGCACTAACTTTGAGCTATTTCCTGAGTATCGTTGCCCTTTTGGGGTCAGTCAACCCCTTGATGTTATAAGAAACAATTTTTAGTTTATTCATTATCCATATTTATGTTTTTTTTGGTTTCCCTTTCTTCTGAGGTCCCTTTGTTTGCCCAAATGGGTTACTAGCACTTTGCCCTACACTTGAGAACCTTCTTTTGGCGTTTTGACTATTACCTACCTCTTTGGTTGGGGTTTTGAGTAGGGATAGGGCTAAGAGGGGGTTCTCTTCCCATTGGAAGTTCCTCTTCCTCTGCCTGCGTAAACTCTACATCTTCATTCTGTTCATTGAGGTCAAAGTTTAAGTTTTCTGGATGTATGACGTTGTCATCAGTCTTGGTGGTCTGCCCCTTGTTTTCACCTTGAGTTTCTTCCACTATTACCTCATCAGAGACTAGCTCTGCTATAGCATCCTCGCCCTTTGCCCCAGTTACCCCCTTCTCACTATTCCCTGCTAGTGTATCCTCTAAGTTTATGAGAAGGGGGGAGTATCTGTTGTTATGAGTGTTTTTACTCTTACTATTAATGTTTTGTTTCTGGGATGACTGATGTTTACTCTTACCCTTCTTACTGACCGATTGGAACCCATCATCTTGTGGGTCACCGATTTTAGGATGGGGATTCACCTTGTTGGGTTCTCGACTCACTCTATCCTTCCACTCAGGGCAGTTTCGAATGAAATGTCCCGTTTTGAGACACTTGAAACAGGCATTAGGGAGATTCTTGTACAGGACAGGTTGGTTCTTCACAAAGGTAGAATGCTGTTTTCTGTTAGCACTGCCTCAGAATATCGCATTGCAAGTTAATTAATTCCTGGTTCAGCACCCGAGAGTCTCTGCTGACTGTAACCTAGCTTCACAAACCTATCGTTCATGCCTTTCCAGAGCATCAGGAGATTGCACGTGCTAAAGGTCCGGGCAATGACACGCTTACATGGGAGGATCTTCAGAAGATGAAATACACATGGTGCGTCGTCCAAGAGACATTGAGACTTGAACCTACAACACATTGGTCCTGCAAAGTGTCGATTGCAGACTTCGAATACGGCGGGTTTAGAATACCTCAGGGATGGAAGGTGAGTTGTAATTGTTGTGAAAACACTTAGATTTGGTTTCTAGAAAACGATCGAATCTTATCTGGTGATGTAAAATGTTTTGAAACATTGAACCCTTAACATATTCTCGATGGCTGCTCATTATATGCTATTGTGGGCTACTTTGTGCAGATAATGCACAACTTGTGTGAGACCAACCTCGACGAGAAATACTTCCCCGAGCCTCTCCAATTTGACCCGTCGCGGTTCATGGCCGACTCATCTACGTCTGTGGCACCTTACGTCTTCTCGCCCTTTGGAGGTGGCGCCCACATGTGTCAGGGCATCGACTTTGCCAAGATGTTCATCCTCGTCTTCTTCCACCACCTCACAATGAATTATGATTGGGAAATGGAGAATCCGAACGAAAGGGTTCGTAGAGACCCAATGCCTGTTCCTGCTAACGGCTTTCCTCTTATTGTCACACCGAGATCAAGCAAGGCATAATACTATATTTTCTATGCTATATGCCGCATGTGGCATCCTACTGATCATCGAAGGATAACTCACGCAATGGCCTTTGAAAGTATATGTAGTGCATCGATAACAAACAAGAAAGCCGGTCTCTATTTATTAATCCAATAACATCTTTGTATGTATGTCCTGCTTGAATATTTTCATCTAAATATTGATGTTTACACTTGAAAGTTGCATGTGTGCTTTGTTTAGACCACCCAACAAGAGTGGTGAGTTGACGTAGAGATTGTGCAACTAAGAGAGATTTTATAGCAAAGCAAGGATTAGAATGAGCAGCTGACACAAGGTTGGTATAGCATTTTCTTGGTCGAATGGGCATAGGAAATTTGAGATATGTATTATATTTCATGAGATTCACATGGGCAATCATCCAATGATAGTTGACAATTAAGAGAAACAGATGAAAAACTAGTCTACAATTTCTACAAATTTGGAGGGCGGCTAGAGGATTTAAGTATGTTTAGAGCCTAAATTTGGATTGTTGCAGGCGTTGTTTACATCACTCTACTTGCATTCCTGAGAATTAGTAAGACAAAGGTCTTAAATTAGTAATAGCAAAGGCAATGCAAAGCTCCTCTTTAGCCCAAGTTAACACAATTATTATTGATGAACCCAATAGAGATATATCTTCAAAACATAAGGTAACTACTAAAACAAACTGGATATATGATGAATGCAAATACTAGGTTCAGTGGTTGGTGAATAGAACCTTTAGACAACACAAAGGAATTAACCTTATGCAACCATAAATGTGGAGTTTGCTTATATATCTTCAAAATATAAGGTAACTACTAAAACAAACTGGATATATGATGAATGCAAATACTAGGTTCAGTGGTTGGTGAATAGAACCTTTAGACAACACAAAGGAATTAACCTTATGCAACCATAAATGTGGAGTCTGCTTATATATCTTTAAAATATAAGGTAACTACTAAAACAAACTGGATATATGATGAATGCAAATACTAGGTTCAATGGTTGGTGAATAGAACCTTTAGACAACACAAAGGAATCAACCTTATGCAACCATAAATGTGGAGTTTGCTTTGGGTTGTCAAGCAAAACATATAAATAGGATCTTCAAAAGATGAGAAGTGTAGGGAAGAGGACCTAGCTATAGAAGAACGCGATGAACTACAAAAGATAGTGGAAAAGTGCACAAAAGAAAACATCCTCTAGCCTTTCACACAGAAGGGAATCACTACGAGGGGTACACTTACAGAGATAAAAATTAGAGCCTTTCAAAGAGAAGGGAATCAATACCAGGGGTACACTTAGAGAGATCGAAAAGAGAGCACACTCATTTTGTAATGTGATGTGTATTAAATAATTGAAATATGTACATTAAGTAAGGTGGTTGCCAAGATCATTTGCACACTCATTAAGGGGACTATTATCGCAAGTGGAGGGTGGTGTAAAATTAGAAGGGATTGTTATTATGAGAAGTTACATTAGCATTTATATCAGCATGCGAGAGGGGCATATCAAAGCCCTATCAAAGGGTAAAGATAGCAATGGCAGCAAAGAAGGTATTGCAAAAAGTATATCTAATTTAAGTGATAACATTGGAGCAATTGCAATAGTACTAGAGTTGGCTGGTGGCAAGGATATTGTACTATCAATTGCTAGTACAAACAGCTAGAAATTCAATGCATTAAAAACTATCCGATAGATTTGATAATTTGGTTCACCATACACTCCTCTTTATTGGATAGGACCCAAGGAGCATGAAGTAGTTGCACACGACATTTAGAGCTTGTTTGTGGCCAAAGCACCTCCATCTTCCCACCTCCTTTAAATCCATTTATGCCCCTAGGGTGTCTCTTTCCTATGATATGATCCCATAGCATGGTGCTAACATTCTTGAAAATATGCATGGGACCTAATCTATAAATAGGTTCATTATGGCAGCTCGTGGAAAATTGAAAACCATTGCACTCTACTTGGAAGTGACTTTTCGTGGACCATCTTTCACTCATACCAGCTTTGGGAATTCATTCATGTGGGAGGTCATCCAGGGAGTCCCGCTCTCAAATCATGGCCCTTTGGCAAAATGGATTGGATGATCATGAATCCATGGATAGTAATGCATCGATGATGATAATAATGACATATATGAAGGAGGGCCATGCAGATAACTAGAGGGTTGAGTTACTTCTAAGGTCCTTAATGTGGATACATGGAGCCTACCAACATGGTAGGATGATAGGTCACTAGACAATGAAGGTGGAGAAGATAAAGAGGATGCCATTACTTCTCTCTCTCTCTCTCTCTCATATTAACATTATCCTACTATAAGCAATTTAAATTTATCCAAGCTAGCCAAGTACATTGTCTTAATTTTGTTGCGCAAGCATTCCAAAGTGAATGTATTCATTATAGCATTACTTACAAAACTACAAAAAATTGCATAATCTCTGCATTGCCTTTTTTTGAGAAGCTCGTAGCATGCAAACACGATACCACAACTACTTTGGTATTGCCAAACCAATATAGTTTTCCAAATAGAGATGGAAAATGAATGATGTCTATTTCCTAGAATAATGTTTGAGTCTCCCTCTTTTGTAATTTCTAGTCCTAGAGGTAAGAAACATGAAGAGATGATTGGTGCAAATTCCGATGTCACAATTATCATCTTAAAAATCTAGCTCATGTTAATGCTCCTTGTGATTGCTAGCCCCACGTCCATCATCAACATCCCTATGCAAGGCATACTTACAAGTTGTCCCACCATTACAATGATGTGCTCTCCTTGTTATTGATAGTACAACATCCTTGACACTGGCCAACTTGAGTATTGCTACAATTGCTTTGGTGCTATCACTTAAATTAGACATACTTTTTGCAATACCTTCTTTGTAGCCATCTCCAACTTTCTCTACATTGGCAACTCTAGCTAGTCTGCTACCAAGTATGTCATAACTTCTTCAGTACCATGCTAGCTCCATCGACAACATCCGATCTCCACCTCAGGATGATCAAATTCCATTTATTCTTGTGCCAACAATTGTGAAGAGCTTGCAATTGCTAGTAACCCTCCACTGATCATCAATGATGATAATACTAGCTTATCATACAATACCAAAGTGCTAACATATATTATCATGGTTATTGTTGCCAATGCTGTAGGCAGTGGGGGCAACCACTTGTCACACTCTTATGGCTTGGGTGAAGTGCAAGAAGTGAGCCTTGCTTGGTCCCTCTACAAGTCCAACAACACTATCCACATCTGGAGGAAAGGCTCCTATGACACTCAACATATCTAGGGTGGTGTTGCAAGCGTTGTTAAATCTAGTTGAAAATTTTGGAAAATCTATCATGAAGACAAAGTTTATATGCAATATGCAAGATATTCAAGGCACAAATTCTCATATTTAATTTGAAATTATCTTTAAAAAGAAGTCATTTTATATGAAATATTAAGCACCTAAGATAGGTCTTGATTCCTTCTTATTCATGTACTTCTTGTGGATCATTTGATTGAGTCTTTATTGCTACGAGCAAACAATTCACTACCTAAATGACCTTGCGTCGTGCACATTTTCTTCCTCATTGGTATAGGTGATCAATCTTTTCCTCCTTGATAATTTTGCTTCAATGAAGGGATTTTCTCTTTGCAATGTGTTACCAAATTAATCATTAATACATTTTAGTTTAATATTTGGATGCAATATTACCTTGCCTAGTCCCACATGGATCTACTTTAACAAGGACAATAATTATGTGGAGATATGTGAATATTTTTTAATGTGTTTAAAGATACTTTGTCTACGCAAACCTTAGAAAGTAATTGTGTCTTTATTGAGAAGAATGAAATCTTATCATTATCACAGATATTGCATGGTGAAAACATGCGGCCATAATATAAACGAAAAAAAGTATTTTGATCACATGTTCTATCATTTGAAGTATTAAATAGATGTGTAATATTTGTTAATGACCTAGTGGATCCAAGGTTGAAAGGAATCATAGATGGCTCAAAAACTTGATGGAGTACATCAAACACCAAACAAAACATTAAATGTAGTCCATTATTACTACACAATTGACTATACAACTTAGAAACATGCAACTTATTACCATTGTTCCATGATACATTTGCATGCTCTTACTAGCAATAGTATCAAAACTCATTCCACCGATGATTAAAACATTTATTTGGTGCTTGCAAAGGTTTCCTTTGATTGCTCATTTGCAATTACAACATGCCCATTCATAATCAACATTATGGATAGTGTATAGAGCCTTGTATCACTCACATGATTTTCATATTTGCATCAAAGATCCTTTTAGCATGTGGAAGGGAGGAGCTAACAATCTTTTGAATGACATAATTTTCTTTGCATCTTGCTTCTTTCATAGTGACTATGTACCAAAAATAAGGATGACAAGTGGTCATTAATTAGTGGATTAACCAATCCACATGACGCCCATGGATTGTTTGGCAATCGATCAAGAATTCAAGCTTAGTGTTTCATGGTAGGACTTGATGGACCCATTTGTTGCTTGGTTAGCCAAATGCATTGTCCATGGTAGCACAAATCCAAGTGCCTACAATAGTAAGGAGAATACATTTTGATTCAAGATTGTACATTCATATAGGTATTTTCATAAACACAAAAAATATATGAGTACCAATTTCAAGAACCCAATATGCCTTGAAGTGAGACATAAAAAAATATTGAGATTTATAAACTTGTCAACTAGTGCTAAAGCATACTCTATCCTTTTTTGCCTCACTCGAGATTTCTCTACATCTCATGTTCATAATGCTCCCCAAACCTTGAAACATATCGGCATAAATTTGATAATCTTCGACCTTTTTAAATTAAATTATTGAGCCATGCTCTCCTCACATGCAGCATGCACAAGTATATTTGTAAAGCAAATACATGACTCTACATATATAACAATATGATTGTATTATTTAAGATAGAAAATCTAAAATTTTAATAGTAATAGCATAATTAATACACCTTATAGTACATATATGCATGCCTTTAGTCTATGGATAAATTGCCCCCATCATCTCAAAACGTGTCGGCTATTAGCGACACCATAGAATCGTCAATTTTTTTTTTTTGCAAATAGTAATGCTTACAAATAATAGCCATAGTTGTAGTAAAGTTTTTGACACTAATAGCAATGGTTGTAGAAAATTTCTCTTAAAAAATGCTAAGGCTGCAACAAGCAACCCTATCCTTACACAGCTTGCCATCCTTCTAGCCACATGGGTTGAGAATAATATTTTGCCACATTGCATTTACAATCAAGTACATAATTAAGTTTAGAATACTATATAATATAATTCAATAGATTATAAACACTTTTCCAAAAATAAGTCATCCATTGATTCAATGTTTAGAAAAGTACAATGATAACATGGCTAATATAGAATTGCAGTTAGTAACATGGTGGAACAACCATAGGGAAAAATCTCTATAAGCATCACTCAATGTGAGCCATGCACAATGAAGAAAAAATGTGTGTATAAAATTAAGTTGTATAAAATGAAGGAAAAAAGTATATATAGAGCATAAGGCCAAAGAAAGAGAAGGGTGCTCAAAGAATCCAAGCTCAAGTAGCTAGTCACCATTTGACAGCTTGTCTTGATGTAGCATATCATCTAAGAGGAACTACAACATAATCAAATATCAATATAAGTTAAACAATGAGTTATAGGAACTAAATATTTGCTACATTATTAAAAGACACATGGAATACCAAAGCACCATAGGCTTAGAGCTTGTTAATGAGTGCCATTAGACCATGTATTTCTACATATCTTATTTCGAGGCATATCATGTCTACTATATGCTCTCTCCCACTTGGGAGCATGCTTGTAAGTATAACTAGGAGATCAATGTACATCTAGTATATCTACAAAGAGAGACATCTGTAGGAGTGCCACATGAGAACAATTGAATAAATTGAGGTGTCAAAGGAGTGGCACCTCATGCTTATGGGTGTAGCCAGTATAGATGATAAGAAGCCAATTGATTAATGAGAGGGGGACACTAGATCTATGTCTTTGCATCAGCGATAAGAGCTAGCCTCCCTATAACTTGGATGGGAATGACGATACTAACCATTTGTAGGATTGTATCATCTCCATCTCTGTAGTATCCTTGGAAACCAATCCTAGTACAATAAAGGAAACCTATCTTTTTTGACTTGAGAGTTTCCTTGTAAATTTTTGTCTTTTTTGGACAAGTATATGCCTATTTGTGGGAATTTTTTTATTCCCTCTCAAAGCTCTAGTTTTGTCCCAAATTTTGTGTACTCTTCTCCTTTCCTCTAGAATATGGTTTCTTACATACGAATTCTTTTGAAGCAGCATTGAGGAGTGGTTTTGATACCACTTTTTGAAATCAAATAATCTCTATCTACAACACTCTCTACCCTTCTACAAGCAATCTCCCTCTTCAGTACTATTCTATAAGATATCTTCCTCTTCAATAGTCTATACTACAAGCAATCAAGTGATAATGGAGGTATCTTTATTTTTTAAATCTCTATGATGTTATTATTCTTCACAGTTGTTGTTTAATCCTTAAGCATCAATTTAGAGAGAGAGAGAGAGAGAGAGAGAGAGAGAGAGAGAGAGAGAGAGAGAGAGAGAGAGAGAGAGAGAGAGAGAGAGAGAGAGAGAGAGAGAGAGAGAGAGAGAGAGAGGACTGTGTGAGATGAACTAAGAAAATAAGTGATATAGTGATAGAGAGCAAATTAGGGCAGAAGATAAGATGATGTTATTGTTCTCCACTAGCCAAAATTTTCTATAAATGTGTTTAAATATCTTTGATCAATTCTTGTTTTGTGTGTGTGTGTGTGCGTGTATGTTGTGTATGTGTGCGTATGAATATTTTGGATAGAAGAGAATATAAGATTTGATGCTAATTAGAGGTAGATTAATACTACTTTAAACCACTATAATCAAATATGATCATGAAAAAGCTATAATAATCTACTGAAATCACACATTGCAATCTACCAAAGTACTCCATCTCATCCACTACAATATTTGGATTTGTGGCCCATGACTAACTTTCTTGATCCAACTTTTGCCATGACATCACAATCTACCATAGTGTATAATTTATCAATGTGATTTACTAAATTTTTTTGCCTATGCAACTATGCCATGTTGTAGACTTTATTTTGTATATTAAAATTTTAGGGTTAATTCTCACTTATACTTACTAGATACAATAATGATGAAAGCACATGTTTATCTTTGGACTTTATGCCTTGGAGAATCTCCACTTCTCTCTTGTGAATACCTCACCTTCATATGATGCACTTGTCAATTTTTCATACAACCACCTCATAGGCATGAACCACCACAACTCCTTCAAGTGATTGGGATATCAAACAATTCGCTGTCATGTACTATAAAAAAATATGACTACAGTGCCTCTCATTACCTTTTAGCAAACTCATACTTATGAACCCACTTATATGAATAAGTCATTGACATGTACTATACCAAAATTATGACAACATTGCCTTTGTGGGAGTTCTCGCTCAATTGCCAACACCCATGGATTGCTTATTGTTTCAAGCACTTCAAGCCAAGTGCAATGGCTACCTCTCACATAGCTGCTCTGTACTTTCACATCTACGAGGATAGTGAACGTACCTTTATACCCAATCAAGTTGTCTCCTCCCTCAAACTCTCCGATAGCTCTATGATCCAAGGTGCAAGCTCAAGCAATCCCAATCCTCAAGCTCCAAGCTCCAATCTCTATTGCCACATGTGAGACAAGAGAAGAGAAAAGAAGAGAAGAACAAGAGAGGAGAAGATGAAGAGTTTCTCCACCACGGTCCCTCACCCTCACACTTCCTCTCTCAAGCACAAGCACAAGCACAAGCAAGGGCAAGAAGAAGAAGAAGAAGAAGAAGAAGAAGAAGAAGAAGAGAGCTAGTTTTGGCCACACACAAGAATGAGCTTCTTCATTCACTTTTTGCCTTTTTATACATGCCCTGCTCCTCTTGGAGCTAATTCCTTTTTTACATGACCGGCCATTTTAGCCTAGGTTCTCTTTTCCTATTCCTTTCCTATTTACATTGTTCCTTCACCCATGCCTATCTATTTTTCCTTCACCCATGCCTATCTATATTTATAAATTGCATAGGAGGGGACTTGGTGCTTTTTTACAAGGATTTAGGATGCGCTTTTACATTTAAAATGTGCATTTTCCCTTTTGCACTTGCCATGGACTTTTGAATTTGCTTCTTGAGCTTTTGGTCATTTTTCTCCTATTTTTTCATTGGGCTGTCTTTTTTCACTTTGTCTTGTGTCTTTTTAATTTTCTTTGCTTTCTTTTCACTTTCTTTGCACTAGGATTAACATTACCCCCTTTTAGTCGAGTACCCGTCCCATGGCACTTATTGGTTAGGGATTGAGTGCTTGAAGGTTTGCCATGTGGGTTGATGATGGGGCTTTGGGGAGATTCACTATGGAGAAGAAGCATAACAAGATGGATGAGAGGTTGTGGAGGCCGATGATAGACTGGGTGGGTGATAGGGGATCTCCAATGTCGGTTGTTGATCACGGGTTATCAAGTGTATGTGAAAAGGAAAAGGAATTGCACTACCTGGGGGTGTGTCTACCTCACCATGTAGTGCATAGTGTCCATGCCAGTGGAACTCGCAGTTAGATCAAACATCTCCAAGCCCATGGTGTTGTCCCACACTTGAGGACCTAGTTCCGTGTAGAAGGGGAGGTGCTATGGTGGGTATGACGTAGGGAGAAAGGTCTAACCCTAGGCGAGTGGGATCTCCCTAGGTGTGTCTTGTGCTTAATGTGCCCTAAGTATGTAAAGTGGGGGAAGGAGCTAGGGATATCATTGTCCCTAGGTGCAATGTTTGTGGCACTCTAATGGTATATGAGAATCCCATTTCTTCATTTTCTTGTGCTTCATTCCTATCTTTTCTTTGCCTTATTTCTTTCCTTATTTCTATTTTTTTTCTCTTTTTAAATATTTTTAACACTTAATACATTCTAGAGGGAGCATGCTAGACGTCATCCCTATGCTCTTCAATCAAGAGCTACACTACACTATGGGGAGTTCTAAGGGACTTAATAAGAAAGGGTCTACTCTGCAAGTAGCCCTTTATGTTAACGTGTACATTTAGAGGTGTTGTTGATAGGAAGGGGTGGCTACACTTGGTGAAGTGGCTATTATTCATGTCTTTGAGGATGACCATGCAAAAGAAAGGCAAGAGAGTGGCCCTCATCATAGGATGTGCCATTGCATAGCTATCAATTCCTACATTTAGATAAAAAAAGAGTGGGGATAGTCAGGCCTCTTCCACCATGGGCTTTTTCGTGAGCAAAATCCTAACTGCCCTAAGATAATTACATGTAGTAATAAAGGCAGGGTCGGGGCAGGATGAGAACTAGTCAAGGAAGTATGTGATGGATGGGGGTAGATGTTCCAGTCGGTGAAGATTAGGCACTCCTCTAGACTTTCTGCATTCACGTTGTAGATACTTGGAAAGTCATACCTGCCATGCATATCTAGGTTATAATCTACCCCTATTCTTCGTGGATATGGCATATAGGTGGGATTGTTGTGCTCATCTAGCATGGTGCTGTAGAAGGCCATCCAAGCATCAAGCTTGGAGTCCTAGAGGCGTCACTACCATTTTGGTTCAGCTTCATATCAGTTGACAGTCTTTGGAATCTCTCAAACCTTGTCTTGTCAATAATCCGCATGCTCTCTCTACCACTTTGTGGGGTTTCTTGCTCTTTCCTCTATCCATCTATTCCCAAGCCTTTGTGTGAGCCTCATCACCCACTCCACCACCCTTAGAGTTAGATCTCTATCTAGGGAATGAGGTTAGTGGAAGGAGAACCCAAAGGATCGGCCACCTTGGTTTTTCTATTGCTCCCAAATGGTCAGTTCCTAGGCTTAGTTTTCACAGGATAACATTCCTCTCTCTATAAAATCTGGATCTCAGGAACTTGTTGTGGCCTTGCTTGGTGTCTTCTTTGTGCCACCTCCACTTACTCTCTCAGCTTATGCTTCCTTTCCACAACCCTCTCAAGGGGGTGGCTTTCTCACCTTGCTCTTTTGTGTGTGCTTACACCTCTCGTGCTGGGCGGCTTGGAACTCGTGGATGCTTTTTTCGCCTTGGCCTTTTTCGAAGTCTAGCCCTTCTTTTCTTGGCAGTTTCGTTGGAGCTATAGTGGATGGTTGACTTGTTTCTAGCTCTCCAAACCCTAATTCTTTGAGCTCCACTGTCAAGAGCCTAGCCTACCTCAAGTATTATCATTTTTGCTTCATGCTTGGGATAGTTCTCTCTTTTGGTACTCTTTCTTCATGGAGGTTGTATCATCTCAGGGGTCATCTTGTAAGTTCCAGCTTCCTCCTCAGCCCTTCTATCATATCCTCACCCTCAGCTTGGGTCACATGCAGGAGTGTGTTTAGGAAGGCCTGTTGTTAGACCTTGAGACTTTTCTCCACTGCTTTTGCCCTTGCCAATGCCATTTAGTCACTTTTTGCCAAGGCAAGGCATTCGACAAGGTCTCCGAGTCTTCCATCGGTCTTTTCCTCCCAAGTCTTGGCCTTTTCACTCATCCTCTCTATGCTGCCCCGATTCTAGCATTGAGACAGCATCATGACCATTTGTTCTTGCTTTTTTTAAATTTTGAGTATTTTCTCTTTCTGTTGTCTAAGGCAGTTCAACAACTCTGCCAATTGTTCTCGCTCTAGGAGGGCCATCTGAAGTTGGTTTTCCACCTGTGTTAGCTTTTTGGCAACCACTTCATCCCTCTGTGCCTTAGCCTCATGTAGTTTCTTGAGTAGTTGTTCCTTTTTTGTTTCTCCTTTCTGCACTTTGCGTAGGCTTGGGTCCTAACCCTTTCCAGTAATTCCTCATTGAGCTCATCTTTGATTTTCTTTAGTTGGTAGAGGTATTCTTGTATCTGATCATTCTGCTACCTCCAAGAGGACCAAAAAGTCATCGACTCCAACATCACTTGTTCTCCTCTTTCCTTGCCATGGGGCTCTTTTACATCCTTCTTCTTCGTCTTCCCTTTCAATACCTATTTGGCTTCCAACTCCTTCCTTAGGTCGCTTATCTGCTTTTGCTGGGTGGCTATTTGGCATGTTTTTTTGAGCTGGTAAGTCAAGAATGCTTCCCTTTTTGTTTCCAACTCTGCCCCACAGCTGCCCTCCTCTCATCTTTCACTCTTTCAAGTTGACCCAGGAGTTCTTGGACATATTGGTTGTACTTTGTCAACCCTGGCATGGTAGAGGGTACGAACATAGTTGAGGCTTCTACCCTAGCTTTCTTTGGGTCTTTTCTAGATTCGACATCCACGGTGGTAGTCCTCTTCATTCCTGGTATTGGGGCTCCTCGCACTAGGTGCTGGACCAAGCTCCTGCACCATGTTGACTAGGTAATGTACCTAAGCCATCATGTTGCTTTGGTTCACTATTGCATCCATGGTTTCTTGGGTAGTGGTAGTGGTGGTAACTATGATGGGTGGAAGTGGGTCTAATGGGGACTTCCCTTTGCCCTTGACTACATGTCCCCTTGAGCTACTTCTAGCACTATGGAGCTAGCTCCAAGCATGTCATCTTAGCTCCTCTCTTGGCCAACTCTTCTACGCAGGAGGTTTTCTCGATTGACAACTTGATGATGGCAAGAGCCATTTGCTCATTCTCTTCTCTTCTCAGCCTTTCCTCCTCCTCTTGTCACTTCTTCCTTCATTCTTCCTTTATCTTGTGGGACTCTTCTTCCACCTTTCGCATGCATTTCTCCTCTTCTTCCTGCTTCTTCTTCTACATGGCTGCTTTGGCTTTGTCCTCTCCTATTGTGGTTTCCTTCTTCTTAGTCAGAATTTTCACCATGATTTTCTTCTATTCCCCTCGCTTGATGGGACCAAACTCTCCCCGCATTCTTGCTCACTAACGGTCCTTTCACTTGAATTAGTCTATTTTGTTGATGTGCTTGGAGTTGAGCTCTCGTTTTTCTTGCAGCTCGCTCTACCTTCTCTTTCTGTGGCTTGCTCATTTCTTCATTTCCCACCCTTTCTCACTTTTGGAGATGTTGATGTGCTTTTTGTGACTGAGGAGAGGTGCTAATCTTGGATAAGAGATCTCTCTAGCATCTCCCCTACTTCTTCTTCCCTTTCCATCTCTCCCACGAATTCTTGGATAATGGCTATTAGCAACCCTCTCGACCCTATCATGGATGCTTTTGATAAAGGTGTTGTCGTGTCTGATTTGGTCTTGGTGACTGGTGACTCACCTCTTATAGGTTCTTGGGCTCGATGACAATGCTTTGAATTCAATCATTTTGCGGGCATAAGGATTTGAATTTATTTTATATAGGGCCCCTACTATAATACTTTCAAGCATCGGCACTAGGATCCCAGCCATGAGGGTGTTGTATTGATAACTAGAGGACATGGCATGCACCATCTTTCCCTACAACTAGACAACGGGGTCACAGATGTCTGCTAGAGTGATCCTATCATTGGTGTGCACCTTTGTCTTTAGCCTCTTCAGCATGCCATTAATTTTCCTCTTCAGTCTCTTTTCCTATGTGTTGACCAACCCTAAAGCATTCTCCACTATTTTGGGGACAGCTTCTATTCTTTTGGGAGCACCTTCTTGCCTGATAGTTACCATACCACAGTTCTTCCTTGCATTGAAGGTTCTCAGGAGCTCTGTGCACTTTCCATGGTAAATCTTCTAGCCAACCTTCTCTACATATCTATGGAGATTGCATTGATTGACTATTTGTCTCACTGTATCTTTCTTGTTCACCAGTTCTCCCAAATTGCTAACATTGTGGTACTTTAGCTAGTTGTAGACTTGTGTCTCAATGGCCAATTGGTACCTATTGTGCTCTTCCTCCTAGAATGGAAGTTGTTCTGCCATCTCGAGTTCGTGTTATTATGGCACAATAGCTTATAATTAGCTCATTTGAGAGTACCTTTTGCATGAAAAGAAAGAGTTTAAGAACAAACACTATGGAATGGTGCGATGCTCTAATATGGAATGTAAATTTTTTATACTTCAAGAAATCCACACATTCCAAGCACAAATTCCATTAAATTTGTTTCTTCAAGTACAAATTTTCTTTATTCATCCTTTTTTACTTTTGTAGTTCGGTTTGAGGTTTTGAAGTTTAAGTTCTTTTCCACCTCACCCCAGGTTTTGAAGTTCAAGTTCTTTTCCACCTCACCCCCTCCGCTTCGAGAATGATGAAAATCCTTTCTAGGATTGGAGGATGAAGGGTTAAGGGTGTTAAGCACCTTATTGTTGTGCTTTATTTCTTTATGAGCCAAGCATAGGATTGTGGGTTGTACTCTAAGTGGGTGTGATGGTCCATGTTTTGATCCCTAATGCCTATGTGTGTAATGTAGGTCAGCCAATCAAGAAGAAGAAGAAGTAGAAGAAGAAGAAGGGGAGAGCTAGTTTTGGCCACACACAAGAATGAGCTTCTTCCTTTACTTTTTGCCTTTTGTCCAAACCCTAATCCCCTTTGGGTACCCATCCCTTTTTTACACGACTAGCCATTTTAGCCTAGGTCCTCTCTTCCTATTCCCTTACTATTTACATTGTACATTCACCCATGCCCGTCTACATTTACAATTTGCGCAGGAGAGACCTTGGCACTCTCTTACAAAAATTCAGGGTGTACCTTTGCATTTAAAATGTGCCTTTCCTCTTTCGTGCTTTTCCTGAACTTTTAAGATTATCCTTGTGCTTTTGACATTTTTTTCTCCTATTTCTTTTGTCGGAGGGCTATCTTTTTCTGCTTTTCCTTGCTCTTTTTAATTTTCTTTTTGCTTTCTTTGCGCAGGGGTTAACATTACCCCCCTCCTAGCTGAGTATCAGTCCCATGGCACTTGTTGGCACTTGTTAAGGCTTGAGTGGTTGAAAAGCTACCATGTGGGTAGATGATGGGGCTTCGTGGAGATTGGACATGGAGAAGAAGCATCACAAAATGGATGTGAGGTTGTGGAGATTGAGAGTATATTGAGTGGGTGACAGGGGCCTCCAATGTAGTTGGTGGTCGGTTGCGGATTGTCAAATGTACGTAAATAGGAAAAGGAAGTGCACTACTTGGGGGTGTAGTTACCTCATCGTATAGTGCAAGGTGTCCATACCAGTGAAACTGGAAGTTGGGTCGTGAACCTCAGGGAAGCATGTGGTATTATTCCACCCTTGAGGACCCAGTTTATATACAAGGGGTGGTGTTGCGGGTGTGACTTAGGGAGACAGATCTACTAATCATAAGCAAGCGCAAACTCCGTAGGTGTGTCCTACCCTTGATGTTCCCTAAGTGGAAGTGGGGGGACAGGGAGGGCTAAGGGGCTAGGCACAGAGCTAGTCAATTGAGGTCATCGGACACACCTAACTTGAGAATCCCTAGGTGCAGTATTCATGGCACTATAATATTACATGAAAAAGCTCGTTGTTCCTTTCCTTTTTCTTTGTGTGGGTCTTTCTTTGTTTTCTCTTTTCCTTTTCATTTTCTTTTTCATTGAGATACATTGGGAGGGAGCACGTTAGACATCATCTTGATGCTATTCAATAGTTACATTTTGAGAGGGCCTAAGAGATTCACTAAGGAATGCATGGCTTTGCATGTAGCCCTTTTGGTTAATTATTACATTGGGAGGGGTAGTAGATAGAAAAGGGTGATTACACTTTGAGAACCTACTATCGCTCATGTCTTCCAAAAGGCTCATGCAAAAAGTTGGCAAGAGAGCAACTCTTAACATCAAGTAGGTCATTGCACAGTTGTCTATCCCTACATTGATATCAAACTAGAGGGGTGATAGGTGCTCTTCTTGGGCTACATGTTTTTGTTTTGGTAAGATTCACAAGAGGCAGAGGTAATTACAAGTGGTAAGGAAAGTGGGGTCAAGACATGTCTTGAACTCGTCCAAGAAGTGAGTGATGGAGGGTTGGAGGTCTTGTATCCCAAATGTTAGGAATTCTTTAGAGTGGTGGCATTGACGTTATAGATCAAAGGGAAGTCCTATATACATGCTTTTCCTAGTCCAAATCCACACTGTGGTGCCTCGGGTAAGCCATATAGGTGGGGTCATCCCTTTCATATGGTAGCGTGTTGCAAAAAGCCATCCATGCCTCAAAATTATTGTCCCAAATCTTTGAGTACCATGTAGATTGGGATTCATAGCCTTTGACTTTTCTTGGATCTTTGGCAACCTTATCCTACCAGTATTTTGCAAGCTCTCTTCTCCATAATGTTGGATTTGTAACCCTCTCATCTAGCCACCACTTCCCTAGCCTCTTTGAGAGCTAGATGGCTCCTTCAACCACTTGTGGAGGCAACACTCAATTCAGGTTAAAAGGGTAGAAGAAGTCAAAATCGACTGGTTTATACCTATTCTCCCATTGATCCCAATGGTTCAATTCCTGTGCCCAATTGTTAGGCAGTTGTTGCTCAAATTGCAGCATCTAGACATTAAGCACTTCTTTTGTTCTAGCATTAAGCTTCCTTCTTGTGAATTTAGCCAACTCCATGTGTTTCCTTTTAGCCTCGATCATTCTTTCTGCAGTGGTAGAATCTTCTTCTTCTTGGCCTTCTTCTTTTGTTGATGGACGTGCAGGCGGGCTCTATTCATCGGGCTGTGCCTTGGTGTCACCAAGTTGCTCAAAATCAGGTCCCTTCTTCCCTCGGTGATTCTGCTTGGGTTGCTGTGGTTGACTACTCTTGGTGCTCTAGCTCTCCAATTCCAAGCTACTCAAACTCTTACTTTGAGAGCCCTACTTGCATCAGAAGTTGCCTTTGTTATATCAAGTTGGGACTAGTGTTGGTTCTAGGGGCATGCTCTTGGAGCCATTACCTTATGGCTCTCCTTTGAGATCTGCAACTTCCTCTTTAGCCCTTCCATGGAGTCGTCATCTCCAACTTGAGTTACGTGAAGCACTCTGTTTAGAAAGGCGTGTTGTTGGACTTCTAGCCTTTCCTTCACTACTTCGACCCTTGCTTCTACTATGATTATCTTGCCTTCTACTAGGGCAAGGCATTCCACTAGGTCTTTGACCCTTTTCAAAAATTCATATTTTCCGAAGTCTTGGCCTTCTCCTCCATATTTTCTTGACTCTAGCGACTCAATTTTTGTGATAGCATTGTCACCGCTTCCTCTTGTTCTTTTCAAATTGCCAACATCTTCTCCTTGTCCTGTTTGTGACAATTCAACTCTTCTTTCAATCGTTCCTACTCTTGGAGGGTCCTAAGGAGTTGGTTTTTTGCCTCTAATAGCTTTTTAGTTGAATGCTCTTCTTTCTATGCCCTAGCCTCTTGCAGTTCCTTCAGTAGTTGTTCCTTTTGCAGTCTCTCCTTATGGAACTCCGCATGGGTCTGTGTCTTTACCCTTTTCATTTCCTCAATGAGCTCCTCTTTGAGGTTCTTTAGTTGTTCAAAGTTCTCTTTCATGTTCTTTTGCTCCTATAGTATGAGGCTTGAGAAGTCCATTTCCAGCCCTATTTCTCCCTCTACCTTCTCCAGTTGGAGTTCCTATGCACTCTCTTCTTTCTTCTCCGCTTGCATTTTCTTCCTTGCTTCTAGTTCCTTCTTTAGGTCATTCACTTGTCTCTAATAGATGGTTATTTGCTTAATTTTCTCTAGTTGGTAGGCAACAAACGCATCCTTCTCAATCTCCATTAGGAGAAATATGGACTCTCCTTTTTGCCCCTTAAGGAGTGAATAAACAAAAATAGGCCTAACCAATGAGAGAGATGGGATTCCACATTCATGTAGCATGAATCTTTTAGCCATATCTTGGCCCAAATATTTACTCAATAATAAAATAAGAAAAAATGAAAGGAATACAAGGTTGTCACTTCTTGAAAGTTCGTGACTCAAATTTTTATTTTTTCATTTTCTTAATGTTTGACTTTTTATATCTTCCCTTTTCAGTTTCCCTCTCTTTTTTAGGCATAACTCAAATTTATCATTTCTTTTTCCCTGCTTCTTCTTCCTCCTTGATGAAATTTTATAGCCTTATTGTTGCTTCTTGTATTTGTAGCCTTGTGAAATCTCATTGCCTCTACAGAAACATAGAGTGAGTTTCTCATGTTTTATGAGAGTGGAGCTGTTAACCCCAACACGAAGAAAGCAAAAGGAAATAAAAAAGACGCAGGGAAAAGGTGGAAAAAAGATAGCTCGACTAAAGAAAGAAGAGGAGAAAAGGCCGAAAGCGCAAGGGCAACCTTAAAAAGTCCGAGGCAAATGCAAAAGGGAAAAGGTGCATTTTAAAATACAAAGGCGCACCCTGAAATCTTGTAAAAGAGTGCCAGGCGGTGGAAAATCCGGAAAGCTAAAGACAAAGACAAAGGCCAAGGCAAAGAGAAACGGAAGAGAAAGGCGCACAAGGAAAAGCGCAAGTCAAAACTTTTGTAAAAGAGCGCAAGCGCATCATGGTTTAATTCGCCGGGCTCTCACCCTGCAATTTGTAAATGTAGATGGGCGGTGGAAAGGAAGCTAGGAAGATAGAAGGACAATGTGAAAAAGGGCCTAGGCTACGGCCGGCCATGTAAAAAAGGGAAAAAGGGGATGACTGCCCAAAAGGGATTTAGGGTTTTGTATATAAAGTTGAAAAGTGAATGAGAAGCTCATTCTTATGTGTGGCCAAAAGTAGCTCTCCTCTTCTTCTTCTTCTTCTTGTTCTTGCTTGCTTGAGCTTGTGCTTGAGAGAGGGAGTGTGAGAGTGTGAGGGAGTGAGTGTGTGAGGGTGAGGGACCGAGGAGGAGAAGCTCTCCATCTTCTCCTCTCTTCTTCTCTTCTCTTCTCTTCTCTTGTCTTGCTCGCGGCAATGGAGCTTGGAGCGTGGAGCTTGAGGATGGAGCTTGCTTGAAGCTTGCACTTGGATCGTGGAGCTACTAGAGTGCGCAGGAGAGGAGGTAACTCAAATGGCATGGAGGTAAGCTCACTAAACTCGTAGATATGGATGGCGCGTTGGCTATGTGAGAGGTAGCCATTAGTGCTCGGCTTGGAACGCTTGAAACAATAAGCGGTCCGAGGGTCTTGGCGGTTGAGCGAAAGCTCCCACAGGAGCTTATTCTACAGAAGTCCTGCAATTTTCTCAAAAAAATTTAAAGGTATATTGTTCTCTTCCATAGATATTCTATGTTAAAGTTTTATCTCGTTTGAAAAAAACCTGTGTAAGTTATGTGCACGCTTTGACATGAACTTTCTTTTGTTTTGGTACTCTAGGAGTCTCTCACAGTCAAGAACAATGATCTTTTAAATACTCAACTTCTTCTTCAACATCTTTGGGTTTCTCTGTAAACAAAGTTACTGGTATATTGCCTTGTTTTTTTGTTGCTCCATAGTTAAATTTTGTCTCGTTTGGACAAAATCTTTGAGAGTTAATGCATAATAAGCTTTCCTTTGCTTTTGTACTCCAAGAATCTCCCACAGTGAAGAACAATGATTTTCTAAAAACTCAACTTCTTCAACATCTTGCAAAGAGAGCCACAGGTATATTGTCTTTTTTTTTGTTGCTCCATGGTTAAATTTCAACTCATTTGGACAAAGTCTATATAAGTTATATGCATGCTTTAACTTGAGATTTCTTCATAAGTCATTTGGTGAGATTCATCAAGGTGGTATCACAAAGCCTTTGTTTGTCATGTTCTACCATGCTCATAGTCCTTGATAAGTTGATGGAGGTGTCTTTTGCAAGCATGCATATGAGGCACTCCATTGATCTTGTATTTTTTGATGCTCCTAGATACTGTCTCTTATGTAAATCTATCTTTACTTTTTACTAGGCTACTTCGATCTTAGCATTGGTGAGCTAGCGATTGATTACCATTATTTGTGTGCTTAGCTCAATCATTTTGATCCTATCATTTGTGAGTGACTAAGATTTTCCCTTGAGCTTATCTTAAAGATAATTCATAGCAGTCCCTTATGCTTGAAGCCCATCTTGAAGGCTTCTAAGAGCTGTCTTACGCTCCTTAAGCTTATTTGAAGTGAAAAAGAGCTGAAGAGGCCGTAAATACCAGTGGCAGAAAAAACTATCAAAGAGGTCACCCTAGTGGTGGTCTCAACTACCTATCTAACTATGACAACTAGACCAACAATGGTCTTGTAATAACTCAACTTCTTGTTCAACATCTTTGGGCTGCTTTATGAAAATACTTACAAGTACAGTGTCCTTTTTTTAAAACTGCTTCATGGTTAAATATCATTGCATTTGGAGAAAAAAATTCCAAATTATGCATATTCTGAGTTAAACTACATTTTGCTATTGTATTCTAGGCCTCGATCTCAGGGAGATACACCTATTGTCTAGAAAATTTTGACTTTTTTTTAAATAGCCATAGGATTGAGGGCGACAAATTTTGTTAAGCATGTTTCTCTCTACAATGACTAAATGTAAAATTTTGTTTCAACTGTAAGTATATTTTATGAGTTATTGTTATTGATATCTAGTTAGGATCAATTGGAAGAAATATCTAGTATAAATTTGAACATGAACTTTGCAATTTAATAAATTTTATATTTAGAAGTCTACAATTAAAATGCTATAAATAAAAAAATATTTTTTTATTTTTTAATCTCATTAGGATAATTTTATTTAGTTTCTAAAACCATGGAATAGCATGAGATAGCATTAGTGATGCAATCTCATAGCATTGCATAATATTAGAATTGTATATGTGAAATGACAACTGATGCTTGTGCATGAAAATATTATTATACTCATGATTCTTTATATGGAAAAATTTACTTACATGTAATAATAAAAGCACATAAAAACTTGTTGATAGGTAACTTTTATCTTTAGTTAATATAGACATCTTCACAAAGGCAAAGCATCAATAACATACTTGTAATGGAGGTCTTCAACATGAAAGATAGTAGCAGTACTTGGATTTCTGATAAATACTATAAGTTGGATTGGATTTTGATGCATCCAACTACTCAAGGAAGTTTCAAGGTCAAGCATAAGGATGTTACAGACCCCAACAAACATTGGAAAGGTAGAAATTTAGAGTTTAGAAAAGTGTTTAATGGGACAAGTATAGTAATAGAAGTGTTGATTAAACATGTTTATATGCATAAACAAATTTGTGTGCACGACAAAAACTACATTGCAAAAAATGAACAAAATAGTAGTTTCTAAATTTTATCATTGTTTATTCTTTTGCATCAGAGTTATTTTTTATCATCTTTGCAGTGTTCTAATTAAAATGTGTTTTATTGACAGCTCTATATCCATAGACTCTACATGAATGGCTGAGAGCGAAGTTTTGAGCCCGGGATGTGCCTAAAAATTTCCAAAAAATCCAAAATTTAGGGGAAAAATATTCAACATCGAAGGCAGCGGCTCCAGCTAGGACGATTTTAAGCACCAAGTGAAATACGACTTTTAAAAGGCGCCCATACGACACTTGTGGATTTTTGATAAATTTTTAAACTACCATGCGGGTTGTCAGGAGTTTTCATTCAATGCGGGATGTCAAGCCAGACGCGTAGAAATTTATAGCACTCGAATCGGAGCGAGGACGAGGAAATGGCCACAAGATGGGCAACATTTGAAAAGATGGACTAGTTTTGGCCAAATTGGGTAGTGAACTTTGGGAGTTTGGGGCCCCCAAATTTTATGCAACTTCTTGGCAAATTGTGGAGAGAGGAGATGGGAGAAAAAAACGTGAAGAAGGCGCCATCATCTTCACGCCGAAATTTGCACCTCCATGGATTGGCAGGTTACAAACACCCTATGCAACTGATGTTACCCCTGATCTTCTCCTTCCTTGTTGGTCCTATCACCTGTCTTCGCCTGTGAAATGGCTGCAGGAATGAAGAGATGGAAATCTAGTCTTTCTCTCTCCTCCCTCTCTCTCCTTTAAGGGGCTGTTCTTGTGTGCAAGAGGAAAATGAAGAATGGTGAAGGAAAGCTTGTCTGGTTGGGACCGGATTGCTTCCGGATCAATGAAGACATGAAGATTGCTGATTGTGAAGATGTTGGACATTGAATGTGGGCTGACCCACAGTCCCGCACCAAAACCGAGATCCCGAAACACGAAGCCTAAGTGGTAATTCAATTTTTATGAAGGAAAAATGAGTTTTTATGCCATTTGATTGATGAAACATTGTTCCCATGGGCTGATTATGCATTATGCTGTTGTTTGCTATGATTTTCAACAGTTTATACTCTGAAAATCAGAAAATCATAAGTGATATGACTGAAATTAATGTTATAAAACCTGAAAAACACACGTTTAAGAGGTAAAAATGGAGTTTTTTACAAAATAAATGGGAAATATGAGACATAATACCTAAAAAACCTGAAATTTTGCTATGAAGGAACCTAAGGGCCACAACCCATAATCAATCTTAATTTCTAGTCATTTGTATTGAAGAAAATAGAGAAAAAATACCAAAAAATGGTGAAAAATGGGTTTTAAATGGGAGAAAATTAGAAAACGGTAAAAGGAAAATTCCGAAAAATTACATGTGTGTTTGTGTAGCATATAATGAAGGTAAAACATGAGGTTGACCTCAGTTTACCCTCGTTTCTATGTTTCCGTTCGTGTTGCACGATGCACAATGCTGATTTTCTTCCGTTTATATCTCTTGGATTCGAAATGAAGAGTGGAGTTTGTTCGTTCGTTTTATATGTTGAGCAGTGCATCAAGGGGTCAATCCCTGTGATGTAGGAGAGCTGCAGTGGGGCCGCGGTGTTTCTATCGAGAGGTTGCCTCCATGTATGTGATCATGGTATTTATTGCCAATGTGTATGGGTTCTCCCTCTGACGAATTTGTAGAAAGGAAAACGTTGGACTACAAAACGATAAAAACTATAAACGCAATAGATTAGGCTTAGGGCAGTTTGTCCATTAGCAGTAGATAGACGCTCTTGGTCCGTGAGGCCGTGAGGGTGTGTTTGTCTGTCATGAGCATGAGGTCCAGCTAGTGCCATAGCCAGTGCCAGCCCATTTCAGGTCCCATCAGTGGTGCGTCTACCGAGAGCTGCCAATAAGTGGGGGTCCCCCAATCTAGGGTTTTTAGGGACCAAAAAGTTGGTTTATGTCCTCTGATAAGGACCATCAAGTCGAAATACAAAAAGAGGAACGTGCTGAGAGGGCTAGACGGCGGTTGGAGATCGTAAGGCACTATTCTCCTCAAAGGAGTAGCCCGATACGCATAAGAGGCACTGGTCTTAGTAACCCAATTGCTGCACATAGTTCTTTAGGTGCATGAGGAAGCACAAGTTCTTTCTCTCTTCCACCAAGTCAACCCACATTAAGTGGGGGTGTGATTCCATCAGTTCAACCTCCTATTGTCAATCCGATTGTCGCCATGGCACAACCCATTGCAATTCCTGCAAGGACACCGAATTTGCCAGCTTTAGGAGTTCCTTTGCCCATTTTTAATGGGTTAGCCAAAGAAGATGCGGAGTTTCACATTTGTGAATTCCAAAGACTAATGTTTAATTATTGCATCCAAGATGAGGGACATCTCATGATGTTCTTTAACATGACATTAAAAGGAAGGGCTGCGGTATGGTATCATAGCATAGAGACTGGAACCATAACCACAATTGACCAATTTTATGCATCTTTCCGAGGAGAATATGCCCCTGAAAGAGGTGGCCAATACTGGTTGCGTGTGTTGAATGTAACACGCCAGGACCTCCATGATAATGTGAAAGCATATGCCAAGAAGCTGAAGGAGGTGTTTCGTAAGTTACAAACTTACATTCTTATTCCGTCGGCTGCCCAATCGCAATACTTTTTGCATGGATTGGATTTTAATATTCAGGTACAATTGAGAAGTGTGGCTTTGGTTGATACAGACACCGCTATTATGCAGGCAGAAGGAGTAGAGTCACGATTACAAACGGCCTACTCCTCTCAAATAAATCTTAATGCAAGTTTAGTACATGGAGGCAATTTACCATTGACAAATGGAAGTCAAGGGATGCCTATGAATAACCCTAATGGGAGAGGAAGCATGGTTCAAAATGTACCTTTGTTGCCAGCTCCTCCCAGTGTGACTATGCCTATGGCAAGTCAGTTGGCTCCACCAAATGTTGGAGGCCAAGTTTCGAACCCTAATGTTGTCCCTGTGAGTCAACAAGCGATGCCCAATCAAATTTTTAGGCCAATGCGACGACGGATAGACGATCAAAGCTATGAGTCGAGTGCCTCTAATGTCCTTGGCGAAGTTAAGGATATGATGAAGCACTACACTGACATGATTTCACATCAATTTCTTGAAGAAACAACAGAATATGATAGGTAGTTGACGCCCTAAAGAGGGTGGCCCCTCAAGATTCAGCTGTAAGTGGTGTGGTGGACAACATTTCCCTAGAAACTATCCAAATGTTAAATGTGATATTTGTGGGAAGTCAGACCACTTGGTCGCTACCTGTTGGAGTAAGATTAGTTTCCTTCAACAAGGGAGTAAACAGCCAGGTCCAATTAATCATAGAGCGCAAGGTAATAACCGCCAGCAAAATGATAGACCAAGACAAATACTACAAAGGGGAAAGACCACTATAGAAGAGTTGCCACAAGGCAATGGAGTCAGCCTTATTGAGGCTGTATGCATCATGGACGCTCAAACCTCTAACCCAAGAGCTGTGACAAGAGGCCAAAAGGCTAAAGAGGTTGACAAAGATAATGCAAAACCAATCGAGGGAAACCCTAAGCAAGGGGATAAGGGGATGCAAGTCCTGAATCCTAGAGTGGAAGGGAGACCTCTAAGGCCTATTGATAGGAAAGTCGATCCTAAGAAGGATGAGGAAGTGCCAAGAAAGAAGGCAAGAGCTAAAAAAGAAGCACCAAAGCCGGTCCCGAGACCAAAAGAGAGGATGGTGTGGCGAGAAAAGAGAGCTTTGGCTACCTATCATGATTTTGATTTAGCAAGTTCTCTTTGCGAAGTCAAACCAGATGTAAACCTCTTACAACTGATTAAATTATCTCCAGGAGTACGCAAGGAATTCAAGAAAATATTGCGTATTGGGTATATTGTAGAACCTTTAGGCATAGCACAAGTAGGGGAAGATTGGTTTGATCATGCGGAAAAGAATTGCCCTAGGGTTCTTGCATACGTGGATGGAATATTAGTAGAGCATGCTATTGTAGACACTGGATCCTCCGTCTCAATATCATGAGTTCAGAGTTGATGGAGAGGTTGGGTCTAGGCATCCAAAAAGATAGCTCCACCCTTCTTAGAATGGCTGATGATAGTCTAAGGCAACTAGAAGGTTGCGTTACTAAGGTCCATGTTACAGTTGCAAGTGTAGAATGCTTCTTGGACTTTAGGGTGATAAGATTTGTAGGACGTCCTAGCTATTGAGTCTTGCTAGGTAGGCCTTGGATCTTACGAACAGACTGTCAAGTCGATATACCTGCCGGTCGAGTAGTTTTAGGTAGAGGTGCTAATCGAGTAATAGTCGATGCTTACCTTGAGTCTCCCTAGAGTAAGAGAGCTCCTTTATCCTCTACTGAATTAGAAATAGTAGATGATCCATCTGGTAGTGAGACATCATCTAGTGATGAATTTAAAGAGGGTTCCACTACAGAGGAGATGTATCAGATAACTCTAAATGAGCCGATAGAGCCGTAAGATAGAATAAGAGACGCAGATGTGATTGAGTTAGACTTTGGTACGACGAATGATTCGCGGCCAATTTTAATTAGGTTCTATGCTCAGTTCAGCAGAAAGGGAGGACTATATGTCCTTGATTCAAGAATTCCACGACATCTTTGCTTGGAGTTATGATGAGCTGAGAGGCATTCCTCCCAGCCTGGCTATTCATACTATTCCTGTAAAAGAAGGCAGTCGTCCTGTGCGTCAGAAGGTAAGGCTTATGCCTTTTGAATTGAGGGACGGGCTATTTGAGGAGTTACAAAAGTTACATAAAGCTAGTTTAATCTTCCCTGTTCAGTACACAGAATGGTGTTCACCAGTTGTTATCAGGAAGAAGAAAAACAACCAGATCCGAATCTGTGTAGATTTTAGAGAGCTGAATAAGTAGACGGTTAAGGATTACTACCCGTTGCCATTTATTGACCAGATTTTGGATCAATTAGCGGGTAGGGAAGTATATTCGTTCATGGATTACTTTGCGGGATACAGCCAGATGGCAATTGTAGAAGAGGACAAGTTGAAAATGACTTTTATTACTATCTTTGGTACTTTTGCGTACCATGTGATGGCCTTTGGATTGTGCAATGCGCCTGGATCATGGCAATGAATAGCAGACAAGATCTTTGGTGACATTTCCCCCGATGAGTTGAAGATATTTATCGATGACCTGGGGGTAGCCACTGTAAGGGAAAGGATGTTGATTATCTTAAGAAAGTGCTTTGAGTACTGCAGAAAACTTTGTATCACTCTTAATCCACGGAATTGTGTCTTTGGAGTGCCTTATGGGCTATTGCTAGGCCATGCGGTCAGTTCAGTTGGGATCGCAACTGACCCTGAAAAGATCAAGGTTATAGTCGCTATGAGTCCACCACGCACTCCGAAAGAGGTTCATAGCTTTTTGTCATCGGTAGGGTACTATCGGAGATTTATAAATGCCTTGGCAGAAAGGAAGTTGCCATTAACAAACTTATTATCCTTTAGCTGTCTATTTGAATGGAGCGACCCTTGTAAGGTAGCTTTCGAGGATGTGAAACAGGAGCTAGTAAAAGCACCAGTTTTAAAAGCACCTAAAAGGGGCGAGGTATTCTACATATTTTCAGCAGCCACCATGCATAGTATCAGCTCTGCTATTTAGCCCAAATTTGGGAGGAAAAGTGGTATCATCCGATAGCTTTTGCTCGTAAAAAATTGGGCATATCAGAAATTAACTATACCTACATGGAGAAGTTGTGCCTTGCGATGGTCTTTTGAACTAAAAAATTCAGGCACTACATCCTCTATGAGAAGGTAGTTTTCTATACGAAGGCAGAAGGGCTTAGATTGCTTATGAACAAGCTACAACCGCTTGATCATGTGGCAAAGTGGTTAATCACTTTGCAAGAGTTCGATTATGAGATTAAGAGTAAGCCACCGAGGTTGTAGGGTATTGTGGAATGCCTTGTGGATTTCGGGGAGCCGAAAGAGACTTTAGTTGAAGGAAGTGACATTGAAGAAAAGTTTAAAATTGATACAGCTTCTATCCCATCTTGGTATACTGCTATTACTCATTATCTATCAATAGGAGAGACTGGAGCTGGTTTATCAAAATCAGAAAAGAGGAAAATTAGACAACAAGCTTTAAAGTTTTCCTTGATTGCAGGAACACTATATCGGCAGGATGTTGATGATATCTACTGCCGATGTGTGATGCCTGATGAGGTTCCTTTCATCTTGGAAGAGTGCCATGACTCTGCATGTGGAGGGCACTTTGCGGGACGGTTGACGGCACATAAAGCTTTAAGAGCTGGATATTGGTGGCCATCCATCTTCCAAGATTCCTTTGAGTATGTCAAGAGATGTGATACATGTCAAAGACATGATAGCAGAGAGAATAGGAAATGCCCACTTACGCCTATTATGGCTATCCTTCCATTTGAGAAGTGGGGCATTGACTTTGTGGGTCCTATCACCCTGTCCTCTACTACCTAGAAGAGGTACATTATAGTAGCAACTGATTATTTTACAAAATGGTCAGAAGCGTGGGCGACGAGGCAGGACAATGCAAAAGAGACTGCAAGTTTCCTTTTAGAGCAAATTATCTTCCGTTTCGGTCCACCGAAGGAACTAGTGTCGGACCGTGGAACCCACTTTTTGAATAAGGTGATCAAAACCTTGACTAAAGCTTTTTGAATAAGGTGATCAAAAGCTTGACTGAAGCTTGGCAAATCAAGCACAATAAAACGACCCCCTATAATCCACAAGCAAACGGGCAAGTCGAAAGCACTAATAAGCAGCTTGTGGGTATCTTGTCTAAAATAATTTTTGAGAAGAAACGAGACTGGGATAGGAAGTTGTATGTGGCAGTATGGGCATACAATACAACGTTCAAGCGAGCTACCAGCCATACTCCATTTAAATTAGTTTATGGAGAAGAGTGTGTGTTACCCCTTGAAATTGAGTTGCCAACCATACGGTTTGCAATTAACCACTCTTTGGGAGATCGGGATTCACTCTTTGAACGGTTCATGACCATAGCCCACCTGGATGAGCTGAAATTGCAGAGCTTATTACACCAGGAGGTAGCTAAACGTCGGATGAAGCAGTTGCATGACCTTAAAGCAAAGAAGTATACCTTTAAAAAAGGGCAATTAGTTCTATACTATGATGCGCGTAGGGAGTTGTTTCCAAGGAAGCTAGAACCTAGATGGGATGGCCCCTACAAGATTGTTAGGATAGGGAAAAATAGGTCTACGGCTCTACTAGCTGATTTGCAGGGAGTAGAATTTAAAAATAAGGTTAATTTTAATAAGATTAAACCTTATTATTTCTAAGTATGCTAATATGGCGAAATGCATTGCAGGTCCATGCTGGGGTGGATTTGAGACCTGCAAAAGAGCTTAAAGCTGGTTGATGGGGCGGTTAATTCCTTATTTGGAGCACCCATATCTGGAGCAGAGATACCATCAGGGGAAACTTATCTCGTGGAGCAAAGGATACAAAGTGATTGAGCAAGAAGACGGAACCTTTGTGTGGGAGATCAAAGTCTTCTGCCATCACTGCTTACGACTGTTGACAAGTATCCCTATTGAGTTCAATGAAGAAGGTGGGATGGAGCCGTCAGTTCATCCTCTCAACATGTTAAATTTTGACTATCATAGTTACGAATAGAGGAGTTCGTGATGGCAGGCTGTGTAAACCCATTGTGAATGTACACATTATATTTTAACGGAGCGTCCAGGGGCCCTAATAAAAAAGGGAGTGTTGGAGTAGTAATCCGAGATCCCCGACATAGAGTTACGATGAAGTTAGCTGCTTATCTCGGGGTAGGATTCACTAACAATACGGCGGAGTATAAAGCCTTGATTATGGGATTGCATATTGCCAAGCAAGGTGGTATTCGGTGCTTGTTAGTAAAAGGGATTCCCAGTTGATCCTGAATCAGCTAGATGGGACATACATAGTGCGGAATCCCATTCTTTGTATGTATCATCGAACTGCCATGACCCTACTTGCGGAGTTTGAGAGAGTGTCTTTTCAGCTGATTCCACGTTACTGGAATCAGTTTGCGGATTCACACGAAAATCTTGCTTATGAAAAAGACATTTTCTTTAATTGTGGTCCTAGTTTGGATATTGCTATCAATGATGAAATAGGACCCGGTCGCTTGTGGGGAATGTTATCATCAGAGCATGCAATATATGGCAGACGATGGTTGATATGGGTGATGCAAAGAGTAGTCGAGACTAATCTACCGTTGTTATCCTGGACCCATAGGTTGATTAGACAACATGTTATGCATATGTCTCCTGCTATATATGCAGGAGGGACGGGTCATAACCTTATGCATTTAGTTTAGAGCTGTGAGCTCTATTTTTCCTCATTGGGAAGGAGCCTATTATTGTATATCTGTACTCTTTCGAGGAAGGATATGTAGGTTCTATTCTGTTTGATTTCGTTAGGCCAAGAGGGTCAATTTTGCGAGGTTTGAAATGTTTTATTTCATTAGGCCAAGAGGGCTGATCAGTTTTTGTAGTGAAGTGTTTTATTTCATCAAGCCAAGAGGGCCAGTTGTCTGTTTAGTACAGGTGCGGTTAATGGTTTCTTGTTTTAGTTCTGTGCTAGACAGGTTCGAAGAAGAGCTTGGAAGGAGCCTTTTGTTACGTGGAAGCTTCTCGTGGCCCTATCCAGGTGATATCTCTCCTTTTCGAGTATCGTGTTTTTTTTTCTATATGTGTCTGTGTACTTGTAGGGGATTTTCTTTTCTTATTGGGTACCGGCGGTCCAAGGCATGAAATCCCAGGGTTAGGTTAAGTATGTCTGAGGGAGGGCTGAGTAGTCGTTGCCTCCAGTGGAGACGTTGCCAGGCATCGAAAGACCTGTTTTAGAAGTAGGTCTAGTGACCCTGTTCTGCTAGCCTGCTAGGCAGCCGTTCTAGGAGTTCTTATTAGTTGTGAGGTAGTTAGAGAAGCCTGCCGGAAGAAAAATGATGATGATGATAGAGGGAAAAAAAATCCTGAATATCTCAAAGAAAATAAATATATACAAAGGTGTGTAAAAAAAGGTTCTAACCCCTATAAAAATAGAAAAGAAAAGAAAGGAAAATTTCGAAGCAGTTGATCATCGCCTTGCGAGGGCCTGGTAGGTTCCTGGGGACAAGTCAGACTCGGGGCCGATGCCTTGTCTTCCTAGGGGTGACGTCTTGCTGGAAAAGAAGAAAGTAAGGAAGTTGGAATGAAAATAAAAGTGAGCGTCAGAAAAGGATTAAGTGTCGCCTTGTGAGGGCTTGGTAGGTTCTTGGGTACCGAGACAGGACCTGAGGCCGATGCCCTGTTCTCCTTGGGTCACTACACTCAGCTCCCTCCTTTTTACATGCCCAGGTATGGAGATATAAAAACCCTAAAAGCGGTAATGTGTTAAAAGAAAATACTTCTTGATCAGGCTATAGGAGTCCTCGCCTAGTAGGAGCTCTTGGTTGTGTTGTCCTTAGTTAGGTAGGTAGTTTAGACCACCACTTAGGGCAACCTCTTTGATAGTTCTTTTTAGTTTGGTCATGTTGGAGCAGTTGGTTAGTAACTAGCTTCGGACCTTTTAACAGATTATGCTAGGCCTACTCCTGGTGGATGTCATGCCTTGGTTTTGTCAGAGGCTAGGATGAGCATTGTGATGTGTTTTAGTATGTCTCTATTTTGTATCAGCTTGATGCTTCCTTTGGTTGTTTTGTGCAGATCTGTTGTGGGATTCGACGGGCTGAGTTGCCCTATCCCGTGGTCGCCATTGAGAGTGGAGTTTTGAGCCTGGGATGTGCCTAAAAATTGCCAAAAAATCTAGAATTTAGGGAAAAAATATTCATAATCGAAGGCGGCGGCTCCAGCTAGGACGATTTTAAGCACCAAGTGAAATACGACTTTTAAAAGGCGCCCGAACGACACTTGTGGATTTTTGATAATTTTTTAGACTGTCGTGTGGGTTGTCAGGAGTTTCCATTCAATGCGGGATGTCAAGCCGGACACACAGAAATTTACAGCACTCGAATCGGAGCCAGGACGAGGAAATGGCCACAAGATGGCCAAGATTTGAAAAGATGGACTTGTTTTGGCCAAATTGGGTAGTGACCTTTGGGAGTTTGGGGCCCCCAAATTTTATGCAACTTCTTGGAAAATCGTGGAGAGAGGAGATGGGAGAAAAAAACGTGAAGAAGGTGCCATCATCTTCACGCCGAAATTTGCACCTCCATGGATGGATCTTGGATTGGCAGGTTACAAACACCCTATGCAACTGATGTTACCCTCGATCTTCTCCTTCCTTGCTGGTCCTATCACTTGTCTTCACCCGTGAAATGGCTGTGGGAATGAAGAGATGGAATCTAGTATTTCTCTCTCCTCCCTCTCTCTCCTTTAAGGGGCTGTTCTTGTGTGCAAGAGGAAAATGAAGAATGGTGAAGGAAAGCTTGTCCGGTTGGGACCGGATTGCTTCCGGATCAATGAAGACATGAAGATTGCTGATTGTGAAGATGCTGGACATTGAATGTGGGCTGACCCGCAGTCCCGCACCAAAACCGAGATCCCGAAACACGAAGCCTAAGAGGTAATTCAATTTTTATGAAGGAAAAATGAGTTTTTATGCCATTTGATTGATGAAACATTGTTCCCATGGGCTGATTATGCATTATGATGTGGTTTGCTATGAGTTTCAACAGTTTATAATCAGAAAATTGGAAAATCATAAATGATATGACTGAAATTAATGTTATAAAACCCGAAAAACACGCATTTAAGGGGAAAAATGGAGTTTTTGGAAAATAAATGGGAAATATGAGACATAATACCTACAAAACCTGAAATTTTGCTGTCAAGGGACCTAAGGGCCACAGCCCACAATCAATCTTGATTTCTAGTCATTTTTATTGAAGAAAATAGAGGAAAAATACCCAAAAATGGTGAAAAATGGGTTTTAAATGGGAGAAAACTAGGAAACGGTAAAAGGAAAATTCCAAAAAATTACATGTGTGTTTGTGTAGCGTATAATGAAGGTAAAGCACGAGGTTGACCTCGGTTTAACCTCATTTCTATTTTTTCGTTCATGTTTATCACTTTCTTTGTAAGGAAATACACATAAAATGACTCTTTCACCTATCAAAGAATGCAAAATATTAAACGATAGGGTGAGAGGGGAGGCTAAGTCTCAAAATATAAACTGAAATATGTTTTTTTATGTGTTGCATCATGCCTATAGGACGGTGTTTTAAAATAAAGGGAAAGGCAGCATGAGCGTAAGGCTTGGTGTCTTTTCTCTTTGCAGTACATAAACACTAGCATGGAAATCATGAAAAGATTGGTTTCGCACGATGCACAATGCTGATTTTCTTCTATTTGTGCACTAAATCGTTCACATTATGCACTATGCATAGTTCATGGTATCAACGGAAAAGCTCCTGGACCGCATATCAATTGTTTTCTTAGGAATTTGACCCACGATTGAGAGTGTAAGGTTATCCCTTGCCGTAGGATAGAGGGTCGGTTTCCTAAGGGACTGTTAAGTAATGATACATGGTATATCTCCTGGATTTGAAATGAAGAGTGGAGTTTGTTCATTCGTTTTACATGTTGAGCAGCGCATCAAGGGGCTAATCCCTGCGATGTAGGAGAGCTGCAGTGGGGCCGCGGTGTTTTTACCGAGAGGTTGCCTCCATGTATGTGATCGTGGTATTTATTGCCAATGTGTATGGGTTCTCTCTCTGAGGAATTTGTAGAAAGGGAAATGTTGGACTACAAAACGATAAAAACTATAAATGCAATAGATTAGGCTTTAGGGCAGTTTGTCCTTTAGTAGTAGATAGACGCTCCTGGTCCGCAAGGCTGTGAGGGTGTGTTTGTCTGTCATGAGCATGAGGTTCGGCTAGTGCCATAGCTAGTGTCGGCCCATTTCAGGTCCCATCAATGGCAGAATGTGGAATGTTTGAGCGGCAAGATACATGTTTGGCATAAAGGCATAGTTTCTTTGATCTATGATAATAACTCGACAAGTCAACTTGTAACTCAAAATATCTTTTTCTATAACTCATTATATGTAGTAGAAAAGCAGATATTGCAGTATGTCCTAGTATCGTCATTATCTAGTTGTGAATGGTTGATTGGTAGCTTGGATTTTTCAGGAGCATATAAGTTGAAGATAAAGTCTGACATCAATAGTGCTATGAAACCTATCACAAAGGCTCCAAAGATGTGCATCTTAGTTGGTTTATTCCATTTTCATTGTTTGCACATTTGTTTGGTTCATGTGAACTTCTGAAGAAAGCAATGATTACTTATTAATGCAAGTGTCCATATGAGGAATGTATGAGTCAGCTATCGGGCAAGTTATGGTAGGTCAAAATAACACATTTTGATGAGATGATCGAGTGTAGGGTCAACTAATCAAATCTTACATTCAGGTAAATCTTTTTTACTAAATTGTATGCCTTGATTTAATTGATATAGGTATGTCTTAGATAAATTGTTGTCTTAGTGACTTTTACTTACCATATTTTTTGTTTTAATTACAAGTATTTTATCGCTAGACAAACTCTGTGCATTTGCTTTTGATATAGAAGATGGCAACTTTTGCGAGGAGAGTGGATCAACTTAAATCAAGATACCCGAGATGAGACACGTACAACTTTCATAGATGTGATTATCTTGTGGAATGGTCATAATCCTTTTGTAGTCAACATAGAGAGTCATTGGCCCAATTATTTTCTAGACGAAAAATCCAATTAGTGCAACTTCTATTTCAAGTTAGATAATAGAAAGATCTGGACTCG
Source organism: Lygodium microphyllum (assembly GCF_053477565.2). NCBI lineage: Eukaryota > Viridiplantae > Streptophyta > Polypodiopsida > Schizaeales > Lygodiaceae > Lygodium > Lygodium microphyllum. Next base: position 79,361,279 of record NC_141145.1, read on the forward strand.
TAAACAAACCCTTATATGTAAGCAATATGCTTCTCCACATATCCTTGAGATAGTGGAATCCTTGTAAAAATCCTTATAAAGAGCGAATACAAGCTTTTTTAAAACTTTTATGTACTTTTAATTTGGATAATTTTGGTTAACTGTGATCCAAGCATGTGAATATATATGCAGTAATTAGTCAATCATGTTGGTTAAAATCACGATTAAATTGCACGCTGGAGTTTTGTAGCCTTTGGAATATTATCTCTGCATAACGATCTATTGCAACTCATCTCTTCCACTCATTTTTTGAGTACTCGCTCTATTTTTGGAAGGATTGAAAATAAGTGTTGAAAGTGTTTAGATTCCTAGTTGTTGTCTTTGAAGGTCTTTTAGATTTTTTTTCTTTAAAAAATCCAATATTTTCTCTAGTTAGACTTGAACATGCTCAGTAATCGAGAAATATTTGAGGATATAATGAAGTGTTTGGTAATATTTCCACTCGAAATATTAAAGAACCTTGATCACCGCACACCCGCACAAAAGCTGTGCAAAGTCATCTCCCGCAACGGAATAATGATAGTGACGAAGTCCTTACCCCGCACGCGTAATAATGAGCCCATCCGCGTTGTGCAAATAAGGCCGAGGTTAAAACCCGCAAGCTGCACAAGAAATACCCCTTACGTAAAGGCAAATGGATAAATGATTAAAGTAGTGTAATTTATTATTATTATTTACCCCCTCCCCCCCAGCCGATGCATGGTAGGGGAGAGGGAGTGGAGCTAAGTGGAGAGAGGGAGGAGTGTGGTGTGGGGATGCATGAGAGAGGGAAGGCATGAAAGCCCTCCATGTGTGTGGATCCCCCCCCCCCCCCCCCCCCCCCCCCCCTTATACACTATAAAACCTCCCTCCTGGAGCTTGGGGGGAGGCACGAAGAGAGCGAAGAGGAGGCCGTGTTGTTAGGGAAGCTGCCGCCTTCGCCGTCGCCACGCCACGCAGGCCGCTTGTAGCCGCGCTGCTGCCGCCACTCCATCCCCATCATCATCGCCTTAATGATCAGCATCTTCGTCGTCAGTTCCTCTCCTCCAATCATTACCCCCCCCTCCACGTCATTCTATCAAGAAGCAGAAGCTTCCTTAGAAGATTCTAAGGATAAGGCTTCCATAAGCCTTGTGCACGCGGCCTTTTCCCCGGTCTTTTAAAAACCCACATCTGTAAAGGGAATTCTTGTGCGAGGAGAAAGTAGGAAGATTTTGAGGCTATTTTGCCAAAGCTTGGAGGAAGTTCAGAAGTCGCATAGAGGCAAGGATAAACCGTGGAGTCCAAATTCCACAACATCAACGATGGCTCCAAAACAAAAGATGCAAGGCGCATGCGTGGAAATCTCCAACCCGAGCATATGCGTGGACATCCCTACGAGCCCTAAAGCCCAGGTTCTTAAAAGAACGATTCCGCATTCAAGCGATGCATTAGGCACGTTAAATTTTCATGGGAAAAATGAATTTATGCATGTTTCTAATTCATGTAGTCTAGTTAAAATACATTTGGGAAATCATCTCCTTGAGCGATTCTTCACAAGAGTTAGTGCATGCCATGCAATTGGGTTGCTTGTATTTCCAAGTTGCAAATCCCAAGCGCATATTGCTTAGGTTTAAAAGATGAAATTGTTTTAATGCATCTTTGATTAGCCAAGGAAAAGAAAAGCGCATAAGGCATTTAGGTAGTAATTTTCTACTTGTAGATTCGTATGACATAATTGTTGACGATGCTGTCCAACTAGTTGCATTGCATGGAAATGAAACCATGGACTTGCATGTTGCATGTGAAGATACTGTATTTCAAGACGGATTAAGTGCCGTAGAATGGATTAAGCCGACAATAGTCTTATGATATTCGTCATGCAAAGGTTGCATGTCATATTAAAGCCTGAAATTCAACTGCATTAAACGAAAGGTTGTAGGCAAAGTTCTTAAGGTAAATCTATGTAGTTTGATGCAAGTTATCCCTCAAAGTGTCAATCATTATGATTCTAGCAAGGAAGAGAAATGGTCAATTGCAAACCCTATAGTTGCATTGAAGGAAAAGTCTATGATTTGCATACTTACATGGAATGTTGCATCTTGAATTTAGTTAATTGCATCCCTTAGGAAAAGTATTCGCATCTCTTCTAAGCAAAGATCATTCTCGGCGCGAGAAAATTAGATCATTTTAGGTAGATCACTTATAATGATATAACCCACATAGGATTCTTAAAAACATAAGTAGTTAGTACAACGAACACCCCAAAGTGCTAACTAGGTTTTAGCACGTTAGAAATTATGCCTAGTATCGGACTTGGGACGCCAAGTCGAGACTTTCGAATCCAAAGGTCCTACCCACATTCACGGAATGATTGGGTTAATTGGACACCCGTACAATAACGATAGGGTTTTACCCTAAGGATCGATCGACCTAATACCAAACTTTTGATTAAGTTTAGAATCCCTAGGGCCATTCATTATCGGCCTAGTAAGGTAAGGGTTGGGTTGGATAAGGAGGCATCCCAAACCCTATATCTTAGCTAAACATAATTCTTGACCAAGGAACATCATTGATGGCAGATTGATCCCACAAGTTTAGATGCAACTCCTATGCAACAAGTTGCAACGTCCATCATTGATGGCAGATTGATCCCACAAGTTTAGATGCAACTCCTATGCAACAAGTTGCAACGTCGGATGGCTTTGTGTTTAAGTCAAAAGATGGATTTGCAACTCCTTAGACCAAGGTTGGTAGGTTCTAGTGCAGGTCTAACTTGCAAGAGCATGAGTAATCCTACTGCTGAGTTGCCAAGTTAGGGTAACGAGCATTTGACGAACCAAGTTAGGGCGACAAGAATTGCCTAGGTTTTACAGTCTTAATTTAAGAAACCTAAGGTGTTGGTTAATTTGGGTTAACAGAGTATAACCCTAACCCAAGGATACAAGGGTACACTAACAACGAAACCCTTGGGGATCTTGCCAAGTCGTAATTGATCCTGGATCGAATGCGGGACGCATTCGGAGAGAAGGATTCACTCTTTAGCAATTGGCCAAATAAACGACCATTGGATTGTTGTGTTTGTATAAGTTAGGAGCACTGTTTGTATTGCTTTGCTCAAAGAACTAAAGATGGAAAAATAATTAATGCTTTAGGTTGAAGGCCTCAAGGGAGAGGCAGCATCAGTTACCCCCGACTGTGTGCCTGACCCTAACCAAGGGGGTTGTTAGCCGCACCGGGAACGTGGACGAAACCCACCGCGAGAGGTCTCTCCCTTGGGCGCTACTTGGAGCAAGAGGACACTTGGGTACAAGAGGGGGCTCTGGCCGTAAATCCCTTGCCTTTCGGGTCTTGAACAAGAGGTCCACGTGACTCGGGATTGGATCTCGAGGCCTGCATACTAGTCAATGGGTGAAAACTTGTATTAGTAATACGATTATGGATTGCCTTCCGGTGAATTATGGATTAGCCTACGGGCTAGATTATATGATGTATTCCAAAGATAAATAAGATCAATTGTTGTAAAGAAACTTATTTGACATTGTTTTTCTATGTCAGTGCTAAGATTACATGAAGGAACCGGTGTCTAATTGGCTAATTAAGGAAGCTGTTTTATGTGTGTCCAACTAAATGTGGTAGATAATTAAAAAACTAAAGAAACCCTAAGGAAAGTGCAGTGGATGTGGCCATGGGTCCGTCCTACAGATGGGTGGTCCCATTGGCCGGGAACTTTTCTCGAAAGAAATGAACAACAAGGAACATTGACCTTGAGTCTAGGTTACTAGAATCTCGATTTATGCTGTTTTAGGGGAACGGAATGGAACTATGCCTTATGGGCAGAGAGGTCGAACTTTGCATCCCTCTTGTTTCCCATTCTCCTTGAACCAAGTGTAGCATGAATCTGCTTCGACCCTGATGTTTTTGCGTAAAGTAGTTCACCTGGGTTCGACGCTAGTTGCCATTCTAGGAATTTGACCACTAGGAAACCCTAATTCAGGTTGGTCTTAAGTGGAACGGTCGGAATGAAACCGCTTCGTGGCAGACTCGGGAAGACCTAGATCACAAACCCTGTGACATTCCATGGGAGTGCCAGTCGGTGCGTTTTGGAATCTCTTCCTGATGGGCTGCTAAGACGTGTCCTGCAAGTGAACAGGTGGACACGTTACAGTTGGTATCAGAGTGAACCAACGAAGGATCTGTCTTTTACAAGAAAACTTAATGAGGAAAAGTAGAGCAAATATTGCTGTTAAGATCGTTTCCTTACTTATCAATGCTAATTTGCAGATTCATGAAGCATGGAACAGATTCTTGGTGTTCCAAGTTATATTTATGACCGCGATGTGTGCCTCGGATTATCGACGGAGGATCGATATGATGAATATCCTAGACTGCATCTACAATCCATCGCCTCTGTACACGGAACGGAGATGGACGGGTGATTCAGGAATCTATTACATAGCTGCCCATCGATTTGCATACCTTCGAACTAACCTAAAGAGAATCAAGTGGTTGGAGGACCTGAAGATCGTGAAGCTATTCATTTTTGTTGAGACTCATGCAAAGGCAACCCTACATGTCGGAGGTCGGAAGGTCAAGCAGAACACGTATATGTACGAGGAAGTGACCCGAATAATCCCTGCTGACAGAATCAAGGTGTTGGGACATTACGAGAAGAACGAGTACCAAAGGAAAGGATACCCTAATCTTCCTATGACATATCGATTCCTGAAAATCCATGACCCGAATCCATACTATTACTCAGTTCCCGTAGCTGAATGTAACACAATCTTATTCTCCCTGAAATAATGTATCAACTTGTTCCATCTCCCCAAGAATAATTGTACTCCAAAAGGGCTATGCCCATATGAAAGAAGACTCTTTTTATCAATGATTGTCTTGACTGTGAGTATTGATAAAGAAAGTTAAGTGATTAGGTCTCTTGGCTGAAAGCTCAATTGGGCATGAAATGTAATGTGAGAAACATTTAGCAAGTTGTTATCGTTAAGAATCTCAATGCCCAGGCACAACCTTAGCTGCAGATTCCTAGTCCAACCCCTACACCAAATACGACCGTGATTCAGGAGAAGAAGTTTCTTCTCAAGCAGATCAAGCCACCAGAATTTGATAGCAAAGGAAGGACCGTCCAAATTGATGCCGAGTGAGAGCGAAATTTTGATGCCGATAAGTTCTTAAAAATAACTAAAATTTACGAATATCAAGGGAAAAATATTCAACGTCAAAGGCGGCGGCTCGATCTAGGACGATTTTAAGCGTCAAAGTACTTTAAAGGCACCCAAGTGACACTTGTTGATTTTTCATAATTTTTCAGACTACCGTGCAGGTTGACAAGAGTTACCGGCCAATACGGGATGTCAAGCCGGACACCCAGGATTTTTCAGAGCTCACTTCAGAGTCCGGACGGGGAAATGGCCACAAAGTGGGCAAGATTTGAAAAGGTGGACATGAGTTGGGCCAAATGGTAAGTGACCTTTGGGGGGGCCTTGGGCATTTTATGCCAAAATGGAATCGTGGCATTTTGGAGGAGGCATGAAACGTCAAGAGGCGCCAACAGAAGACGCTTGAAAATTGCGCCATATCTTGGTGGGAGGCAACATGCAGGCTGTGAATAACCATGCCAATTGACATTGGGCCTTCAATCCCCCCTGGATGCTGATCCTTTCACCATGCTTCGCTCCTCCAATGGCGGTCTCTATGAAGATCTCTGATTTCAGTCTTTCTCTCTCCTCCCTCTCTCTCTTCTAAGGGCAGATTCATGTGGTAAAGAAGAAGAAGAAGAATGGATGACAGATGCTTGTCTAATGAAGACCGGATTGCTTCGTGGTTCAAAAGGAATGAAGATTGCTAATTGTGGACTGTCATGAGCATTAATGGCTACTGGAAATCAGTCCCGAGACATGGCAAATAAAAACCCGCAACCCGCAAAGAATGGTAATCTCATTTTTACATAAGAAATTGATGTTTTAGGCAAATTGCTTCATGAATATTTGTTCCCATGAGATAATTATGCATTATGATGTTGCTTGCTATGAGTTTGATCAGTTTATGCTCAGAAAATCAGAAAATCATAAGTGTTGTGGACTAAAATTAATAGTGTAAAACCCGTAAAACACGCGAAATAGGGGGAAATTGGGTGTTTTTGATATATAAATGGAAAATGTAATAAGACACACCAACTAAATTTGTGTTTTTGTTTCAAATGAACCTAAGTGCCACAGCCCACAACTCATTTTATATTTTCAGTCATTTAATATTGCAAAAAATACAAGAAAAATAGAAAAAATAGAGAAAAATAAGGGAAAAGTGGATTTTGAGTACCAAAAATTAAGAAAAAATAAGATTCATGTTTGTGGATGTATGGGGGGTCTGAAGTATGAGGTTTAGCCTCAGTTCAGCCCTGACTTTATGTTTTAGTGAGTTTTTATTACTTTTTTTACAATAAAAACATGGAAATGAACCCTAAACCAGGCAATAATGCACAACCTAAACGGGTGAGGGGGTAGAGTGTATAAAAGGTGTTTAAATGATGAATGAAATGATGAAAAGCTTGTTGGTTTTTATGCATACCATTTAGGTTGGTCGATAATTAAAAATTAAGAACCTAGTAGCACGAGGGTTTCTCGGTGCTAGGTTCATGCAACGCTGCATACGAGCGTTAGTCAAAATCATTGAAAGAATGCTTTTGGACTAAGCACAAATGCTGATTTTTCTTTGTTTGAGCACATGGACATTCAAAATTTGCATGAAGCATAAAATGATAAAAGGTATCAGACAATACCTCCTAGATGCATGGCAATTGCTTTCTAGGGGAACATGACCAACGTTGAGTGAGTAAGGTTGTCCAAGCTGTAGGCTAGGCGTTGGGTCTAAGGGGAAAGAAAGTGAGGAAAATAGTACATTCCTGGATACGATTAATTGGTACCTTGAGTGGAAATATGTGCAATAGTGTGTTGTATATGTTTTGCGACGCATCGAGGGGCCAATCCCCAAGGTATAGGAGAGTCGGAGTGAGGTAGCGGCAGTCAGGCGCCATTGGAGGACCTCCTTTGTTTGTACTTCGTGCTATTTGGCAATGTTCTGGGACTCCCTCTGAGGGGTGTTAATTGGGTTAGAGTTGGACTACGAGACCCGATACAAACGCATGTTTAGGAAGATGATGTATGTGTCATTGATGCTCCTGGCCGCGAGGCCGTGGGGTTGTTGAGCGCGTGATAGAGGTACGGCTAGTACATGAGCCACTGCTGGTCTATTTTAGGTCCCATCAGTGGTGCATCTGCCGGGAGCTACTTATAAGTGGTGGTTTTCGGATTTAGGGTTTCTAGGGACCAAAGGGAAGTTGGTTTATATCCTCTGACAAGGACTGTCAAGCCAAAATCCAGAAAGCCGAATGTGCTGAGAGGGCTAGACGGCGGTTAGAGATCGTAAGCCGTTATTCTCCTCAAAGGAGTAGTCCAGTACGTATATGAAGCAGTGGTCTTAGTCAACCAACTGCTCCACCTATTCCATTAGGGGTAGGAGAAAGCTAAGTTCTTCCTCTTCTCCACCAAGTTTACCCAGTTTGAGTGGGGGTGTGAATCCGTTACTTCAAGCTCCTACTGGTAATCCGATTGTCATCATGGCACAGCCTATTGCGATTCCTACAGGGACGCCGGATTTACCGGCTTTAGGAGTTCCCTTGCCCATTTTTAATGGGTTAGTGGAAGAGGATGCAAAATTTCACATTTGTGAATTTCAGAGGTTGATGTTCAATTATCGCATCTAGGACGAGGGACATCTCATGATGTTCTTCAATATGACATTAAAAGGAAGGGCTATGGTATGGTATCACAGCATAGAGTCTGGAATCATAACCACCATTGATCAATTCTATGCAGCTTTTCGAGCAGAATATGCCCCTGAAAGAGGTGGCCAATATTGGTTGCAGGTCTTGAATGTGACACGTCAAGATCCTCACGAGAATGTGAAAGCATATGCCAAGAAGTTGAAGGAAGTATTCCGTAAGTTGCAAACTTACATTCCCATTCTAGCACAGCTGCCCAATTGCAATACTTTTTGCATGGGTTGGACTTTAATATCCAAGTACAATTGAGCAGTGTGGCCTTAGTAGATATAGACACCGCTATTACGCGGGCAGAGGGAGTAGAAGCACGATTACAAACGGCCTACTCCTCTCGGATGAATGGTAATGGGGGTTTAGTACCTAGTGGCAATCCATCATTGACGAATGGAAGTCAAGGGATGCCTATGACTAACCCTATTGGGAGAGGGAGTGTGGTTCAGAATGTACCTTTATTCCCGGCTCCTCCTAGTGTGACTATGCCCATGGCAAGTCAGTTGGCTCCATCTAATGTTGGAGGCCAAGTTCAAAACTCGAATGTTGTTCCTGTGGGTCAACAGCCAATGCCAAATCAGATTGTTAGGCCAATGGAACGACGGGTTGACGATCGAGGCTACGAGTCGAGTGCATCTAATGTCCTTGGAGAAGTCAAGGATATGATGAAGCATTATACCGATATGATCTCCGAACAATATCGACAAATAGCTATTGACGTTAATTTCTTGAAGAAGCAACAACATTTGATAGGGAGTCGACGCCCTGAAGAGAGTGGACCCTCTAGATTCAGTTGTAAATGGTGTGGTGGACAGCACTTCCCTAGAAACTGCCCAAATGTGAAATGTGAAATTTGTGGGAAGTCAGGCCATTTAGCTGCTACTTGTTGGAGTAAGATTAGTTCTCTCTAACAAGGGAGTAAACAGCCGGGCCCTGTGAATCATAGAGCGCAAGGAAATAACTTGCAGCAGAATGATGTACCTAGGCAAATATTGCAGAGGGGAAAAACAACTATAGAAGAGTTGCCACAAGGCAACGGAGTTAGCCTTATTGAGGCTCTACGAGTTAATGATGTTGAAACCTAGTAACTTAAGAGCCGTGAAAAGAGGCCAAAAGGCTAAAGAGGTTGACAAAGATAAGGAAAAACCGGTTGAGGCAAACCCTAAACAAGGGGATAAGGAGACGCAAGTCCAGAATCCTAGCATGGAAGGGGGACCGCTAAAGCCGATTGAAAAGAAAGGCGACCCTAAGAAGGATGTGGAGATGCCAAGAAAGAAGGCAAGAACTAAGAGAGAAGCACCAAAACCGGTCCAAAGACCAAAAGAGAGGATGGTTTGGCGAGAAAAGAGAGCTTTGGCTACTTATCACGACTTTGATTTAGCGAGTTCTCTTTGTGAAGTTAAACTAGATGCGAACCTCTTGCAATTGATCAAATTATCTCTAGGAGTACGCAAGGAATTTAAGAAGATCTTGCGTATCGGGTATATTGTAGAACCCTTGGGCATAGCACGAGTAGGGGAAGATTGGTTTGACCATGCTGAAAAGAACTGCCCTAGGGTTCCAGCTTATGTAGATGGGATATTAGTGGAACATGCCATTGTAGACACTGGATCCTCCGTCAATATTATAAGTTCAGACTTGATGGAGAGGCTGGGTCTAGGCATCCAGAAAGACAGCTCCACCCTTCTGAGAATGACTGATGATAGTCTCAGACAACCAGAAGGTTGCGTTACTAAGGTCCATGTTACAGTTGCGAGTGTAGAATGCTTCCTGGACTTTAGGGTGATGAGATTTGCAGGACGTCCTAGCTATTGAGTTTTGCTAGGTAGGCCTTGGATTTTACAAACAGACTGTCAAGTCGATATGAAACAGTAGACGATCCATCTAGTAGTGAGACATCATCTAGTGATGAATCTAAAGAGGGGTCCACTATAGAGGATATCTATCAGATAACTCTAAATGAGTCGATAGAGCCGCAAGATAGGATAAGAGATGCGGATGTGATTGAGTTAGACCTTGGCACGCCGAATGATTTGTGGCCAATTAAATTAGGTTCTATGCTCAGTTCAGTAGAAAGGGAGGACTGTGTCCTTGATTCAAGAATTCCACGATATCTTTGCCTGGAGTTATGATGAGTTGAGAGGTATCCCTCCCAGCTTGGCTGTTCATACTATTCCTGTAAAAGAAGGCAGTCGTCCTGTGCATCAGAAGGTAAGGCATATGCCTTTTGAATTAAGGTACGGGCTGTTTGAAGAGTTGCAAAAGTTAAGGAACGCTGGGTTAATCTTCCCTATACAACACACAGAATGGTGTTCACCAGTTGTTATCAGGAAGAAGAAAAATAACCAGATCCGACTATGTGTGGATTTTAGAGAGTTGAATAAGCAGACGGTTAAAGATTACTACCCGTTGCCGTTTATTTACTAGATTTTGGATCAATTAGCAGGTAGGGAGATATATTTGTTCATGGATTGGTTTGCAGGATATAACCAGATGGCAATTGTAGAAGAGGACAAGTTGAAAATGACTTTTATTACTGTCTTTGGTACTTTTGCGTACCATGTGATGGCCTTTGGTTTATGCAATGCACTTGGATCGTGGCAACGAACAACGGATAAGACCTTTGGTGACATCTCCCCAGATGAGTTGAAAGTATTTATTGATGATCTGGGGGCAGCCACTGTAAGGGACAGGATGCTGGTTATTTTGAGAAAGTGCTTTGAGCACTGCAAACATTTTTGTATCGCTCTTAATCCACGGAAGTGTGTCTTTGGAGTACCTTATGAGCTATTGTTGGGCCATGTGGTCAGTTCAGTAGGGATAGTAACTGACCCTGAAAAGATCAAGGTTATAGTTGCTATGAGTCCGCCACGTACTCCAAAAGAGGTTCATAGCTTTCTGTCTCGTCGATAGGTTACTATCGAAGGTTCATCAATGCCCTGGCAGAAAGAACCTTGCCACTAACGAATTTATTATCCTATAACTGTCTATTTGCATGGAGTGATGCTTGCAAAATATCATTTGAGGATGTGAAGCAGGAGCTAGTAAAAGCACCTGTTTTAAAAGCACCTATTTTAAAAGCACCTAAAAGAGGTGAGGTGTTCTATATATTTACAGCAGCCACTATGCATAGTATCAGCTTTGCTGTTTAGGCCAAATTTGGGAGGAAAAGTGGTATCATCCGATAGCTTTTGCTAGTCGAAAATTGGGAATTTCAGAGATCAATTATACCTACATGGAGAAGTTGTGTCTTGCGATGGTCTTTGGGACTAAGAAATTTAGGCACTACATCCTCTATGAAAAGGTAGTATTCTATACGAAGGCGGAAAGACTTAGATTGCTTATGAACAAGCTACAGTCGCCTGATCGTTTGGCAAAGTGGTTAATCACTTTGCAGGAGTTCGATTATGAGATTAAGAGTAAGCCACCGAGGTTGTAGGGTATTGTGGAATGCCTTGTGGATTTCGGGGAGCCGAAAGAGACTTTGGCTGAAGGAAGTGATATTGAGGAAATGTTTAAAATTGATACAACTTCTATTCCATCTTGGTATGCTGCTATTACGCACTATCTATCAACAGGAGAGATTGGAGCTGGTTTATCCAAGTCTGAAAAGAGGAAAATCAAACAACAGGCTTTGAAGTTTTCCTTGATCGCAGGGACACTATATCGGCAAGGTGTTGATGATATCTACCGCCAATGTGTGATGCCTGACGAGGTTCCTTTTATCTTGGAGGAGTGTCATGACTCTGCATGTGGAGGGCACTTCGCGGGACGGTTGACGGCCCAGAAAGCTTTACGGTTGGTGGCCGTCTATCTTCCAAGATTCTTTTGAGTATGTAAAGAGATGTGATACCTGTCAAAGGCATGACAATAGAGAGAATAGGAAACACCCACTAACGCCTATCATGGCTATCCTTCCATTTGAGAAGTGGGGCATTGATTTTGTGGGTCCTATCACCCCGTCGTCTACTACCCAAAAGAGGTATATTATAGTAGCCACTGATTATTTCACCAAATGGTCAGAAGCGCGGGTGGCGAGGCAGGACAATGGAAAAGAGACTGCAAGTTTTCTGATAGAGCAGATTATCTGCTGTTTTGGTCCACCGAGGGAATTAGTGTCGGACCGTGGAACCCATTTTCTGAATAAGGTGATCAAAAGCTTAATAGAGGCTTGGCAAATCAAGCACAATAAAACGACTCCTTATAATCCACAAGCGAATGGGCAAGTTGAGAGTACTAATAAACAGCTTGTGGGTATCTTGTCTAAGATAGTCTCTGAGAAGAAACAAGACTAGGACAGGAAGTTGTATGTGGCAGTGTGGGCGTATAATACCATGTTCAAGCGAGCTACGGGTCATACTCCATTCAAATTGGTTTATGGGGAAGAGTGTGTGTTACCCCTTGAAATTGAATTGCCAACCATACAGTTTGCAATCAACCATTCTTTGGGAGATAAGGATTCCCTTTTTGAACGTCTCACAACTATAGCCCACCTGGATGAGCTGAAGTTGCAGAGCTTGTTACACCAGGAGGTAGCCAAGCATCGAATGAAGCACTTGCATGACCTTAGAGTGAAGAAATATACCTTAAAAAAAGGACAGTTAGTCCTCTATTATGATGCGCATAGGGAGCTATTTCCAAGGAAGCTGGAACCTAAATGGGATGGTCCCTACAAGATTGTCAGGTTAGGGAAGAATAGGTCTATGGCCCTATTAGCTGATCTCCAGGGAGTAGAGTTCAAAAATAAGGTTAATATTAATAAGATTAAACCTTATTATTTCTAAGTATGCTAATATAGAGAAATGCATTGCAGGTCCATGCTGGGGATGATCTGAGACCTGCGGAAAAGAGTTCAAAGTTGGTTGATGGGTTGGTTAATCCCTTACTTGGAGCACCCATATCTGGAGCAGAGATACCATCAGGGGAAACTCATCTGGTGGAGCAAAGGATATAAAGTGATTGAGCAAGAAGACGGAACCTTTGTGTGGGAGATTAATGTCTTCTGCCATCACTGCTTACGACTATTGACGAGTATCCCTGTTGAGTTCAATGAAGAAGGTGGGATGGAGCCGTCAGTTCATCCTCTCACCATGCTAAACTATGATTACCATAATTACGAGTAGAGGCGTTCATGATGGCCAGCTGTGTAAACCCATTGTGGATGTATACATTATATTTTGATAGAGCGTCTAGGGGCCCTAATAAAAAAGGAAGTGTTGGAGTAGTAATCCGAGACCCCCGACATAGAGTGACGATGAAGTTAGCTGCTTATCTCGGGGTAGGATTCACTAACAATATGGCGGAGTATAAAACCTTGATTATGGGACTGCATATTGCCAAACAAGGTGGTATTCGTCGGTTGTTAGTAAAAGGGGATTCCCAGTTGATCTTGAATCAGCTAGATGGGACATACACAGTGCGGAATCTCATTCTTTGTATGTATTATTGGACTGCTATGACCCTACTTGAGGAGTTTGAGAGAGTGTCTTTTCAGTTGATTCCACGTTATTGGAATCAGTTTGCGGATTCATTGGCAAATCTTGCTTACGAGGAAGACCTCTTCTTTAATTGTGGTCCTAGTTTGGATATTGTTATCAATGATGAAACAGGACCTGGTCGCTTGTGGGGAATGCTATCAGAGCATGGGATATATGGCAGACGATGGTTGATATGGGTGATGCAAAAAGTAGTCGAGACCAATCTACCATTATTATCTTGGACCCATAGGTTGATTAGACAACATGTTATGCGTACGCCTCTTGCTATATATGCAAGAGGGATGGGTCATAACCTTATGCATTTAGTTTAGGACTACGAGCCCGTTTTTCCTCCTTGTGAGGGAGCCTATTATTGTATATGTGTGCTATTCCAGGGAAGGATGTGTAGGTGCTATTCTATTATATCTCATTAGGCCAAGAGGGCCCGTTTGGTGAGGCTTTATTGTTTTATTTTGTTAGGCCAAGAGGGCCGATTAAGTTTTGTGGTGAAGTGCTTTATTTCATTAGGCCAAGAGGGCCAGTTGTCTGTTTAGTGCAGGTGCGGTTAATGGTTGCTTGTTTGAGTCCTGTGCTAGACAGGTTCGAAGAAGAGCTTGGAAGGAGCCTTTTGTTGCACGGAAGCTTCTCTTGGCCCTATCCAGGTGATATCTCTCCTTTATGAGTACTGTGGTTTTTTTTGCTATATGTGTTTGTGTACTTGTTAAGGGGTTTGTCGTTTCTTGTTGGGGACCGGCGTCCAAGGCATGAAGTCTGAGGTTTAGGTTTAGTATGTTTGAGGGAGGTCGGAGTAGTCATTGCCTCCTATAAAGACATTGTTAAGCATTGAAAGACCTGTTTTAGAAGGGAGTCCTAGTGACCCTGTTCTGCTAGCCTGCTAGGCAGCCATTCTAGGAGTTCTTGTTAGTTGTGAGGCAGTTAGAGAAGCCTGCCAAAAGGAAAAATGATAAAGGGAAAAACCCTGAATATCTTAACGACAATAAATATACATGAAGCTGTGTCAAAAGGGGTTCTAACCCCTATCAAAGAAAAAGAAAAGAAAAGGAAAAAATCTTAGAAGCAATTGATCATTGCCTTGCGAGGGCTTGGTAGGTTCCTGGGGACGAGTTAGACCCGAGACCGATGCCTTGTCTTCCTAGGGGTAGCATCTTGCTAGAAAAGAAGAAATCAAGGAAGGTTAGAGCGAAAATAAATGTGAGCGTTAGAAAAGGATTAAGTGTCGCCTTGCAAGGGCTTGGCAGGTTCTTGGGTACTGAGACAGGTCCTGAGGCCGATGCCCTGTTCTCCTTGGGTCATTACGCTCAGCTCCCTCCTTTTTACATACCCAAGTATGTCAATGAAATAAAAATCCTAAAAGAAGAAATGTGCTAAAAGACAATACTTCTTGATCAGGCTATAGGAGTCCTCGCCTAGTAGGAGCTCCTAGTTGTGTTGTCCTTAGTTAGGTAGGTAGTTCAGACCACCACTTAGGGCAACCTCTTTGATAGTTCTTTTTAGTTTGGTCGCGTTGGAGCAGTTGGTTAGTGACTAGCTTCGGATCTTCTATCAGATTATGCTAGGCCTACTCCTTGTGGATGTCATGCCTTGGTTTTGTCAGGGGGTAGGGTCAGCACTGTGCTATGTTTAATACGTATCTATTTTGTATCAGCTTGATGCTTCCTTTGGTTGTTTTGTGCAGATCTATTGTGGGATTCGACGGGCTGAGTCGCCCTATCCCGTGGTCGCCAATGAGAGTAGAATTTTGATGCTGAGAAGTGCTTAAAAATAGCTAAAAATTACGAATATCAAGGAAAAAATATTCAACGTCAAAGGCGGCGGCTCGATCTAGGACGATTTTAAGCGTCAAAGTACTTTAAAGGCACCCAAGCAACACTTGTTGATTTTTCATAATTTTTCAGACTGCCATGTGGGTTGACAAGAGTTACCAGCCAATGCGGGATCAAGCCGGACGCCCAGGATTTTTCAGAGCTCAATTCGGAGTCCGGACGGGGAAATGGCCACAAAGTGGGCAAGATTTGAAAAGGTGGACATGAGTTGGGCCAAATGGTAAGTGACCTTTGGGGGGGCCTTGGGCATTTTATGCCAAAATGGAATCGTGGCATTTTGGAGGAGGCATGAAACGTGAGGAGGCACCAACAAAAGACGCCTGAAAATTGCGCCATATCTTGGTGGGAGGCAACATGCAGGCTGTGAACAACCATGCCAATTGACATTGGGCCTTCAATCCCCCTTGGATCCTGATCCTTTCGCCGTGCTTCGCTCCTCCAATGGCGCTCTCTATGAAGATCTCTGATTTCAGTCTTTCTCTCTCCTCCCTCTCTCTCTCTTTTAAGGGCAGATTCATGTGGTGAAGAAGAAGAAGAAGAATGGATGACGGATGCTTGTCCAATGAAGACCGGATTGCTCCGTGGTTCAAGAGGAATGAAGATTGCTGATTGTGGACTTTCATGAGCATTAATGCTACTAGAAATCAGTCCCGAGACATGGCAAATAAAAACCCGCAACCCGCAAAGAACGATAATCTCATTTTTACAAAGGAAATTGATGTTTTAGGCAAATTGCTTCATGAATATTTGTTCCCATGGGATAATTATGCATTATGATGTTGCTTGCTATGAGTTTGATCAGTTTATTCTCAGAAAATCAGAAAATCATAAGTGTTGACTGAAATTAATAGTGTAAAACCCGTAAAACACGCGAAATAGGGAAAAATTGGGTGTTTTTGATATATAAATGGAAAATGTAATAAGACACACCAACTAAATTTGTGTTTTTGTTGCAAATGAACCTAAGGGCCACAGCCCACAACTCATTTTGTATTTTTAGTCATTAAATATTGAAAAAAATACAAGAAAAATAGGAAAAATGGGAAAAATAGAAAAAAAGTGGATTTTGAGTACCAAAAATTAAGGAAAAATAATATTCATGTTTGTGGATGTATGGGGGGTCTGAAGTATGAGGTTTAGCCTCAGTTCAGCCCTGGCTTTATGTTTTAGTGAGTTTTTATTGTTTTTTTTACAATAAAAGCATGGAAATGAACCCTAAATCGGGTAATAATGCACAACCTAAATGGGTGAGGGGGTAGAGTGTATAAAAGGTGTTTAAATACTGAATGAAATGATGAAAAACTTGCTGGTTTTTATGTATACCATTTAGGTTGGTCGATAATTAAAAATTAAGAACCTAGTAGCACGAGGGTTTCTCGGTGCTAGGTTCATGCAACACTGCATACGAGCGTTAGTCAAAATCATTGAAAGAATGCTTTTGGACTAAGCACAAATGCTGATTTTTCTTTGTTTGAGCACATGGATATTCACAATTTGCATGAAGCATAAAATGATAAAAGGTATCAGACAATACCTCCTAGATGCATGGCAATTGCTTTCTAGGGGAACATGACCAACGTTGAGTGAGTAAGGTTGTCCAAGCTGTAGGCTAGGCATTGGGTCTAAGGGGAAAGAAAGTGGGGAAAATGGTACATTCCTGGATACGATCAATTGGTACCTTGAGTGAAAATATGTGCGATAGTGTGTTGTATATGTTTTGCGACGCATCGAGAGGCCAATCCCCAAGGTATAGGAGAGTCGGAGTGAGGTAGCGGCAGGATCTCCTATGTTTGTACTTCGTGCTATTTGGCAATGTTCTGGGACTCCCTCTGAGGGGTGTTAATTGGGTTAGAGTTGGACTACGAGACGTGATACAAACACATGTTTAGGAAGATGATGTATGTGTCATTGACGCTCCTGGCCGCGAGGCCGTGGGGTTGTTGAGCACGTGATAGAGGTCCGGCTAGTGCATGAGCCAGTGCCGGCCCGTTTTAGGTCCCATCAGCGAGATATGGATCGAATCCATGGAGGATTACTTCGACGCGGTAGGTACTGCACCCCCCAACCAAGCAATGCTCGCCAAGCTGAAGCCTACTGGCGAAGCAAGACTTTGGTGGAAGCAATGGTGCAGAGACCAAGGGATCTCAGAAGGTTCCATTACTTGGGAGAAGCTGAAAAGAGCTGTGCAAGGAAGATATCTACCACCTGCCTATCACACGCAGAAGATGAACGAGTTCTATGAGCTGAAACAACTTGGTCTATCTCTCGATGCATACTACTCAAATTTCATCTCTCTTTTAAAGTATGCGCCACAAATGGATATGACACAATAGGTGTCGAAGTTTTGTGCCGGATTAAACCCACTCGTAAACACCCGCCTCGAATCAATGCACTCGACATATCTTCAGGATGCGCTCATTTGAGCTGCATCCATAATATAGGAAGTGCAGACCAACCAAGAAATAACAAGACTTGGTCTTACAAGGATCAAAACAAAGGAGTGTATAGGACCCAGGCGAAGAGAGTTCAAGGTCAAAACCGGGGACAAAGGAAGAAAGCTAGGACCAACTATGTCAATAATTTTGTTTCTACCCAAGGTAATGGCCGCAACCTCCGTTGCTTCCATTGCAATGAGATCGGTCATTTCAAAAGGCAATGTCCCAAGCTTGGTGGAGGACAACATCAAGGACCATTCCAAGGAACCGCCCGTGGCCACAGAGCCGCTACCCGGGGTAGAGGAAGAACCGCTTGTGTTGCCAACAGGGAGATGTGTGATGGAGAAGACCCGACCAAGGAAGCAGACTTTGAGAGGGCAACAATCCATGCTGCCGTTCACAAGAAAGGCCCCAATCGCCAGTTTTCAGTGATTGAGACACCATCGGATTATCAAGGTAAAGACTTCAAAACTTTGATTGATTGTGGCAGTACATATTCCTTTATTTCACCAGTTTGTGCAAGAAGATTAGGAATAGCCACAAAAGATGCACCTACCTTACTTGTGGAATTAGCAAATGATCGTGAGGTCACTTGTACCAGGAAAACTACTAAGGTGGAATTCTTACTGGGAGGAAAGTCGACTTCGATCAGATTCAGGGTTATGAACCTAGGTATCCATGAGTGTTTACTCGGAATGGATTGGCTTAAACCTACTGATGCCCACATTCACTGTGGAAAGGGCCAAGTTTCCTTTCGAAATTCTGAAGGGGAATCGGTCACAACTCAAGAAGAGGCTGGAAAGCTGAAAATTCAATTGGCCAAAGCATCTCGGATAATAAAGGGAGTTAGAAAGGGACTACCTATCTATTTGATTAAGCTTAATAATCTAGATCAGAATCAGGAGTCTAGTGAAGAACCTTCATGGCTAAAGGAGTACACAGACGTATTTTCTGAAGAGCTGACAGAACTTCCGCCTCAAAGGGAAGTTGATCATGAGATCAAGCTAGTGCTAGGAGCTGCACCAATTGCAAAGAGGCCATATACAATGTCCATCTCGGAAGCAATTGAGTTGAAGGAGCAACTCAAGCAACTGTTAGACCAAGGTTACATCCATCCTAACAGTTCGCCATGGGGAGCTCCAGTGCTATTCCAGAAGAAAAAGAATGGAACGCTTTGGCTATGTATTGATTACAGGGGGTTGAATCAATCAACCATTAAGAACAAATATTCCATTCCAAGAAAAGATGAACTTCTTGACCGTCTTCAAGGTTCAAAGATCTTCTCCAAGATTGATCTCAAGACTGGATACTACCAGATAAGGATCAAGGAAGAAGATATCCCAAAGACGGCATTCAGCATAAGATATGGACACTTTGAGTTCCTAGTCATATCATTTGGGATGACAAATGCTCCTGCCACCTTCAACAGGCTAATGGAAGGATATCTTTAGGCCATATCTTGATGACTTCGTACTCATCTTCTTCGACGATACCTTAGTCTACTCCAAACAGGAAGAAGATCATGAACGCCAGCTTTGCATTGTCCTTGAGACAATGAGAGTACACAAGCATTATGCTAAGAAGAAGAAGTGTGCATTCTTCAAGCGGCAGATTGAGTATCTGGGATTCATCATATCAAGCGGAAGGAATTTCAGTAGACTCGGCCAAGGTTAGAGACGTTCTGGAGTGACCAACACCAACAACTATCAAAGAAATACGTAGCTTTCTTGGATTGACAGGATGGTATAGGGTCTTTATAAAAAATTATGCCTTGATTCCAGCGCCTCTAACGGATCTACTGAAGAAGGAAACATCAATTGTATGGGTAACTTCTAAGCAATCTAGCTTTGACAAACTAAAGTAGAGCTTGGTATCAGCACCTATCCTAAAACTTCCAGACTGTAGTAAGGAGTTTGAAGTGATAACTGATGCTAACACACTTGCCTTAGGATGTGTGCTTATGCAAGAAGGTCCTGTAGTACACTCTTCAAGGAAACTGAAGAGCCATGAGAAGAACTATGCTACCCATGATCTGGAGTTGTTAGCTGTCATCCATGCTCTCAAGCTTTGGAGACACTACTTGCTAGGTAACAAGTTTACCCTCGTGACGGATCATAAAAGTCTCAAATGGATCTTTACCCAAATGAGCTCAACATGAGGCAATGTCAATGGATTGAAGTGCTGGAGGAGTATGATTTTGAAATCAAATACCAGCCTAGAAAGGAGAATGTAGTTGCGATGCACTTAGTCGAAAGGCATTTCTAAATTCTCTAATCCTGCAAGATCCATCAACAGCTAGATCTCTAGCCACAAAGGTATCCATGCCAAACAACCCAATACTTGAGCTAGCTAGAGAAGAGGCATGTCATGATCCAACCTATTAGATGATGCTAAGGGAGATCCCTATGAAGGATCAAGACCCAAAGCTACAGGCTAAGTATCTAGAATTCTCTATCAGTAGTGGACTTGTCTACTATAGAGCGAGATTATGTATACCAGCAAGCCAGTCCCTCAAACATAAAATACTTTGGGAAGCTCATGACTCCCCTTTCTCAGGACATCCTGCCTATGCCAAGACCCTCAATGCAGTCATGAAGAGTTATTATTAGGAGAGGCTTAAAGGTGACGTTCTCAAATATGTCACCAAGTGTTTGTCTTGTCAACATATTAAGGTCGAACATGTCAAAATGCCAGGGAAGTTGCAACCACTTGACATTCCCCAAATGAAATGGGAATTCATTAGTATGGATTTTCTTGTTAGCCTACCCCAAGTTCAGGGAGAATACAACTCCATCATGGTTGTGGTTGATATGCTAACCAAGGTTGCACATCTTATCCTTGTTAAGACAAACTATAAAGCCTCGGACATCGCAAGATTATTTATCAAGGAGATATTCAAACTGCATGGGTTACCAGAAGAATCATTAGTGACCGTGACTCACTCTTCACATCACACTTCTGGAGAGCTATCTTCGAAGCCATTGGGACTCAACTCTGTTTTAGTATAGCTTACCATCCCCAAACCGATGGTCAAATGGAGCGAGTCAACCAAGTCATTGAGGATATGCTAAGGGCACACTGCTTTCGCGAACCCAGAAAGTGGATTCAATACTTGCCACTGGTTGAGTTTGCCTACAATGCTTCTTATCAACAAAGCATTCAGATGACCCCTTTTCAAGCATTGTATGGGCAAGATTGTCGAAGTCCTTTAAACTTCTCGAATCCAACCTCAAGGGTTGAAGCTTCAAAGCAGATGTTGGAAGATATGGATGAACAAATGAAGTCAATAAGACAGGACATCGAAGCCGCCAAGGATAGACAGAAGGCTTATGCGGACTTGAAATGTCAAGATAGATCCTTCACTAAAGGAGATATGGTCTTCATTCGCGTACGCCCAAAGAAGAGTTCCCTATCCTTGGGAGAATGCAAGAAGCTAAGTCCAAGGTATTGTGGACCTTACAAGATCCTCAAGTGCTTAGGGCCTAATTCTTATAGACTTCAACTCCCTGAGAAACTAAAGGCTCATAATGTATTCCATATCAATCTATTGAAAAAGTATGTACCTAACCCTAGTCATATACTTGATGATCAATAAGTTGTAATTCCTAGCCAAGGAGTCCTTGAGCTACTGCCTGACCGGATCTTAGATGTTAGGGAGAGACAATTGAGATCTAGAACCTTGAGAGAATACCTCGTCCAGTGGAAAGACTATCCCGAGAAGGATGCCACTTGGATGGATGAAAGTACTCTCAACCAACAATACCCCCAGTTCTTCTCGAGATGAGGACATCTAGATTCTCTAAGGGGGAGAGAATGTAATATTTCCACTTCAAATATTAAAGAACCTTGATCACCACATGCGTACGCAAAATCTATGCAAAGTCATCTCTCGCAACGGAATAATGATAGTGACAAGGTCCTTACCCCACACGCTCAATAATGAGCCCATCCGTGTTGTGAAAATAAGGCTGAGGCTAAAACCCGCAAGCCGCACAAGAAACACCCCTTACATGAAGGCAAATGGATAAATGATTAAAGTAGTGCAAATTGTTTTTATTATTTACCCCCTCCCCCCCAGTCGATGCATGGCAGGGGAGAGGGAGGGGAGCTAAGTGGAGAGAGGGAGGAGTGTGGTCTGGGGATGCATGAGGGAGGGAAGGCATAAAAGCCCTCCACGTGTGTGGATCTCCCCCCCCCTTTTATACACTATAAAACCTCCCCCCTGGAGCTTGGGGGGAGGCACGAAGAGAGAGAAGAGGAGGCCGTGTTGTCAGGGAAGCTGCCACCTTCGCCGTCGCAATGCCATGCAGACCGTCTGCAGCCGCGCTATTGCCGCCACTCCATCCCCATCATCATCACCTTAATGATTAGCATCTTCGTCCGTCAATTCCTCTCCTCCAATCATTACCCCCCCCTCCATGCCATTCTATCAAGAAGCAGAAGCTTCTTCAAAGCTTTCTTAGAAGCTTCTAAGGATAAGGCTTCCATAAGCCTTGTGCACGCGGCCTTTTCCCCGGTCTTTTAAAAACCCACATCTGTAAAGGGAATTCCTACGCGAGGAGAAAGTAGGAAGATTTTGAGGTTGTTTTGCCAAAGCTTGGAGGAAGTTCAGAAATCGCATAGAGGTAAGGAAAAACCGCGGAGTCCAAATTCCACAACATCAACAATGGCTCCAAAACAAAAGATTCAAGGCGCACGCGCGAAAATCTTCAACCCGAGCATATGCGTGGACATCCCTATGAGCCCTCAAGCCCACGTTCTTAAAATAATGATTCCGCATTTAAGAGATGCATTAGGAACGTTAAATTTTCATGGGAAGAATGCATTTACGCATGTTTCTAATTCACGTAGTCTAGTTAAAATACATTTGGGAAATCATCTCCTTGAGCATTTCACAAGAGTTAGTGCATGCCGTGCAATTGGGCTGCTTGCATTTCCAAGTTGCAAATCCCAAGCGCATATTGCTTAGGTTTAAAAGATGAAATTGTTTTAATGCATCTTTTATTGGCCGAGGAAAAGAAAAGCACATAAGGCATTTAGGTAGTAATTTTCTACTTGTAGATTCGTATGACATAATCGTTGACGATATTGTCCAAGTAGTTGCATTGCATGGAAATGAAACCATGGACTTACATGTTGCATGCGAAGATGCTGTATTTCAAGACAGATTAAGTGCCGTAGAATGGATTAAGCCGACAATAGTCTTATGATATTCGTCATGCAAAGGTTGCATGTCATATTAAAGCCTGAAATTCAACTGCATTAAACGAAAGGTTGTAGGCAAAGTTCTTAAGGTAAATCTATGTAGTTTTATGCAAGTTATCCCTCAATGTGTCAATCATTATGATTCTAGCAAGGAAGAGAAATGGTTAATTGCAAACCCTATAGTTGCATTGAAGGAAAAGTCTATGATTTGCATACTTACATGGAATGTTGCATCTTGAATTTAGTTAATTGCATCCCTTAGGAAAAGTATTCGCATTTTTTCTAAGCAAAGATCATTCTCGATGCGAGAAAATTAGATAGTTTTAAGTAGACATGGGATTCTTAAAAGCATAAGTAGTTAGTACAATGAACACCCGAAAGTGCTAACTAGGTTTTAGCACGTTAGAAATTATGTCTAGTATCGCACTTGGGATGCCAAGTCAAGACTTTCAAACCCAAAGGTCCTACCCACATTCACGCAATGATTGGGTTAATTGGACACCCGTACAATAACAATCTAGGGTTTTACCCTAAGGATCAATCGACCTAATACCAAACTTTCGATTAAGTTTAGAATCCCTAGGGCCATTCGTTATCGGCCTAGTAAGGTAAGGGTTGGGTTGGACAAGGAGGCATCCCAAACCCTATATCTTAGCTAAACATACTTCTTGACCAAGGAACATCATTGATGGTAGATTGATCCCACAAGTTTAGATGCAACTCCTATGCAACAAGTTGCAATGTCGCATGACTTTGTGTTTAAGTCACAAGATGGATTTGCCACTCCTTAGACCAAGGTTGGCAGGTTCTAGTGCAGGTCTAACTTGCAAGAGCATGAGTAATCATGCTGCCAAGTTAGGGTAACGAGCATTTGACGAACCAAGTTAGGGCAACGAGAATTGCCCAGGATTTACGGTCTTAATTTAAGAAACCTAAGGTGTTGGTTAATTTGGGTTAATAGGGTATAACCCTAACTGAAGGATACAAGGGTACACAAACAACGAAACCCTTGGGGATCTTGCCAAGTCACAATTGATCCCAGATCGGATGCTGGACGCATTCGAAGAGAAGGATTCACTCCTTAGCAGTTGGCCAAATAAATGACCACTGGACTGTTTGTGTTTGTATAAGTTAGGAGCATTGTTTGTATTGCTTTGCTCAAAGAACTAAAGATGGAAAAATAATTAATGCTTCAAGTTGAAGGCCTGAAGGGAGAGGCAGCATCAGTTACCCCTGACTGTCTACCTGGCAATAATCAAGGGGGTTGTTAGTCGCACCAGGAACATGGACCAAACCTACTGCGAGAGGTCTCTCCATTGGGTGCTACTTGGAGGAGGAGGATGCTTGGGTGCCAGGGGGGGCTCTGGCCATAAATCCCTTGCCTTCCGGGTCCTCCACAAGAGGCCGATGTGACTCGGGATTGGATCTCGAGGCCCGCATACTAGTCAATGGGCGAAAAATTTCATTAGTAATCCGTGAGGATTATGGATTGCCTTCCGGTGGATTATGGATTAGCCTATGGGCTGGATTATACAATGTATTCCAAAGATAAATAAGATCAATTGTTGTAAAGGAACTTGTTTGACATTGTTTTTCTATGTCAGTGCTAAGATTACGTGAAGGAACTGGTGTCTAATTGGCTAATTAAGGAAGCTATTTTATGCGTGTCCAACTAAATGTGGTAGATAATTAGACAACTAAAGCAACCCTGAGGAAAGTGCGATGGATGTGACCATGGATCCGTCCTACGGATGGGTGGTCCTAGTTGCTCGGAAACTTTTCTCTAAAGAAATGAACAGGAAGGAAGGTTGACCTAGAGTCTAGGTTACTAGAATCTTGATTTATGCTATTTTAGGGGAACGGAATGTGACTATGCCTTATGGGCAGAGAGGTCGAACTTTGCATCCCTCTCGTTTCCCATTCTCCTTGAACCAAGTGCAGCATGAATCCGCTTCGACCCTAACGTTTCTGCGTATAGTAGTTCGTTTTTGGTTCGATGCTAGGAATTTGACCACTAGGAAACCCTGATTCAGGTCGGTCCTAAGTGGAATGGCCGGAATGCTTCCGCTTCGTGGCAGACTCGAGAAGACCTAGATCTCAAACCCCGTGACATTCCGTGGGAGTGCCGGGCGGCGCTTTCTGGACTCTCTTCCCAATGGGCTGTTAAGACGTGTCCTGCAAGTGAATAGGTGGACACGTTACAGTTGGTATCATAGCGAACCAACGAAGGATCTGTCTTTTATAAGAAAACTTAATGAGGAAAAGTAGAGCAAATGTTGCTGTTAAGATCGTTTCCTTACTTACTTATCAATGCTCACTTGCAGAATCATGAAGCATGGAACAGATTCTTGGTGTCCCAAGTTATGTTTATGACCGCGATGCGTGCCTCGGATTATCGATGGAGGATCGATATGATGAATATCCTAGACCGCATCTACAATCCATCGCCTCTGTATGTGGAACGGAGATGGACAGGGGATTCAGGAATCTATTACATAGCTACCCACCAATTTGCGTACCTTTGAAGCAATCTAAAGAGAATCAAGTGGTTGGAGGACCTGAAGATTGTGAAGTTGTTCATTTTTGTTGAGACTCATGCAAACACAACCTTACATGTTGGCAGTCGGAAGGTCGAGCAGAACACGTATGTGTATGAGGAAGTGACTCGAATAATCCTTGCCGACAGAATCAAGGTGTTGGAACGTTACGAGAAGAACGGGTGCCAAAGGAAAGGATACCCTAATCTTCCTATGACCTATCGATTCCTGAAAATCCATGACCGGAATCCATACTATTATGCAGTTCCCGTAGCTGAATGTAACACAATCTTATTCTCCTCGAAATAATATATCAGCTTGTTCCATCTCCCCAAGAATAATTGTACTCCGAAAGGGCTATGCCCATGTGAATGAAATAAGGCTATTTTTATCAATGATTGTCTTGACTGTGAGTATTGATAAAAAAAGTTAAGTGATTAGGTCTCTTGGCTGAAAGGTGAATTGGGCATGAAATGTAATGTGAGAAACATTTAGTGAGTTGTTAACATTAAGATTCTCAATGCCTAGGCACAACCTCAGGTGCAGATTCCTAGTCCAACCCCTACACCAAGTACGGCCATGATTCATGAGAAGAAGTTTCTTCTCAAGCAGATCAAGCCACCAGAATTTGATGGCAAAGAAAGAGACATCCAAACTAATGCCGAGATTTGGATCGAATTCATGGAGGATTACTTCGAAGTACTGCACCCGCGAGCCAAGCAATGCTTGCCAAGAAGCTTACCGGCGAAGCAAGACTTTGGTGGAAGCAATGGTGCAGAGACCAAGGGATCTCAGAAGGGTCCGTTACTTGGGAGAAGCTAAAAAGAGCTGTGCAAGGAAGGTATCTACCACCTTCCTGCCGCACGCAGAAGATGAACGAGTTCTATGAGCTGAAACAACTTGGTCTATCTCTTTATGCATACTACTCAAATTTCATCTCTCTTTTGAAGTATGCGCCACAAATGGATATGACACAACGGGTGTGGAAGTTTTGTGCCAGATTAAACCCACCCACCTCAAATCAATGCGCCCGCCGATAGATCTTCAGGATGCGCTCATTCGAGCTGCACCCATAATACAGGAAGTGCATACCAGACCAAGAAATAACAAGACTTGGTCTTACAAGGATCAAAACAAAGGAGTATATAGGTCCCAGGCGAAGAGAGTTCAAGGTCAAAACCAAGGACAAAGGAAGAAAGCTAGGACCAACTATGTCAATAATTTTGTTCCTACCCAAGGTAATGGCTGCAACCTCCGTTGCTTCCATTGCAACGAGCTCGGTCATTTCAAAAGGCAATGTCCCAAGCTTGGCGGAGGACAATGTCAAGGACCATTCCAAGGAACCGCCCGTGGCCAAGGATCCACTACCCTAGGCACAGGAAGAATAGCCTGTGTTGCCAACAGGGAGATGTGCGATGGAGAAGACCCGCGACCATGGAAGCAGACTTTGAGACGGCAATAGTCCATGCTGCCATTCATAAGAAAGGCCCCAATCGCTAGTTTTCGGTGATTCAGACACCATCGGATTATCAAGGTAAAGCCTTTAAAACCTTGATTGATTCTGGCAGTACACATTCCTTTATTTCACCAGTTTGTGCAAGAAGATTAGGAATAGCCACAAAAGATGCACCTACCTTACTTGTGGAATTAGCAAATGGTCGTGAGGTCACTTGTACCAGGCAAACTGTAGTGCAATTTTTTTAATATTATTTACCCCCTCCCCCCACAAGCCAATGCATGGCAGGGGAGAGGGAGTGGAGCTAAGTGGAGAGAGGGAGGAGTGTGGTCTGGGGATGCATGAGAGAGGGAAGGCATGAAAGCCCTCTACGTGTGTGGATCTCCTCCCCCACCCTTTATACACTATAAAACCTCCCCCTTGGAGCTTGGGAGGGAGGCACGAAGAGAGAGAAGAGGAGGCCGTGCTGTCAGGGAAGCTGCCGCCTTCGCTGTTGCCACACCACGCAGGCCGCCTACAGCCGCGCTGCTACCGCCACTCCATCCCCATCATCATCGCCTTAATGATCAGCATCTTCGTCATCAATTCCTCTCCTCCAATCATTACCCCCCCTCCACATAATTTTGTCAAGAAGCAGAAGCTTATTGGAAGCTTCCTTAGAAGCTTCTAAGGATAAGGCTTCCATAAGCCTTGTGCAGGCGGCCTTTTCCCCAGTCTTTTAAAAACCCACATCTGTAAAGGAAATTCCTGCGTGAGGAGAAAGTAGGAAGATTTTGAGGTTGTTTTGCCAAAGCTTGGAGGAAGTTCAGAAATCGCATAGAGGCAAGGACAAACCGCGGAGTCCAAATTTCACAACATCAACGATGGCTCCAAAACAAAAGATGCAAGGCGCATGCGCGGAAATCTCCAACCCGAGCATACGCGTGGACATCCCTACAAGCCCTCAAGCCCAGGTTCTTAAAAGAATGATTTCGCATTTAAGCGATGCATTAGGTACATTAAATTTTCATGGGAAGAATGCATTTACGCATGTTTCTAATTCACGTAGTCTAGTTAAAATACATTTGGGAAATCATCTCCTTGAGCGTTTCACAAGAGTTAGTGCATGCCGTGCAATTGGGCTGCTTGCATTTCCAAGTTGCAAATCCCAAGTGCATATTGCTTAGGTTTAAAAGATGAAATTGTTTTAATGCATCTTTGATTGGCTGAGGAAAAGAAAATCACATAAGGAATTTAGGTAGTAATTTTCTACTTGTAGATTCGTATGACATAATCGTTGACGATATTGTCCAAGTAGTTGCATTGCATGGAAATGAAACCATGGACTTACATGTTGCATGCGAAGATGCTGTATTTCAAGACAGATTAAGTGCCGTAGAATGGATTAAGCTGACAATAGTCTTATGATATTCGTCATGCAAAGGTTGCATGTCATATTCAAGCCTGAAATTAAATTGCATTAAACGAAAGGTTGTAGGCAAAGTTCTTAAGGTAAATCTATGTAGTTTTATGCAAGTTATCCCTCAAAGTGTCAATCATTATGATTCTAGCAAGGAAGAGAAATGGTCACTTGCAAACCCTATAGTTGCATTGAAGGAAAAGTCTATGATTTGCATACTTACATGGAATGTTGCATCTTGAATTTAGTTAATTGCATCCCTTAGGAAAAGTATTCGCATCTCTTCTAAGCAAAGATCATTCTCGACGTGAGAAAATTAGATCATTTTAGGTAGATCACTTATAATGACATAACCCGCATAGGATTCTTAAAAGCATAAGTAGTTAGTACAATGAACACCCCAAAGTGCTAACTAGGTTTTAGAATGTTAGAAATTCTGCCTAGTATCGCACTTGTGAAGCCCAGTCGAGACTTTTGAATCCAAAGGTCCTACCCACATTCACGCAATGATTGGGTTAATTGGACACCCGTACAATAACAATCTAGGGTTTTACCCTAAGGATCAATCGACCTAATACCAAACTTTCGATTAAGTTTAGAATCCCTAGGGCCATTCGTTATTGGCCTAGTAAGGTAAGGGTTGGGTCGGATAAGGAGGCATCCCAAACCCTATATCTTAGCTAAACATACTTCTTGACCAAGGAACGTCATTGATGGGAGATTGATCCCACAAGTTTAGATGCAACTCCTATGCAACAAGTTGCAATGTCACATGGCTTTGTGTTTAAGTCACAAGATGGATTTTCCACTCCTTAGACCAAGGTTGGCATGTTCTAGTGCATGTCTAACTTGTAAGAGGATGAGTAATCCTGCTACTGAGTTGCCAAGTTAGGGTAACGAGCATTTGACAAACCAAGTTAGGGCAACGAGAATTGCCCAGGATTTACGGTCTTAATTTAAGAAACCTAAGGTGTTGGTTAATTTGGGTTAACAGGGTATAACCCTAACCGAAGGATACAAGGGTACACAAACAACGAAACCCTTGGGGATCTTGCCAAGTCGCAATTGATCCTGGATTGGATGCTGGACACATTCGAAGAGAAGGATTCACTCCTTAGCAGTTGGCCAAATAAACGATCACTACACTGTTTGTGTTTGTATAAGTTATGAGCACTATTTGTATTGCTTATCTTAAAGAACTAAAGATGGAAAAATAATTAATGCTTTAGGTTGAAGGCTTGAAGGGAGAGGCAGCATTAATTACCCCCGACTGTCTGCCTGACCCTAACCAAGGGGGTTGTTAGCCGCGCCGGGAACATGGACCGAACCCACCGCGAGAGGTCTCTCCGTTGGGCACTACTTGGAGTAGGAGCATGCTTGGGTGCCAGGGGGGGACTCTGGCCGTAAATCCCTTGCCTTTTGGGGCCTGCACAAGAGGCAGACATGACTCGGGATTGGATCTCGAGGCCCGCATACTAGTCAACGGGCGGAAACTTGGATTAGTAATTCGTGAGGATTATGGATTGCCTTCCGACGGATTATGGATTAGCCTATGAGCTGGATTATATGATGTATTCCAAAGATAAATAAGATTAATTGTGGTAAAGGAACTTGTTTGACATTGTTTTTCTATGTCAATGCTAAGATTACGTGAAGGAACTGATGTCTAATTGGATAATTAAGGAAGTTGCTTTATGTGTGTCCAAGTAAATGTGGTAGATAATTAGACAACTAAAGTAACCCTGAGGAAAGTGCGGTGGATGTGGCCATGGGTCCGTCCTACGGATGGGTGGTCCCGGTTGGTCGGGAACTTTTCTTGAAAGAAATGAACAGTAAGGAACGTTGACCTAGAGTCTAGGTTACTAGAATCCCGATTTATGCTATTTGAGGAGAACGGAATGGGACTATGCCTTATGGGCAGAGAGGTCGAGCTTTGCATCCCTCTCGTTTTCCATTCTCCTTGAACCAAGTGCAACATGAATCCGCTTCGATCCTAACGTTTTTGCGTAAAGTAGTTCACCTGGGGTTTGACGCTAGCTGCCATTCTAGGAATTTGACCACTAGGAAACCCTAATTCAGGTCGGTCCTAAGTGGAACGGTCGGAATGCTTCCGCTTTGTGGCAGACTCAGGAAGACCTAGATCGCAAACCCTATGACATTCCGTGGGAGTGTAGGGCGGCACTTTCTAGACTCTCTTCTCGATGGGCTACTAAGACGTGTCCTGCAAGTGAACAGGTGGACACGTTACAGTTGGTATCAGAGTGAACCAACAAAGGATCTTTATTTTACAAGAAAAATTAATCAGGAAAAGTAGAGCAAATGTTGCTGTTAAGATCGTTTCCTTACTTACTTATCAATGCTAACTCGGTAGAGTCATGAAGCATGAAACAGATTCTTGGTGTTCCAAGTTATATTTATGACCGCGATGCATGCCTCGGATTATCGACGGAGGATCAATATGATGAATATCCTAGACCGCATCTACAATCCATCGCCTCTGTACACGGAACGGAGATGGACGGGTGATTCAAGAATCTATTACATAGCTTCCCATCGATTTGCATACCTTCGAACCAACCTAAAGAGAATCAAGTGGTTGGAGGACGTGAAGATCGTGAAGCTATTCATTTTTGTTGAGATCACGCAAACACAACCCTACATGTCGGAGGTCGGAAGGTCAAGAAAAACACGTATGTGTACGAGGAAGTGACCCGAATAATCCCTGCTGTGACAAAATCAAGGTGTTGGGATGTTACGAGAAGAACCGGTACCAAAGGAAAGGATACCCTAATCTTCCTATGACCTATCGATTCTTGAAAATCCATGACCCCAATCCATATTATTACTGAGTTCCCGTGAGCTGAATGTAACACAATCTTATTCTCCCCGAAATAATGTATCAGCTTGTTCCATCTCCCCAAGAATAATTGTATTCGAAAGGGCTATGCCCATATGAATGAAATAAGACTCTTTTTATCAATGATTGTCTTGACTGTGAGTATTGATAAAAAAAGTTAAGTGATTAGGTCTCTTGGCTGAAAGTTGAATTGGGCATGAAATGTAATGTGAGAAACATTTAGCGAGTTGTTAACATTAAGAATCTCAACGCCCAGGCACAACCTCAAGTGCAAATTCCTAGTCCAACCCTTACACCAAGTACGGCCGTGATTCAGGAGAAGAAGTTTCTTCTCAAGCAGATCAAGCTACTAGAATTTGATGGCAAAGGAAGGAACATCCAAACTGATGCCGAGATTTGGATCGAATCCATGAAGGATTACTTTGAAGCGGCAGGTACTACACCCGCCAACCAAGCAATGCTCGCCAAGCTGAAGCTTACTGACGAAGCAAGACTTTGGTGGAAGAAATGGTGCAGAGACCAAGGGATCTCAGAAGGATCCATTACTTGGGAGAAGCTAAAAAGATCTTTGCAAGGAAGATATCTACCACCTGCCTATTGCACACAGAAGATGGATGAGTTCTATGTCAAGAATCGTGTGGTGGGGGGACTTGCTCAAGATGCTGCGTCGAACACACATAGAATGCACAAGGAGAAGCTCACTCAAGAGACAAGAAGAGAGATGGAGGCCAAAACGTTTTCTTATTGGTTTCTTCTTCTTCTTCCACAAACTTTACAATGTATACAAAGTATAGATAAGATACAACATAAAGGAAAGTGGCCTACTAAGTCAAACAATGCATAACCGATTACACTAGTCGACTGGCGCTATAACTATGCCAGCTGTAAATAGGTGTAACAACCTAAATATAATAAGTAATGAGTCAGTGGCCATGTGATAGTCATAATGACCACCGACGTGCTAAGTGTAGACATGTGGACCCATCTAACCAGGCCATCCATCATCAATGTCCGCATGTGTTGAGCTTGACATCTCAACACTCCCCCTCAAGCTCAACTGTATCTCTGCAACTCCAAATAAGCTTCGAAACTTTTGAAGCTTCTCTGTACCCAATGCCTTCATGAAGATGTCAGCTACCTGATCCTGTGTGTTGACATACACCAAGTAAATCTCACCTGCTAGTACCTTCTCTCTCACAAAGTGGTAGTGTACCTCAATATGTTTTGTCCTGGCATGGAACACAGGGTTCCTAGCCAACTGTATACTGCTCATGTTGTCACAAATACGAGCCCTCAAGCCCAGGTTCTTAAAAGAATGATTCCGCATTTAAGAGATGCATTAGGCACGATCAATTTTCATGGAAAGAATGCATTTACGCATGTTTCTAATTCACGTAGTCTAGTTAAAATACATTTGGGAAATCATCTCCTTGAGTGATTCTCTATTTCAAGAATCCTAGGAAGGATTTTCATCATTTCTAGGGGGAAGGGGAGTCATGGATGAAAACTCAAAATAGAAATTGAATTTTAAAAGGGAATAATGGATGTGTAAAGTGTGTGGATTGATTGGTATGAAAATTTTTATTTTGTGGGTTATATTCCTCATTGTCGGACACTAATCTTTCTAGTCATTTTACTTTTCGTGCAAGAGATGCCCTTTAAGGAAAAACTAATTGTGGGATATTGTGTGGCAATTGGAACCTAAATGGCAGGACAACATGACAAAGTCAAAAAGCACGCCTTCTCAGAGGAGGAGCATAGAAGATTTTTATTAGCCATGGAGATCCATAAGTTGGAAGGAGTGTTGACATCCAAAGAGATAGTGGCACAAATGATAGAGTGATGTAACTTATCAAATAGCTACAAAAGGTGGAAGAAGACATTAACTATAGTAAATGTACAAAATTATTGAGGGCTTTTGATGTCCAAACGAACAAGGTACGGTGACTATAAAGCAAGGAAAAACCTTTAGAAGGGTGGAAGTTTCCCTTAATCGAGAGATCATGGAGAAGGCACTAGGGTTAGTAGAGAAGATAGAGAACATGAAAAAGAGGAATGTGTATGAAATGCTAGGGATGGAAAAACAAAGGTCTACACTAATGATGGAATCAGCCTAGTTGATATTTCGGACCCCACCATTTGACTATAGACTAAAATAGTCCATGCCCTTTTTTCAAGCTAGAGATATAATACCCTTATGAATAGAATAGGCATACAATTGCTACAGAGCCTTGCAGCCAATACCCCTTGGATGAGGAGAATTGAAACGCCTACATCTAGAAGACAATACATGCATTGATTGAAGGTAAGGGTGGAAGGAGGGGAGTCTCCAGCTCTATAATAGTAGAGTCCAAGAGAAAAAAATATGCCTCCAAGGCTTCGATTGTAGGCCTGGAGGAGTGTTAATGGCCATTATCTAGGAAACTCTAGGGGAGATGGAAAGAGAAGTTATAGAGGAGACCTTGAAGCCCTCACCAATTCGTGAGGAGCATCACTCTCCCACCCCAGCAAGATCGACCATCTCACTTTCAGCTGGAGAACAGGGGGAAGAAGAAAGCCACAAAGAGTAGGAGGACAATGCGGAGAGAATTATTAATGAAAATGAGAATGACCAACCATCTCAACTGTAAGAAGCCTCGAGCGAGAGGATAGTCAATGAGCAACAAGGCTCAGAGTTTTTGAGTCAAGGGGGAAAATATTTCTCAAAATCCCCATAAGAAGAACTCACTCCATCACTAAGGAAAATAGAGAACTGTGTGCGAAGGGTGGAGGAGGAGTCAAAGAGACTAGAAGAAGAGCATAGAAAGAGGCAAGAAGAGGAGGAAGAAGGACTAAGGCAACAAGAGGAAGAGGAAATTACCTTGGCCATGTGGAGATCCATGGAGTAGCCCTCCCGATCTCAAGAATTGGCAATGATGAGCCCAGCAAGAGAAGATGTGCCAAGCACAAGCATAATAGATGAAGGAGCAGGACCAACAATAGTGGTAGAAGGCATGTGTAAAGCCCCGCTACAACCAATACCACTAGTCATGGCCACACCAACAATCACCACAACATAGGGTAGTATGGAAGGGGCGAATGAAAACAATATCATGGCCTGGGTGGTGTAGTACCCAGTTAGCAAAAAAAAAGAAATCACTTGCTTGGAGAAAGTGCAAGGACATGAGATACTTTGATTGAGATATGCCTCTCAATCTCTAGCATCATGATTGTGACATTGTTTGTCAATTCTTGCTAGAATATATAAAATATATAATCCATGATGCCATGATATGCTCTGCGTGTCAAGAATCACGTGGTAGAGGGACTTACTTGAGCTGCGATGCCAAACACACATACGGAATGCACAAGGAGAAGCTCACTCAAGAGACAAGAAGAGAGATGGAGGCCAAAACGTTTTCTTGCTGGTTTCTTCTTCTTCTTCCACACTCTTTACAATGTACACAAAGTATAGATAAAATACAACATAAAGAAAAGTGGCCTACTAAGTCAAAAATGCATAACTGACTACAATAGTTGACTGGCGCTATAACTATGGCAGCTGTAAATAGGTGCAACAACCTGAATATAATAAGTAATGAGTCAGTGGCCATGTGAGAGTCATAATGACCATCGACGTGCTAAGTGTAGATGTGTAGACCCATCTAACTAGGCCATCCATCATCAATGTCCGCATGTGTTGAGCTTGACATCTCAACACTCCCCCTCAAGCTCAACTGCATCTCTGCAACTCCAAGTAATCTTCGAAACTTTTGAAGCTTCTCTGTACCCAATGCCTTTGTGAGGATGTCAGCTATCTGATCCTGTGTGCTGACATACACCAAGTCAATCTCACCTGCTAGTACCTTCTCTCTCACAAAGTGGTAGTGTACCTCAATATGTTTTGTCCTGGCATGGAACACAGGGTTCCTAGCCAACTGTATATTACTCATGTTGTCACAATAAATGAAAACTCGACCTTCCACCTGCACATCTAAATCAACCAATAACTTTTGTAGCCATACTACCTCACATGCTGCAACAACAACACCTCTATACTCAGCCTTTGTACTCGACAAAGCAACTGTAGATTGCTTTTTGCTGCTCCAAGTAACTGCTGCACTACCAAGAGAGAACATGTATCCTCTAGTAGATCTTCTATCAGACATACTACCAGCCCAATCTGCATCTGTGTATCCAAACACATGTACATCTGTACCTACCTCATAGAAAAGTTCATAATGTAATGTGGACTTCACATATCTCAATATGCGTCTGACTGCATCCAAATGTGGCTTTCTAGATACTTGCATAAACTGACTCACAAGACCAACAACGTAGCTCAAGTCTAGCCTTGTAATGGTCATGTAGATCAAACTCCCCACTATCCTCCTGAACATAGTAGGGTCTTTTATCTCATCCCCAACATCAGCACCACTCAACTTTACATTCTGCTCCAACGGGACTGAAACTGGTTTGCATGTTGTCATACCATACTTGGACAACATATCCAAGTCATACTGTCTTTAGGATAGCCATATACCATCATCACATCTGATCACCTCAATGCCAAGGAAGTACCTTAGCTCACCTAAATCCTTCATCTCAAACTTCTTCTTCAAAAAGTCCTTGACTTCAACAATTCCACTATCACTATCACTTGTAATAATCAAGTCATCCACATAGATGACTATGATGACCAAACCTGCATCTCCCTTTCTCACATAAAGTGAGTGATCAACATCAGAAACATAAAAGCCAATATTGACAAGATACTCTTTGATCTTGTCAGACCATGCTCTAGGTGCTTGCTTAAGCCCATAGAGCGCCTTCTTCAACCTGCACATATACGTGGGATGCTCTAAATCTTCATAACTTGCTGGCTGATCCATATACACTTCTTCCTGCAAATCACCATGCAAGAATGCATTCTTCACATCCATTTGTTGCAACCTCCAACCTTTGGCTGCTGCCAAAGCAATCACACATTTGACAGTTGCCATCCTAGCAACTGGACTGAAGGTTTCTTCATAATCTATGCCATATGTATGGGCATAGCCTTTTGCAACCAGCCTAGCTTTGTACCTACTAATAGAACCATTTGCATTGTGCTTAGTCTTATAAACCCACTTACATCCAATAGCTTTCTTGCCCTTCGGCAATGATACTAGAACCCAAGTCTTATTGGACTCTAATGCAGCCATCTCCTCATCCATAGCTGCATCCCAATGAGCATGATCAACAGCATCCTCAAAACATGTGGGCTCAACATCCTCAACTAGTTTCACCATATAAGCATAATGGTGAGCTGCATAACCTTCAAAACCAAATCTTTTAATAGGGTATCTGACCTTGCTAGATCTACGTACCACCGGATCACTCAATGGAGCCTTTACATTATTATGAGCTCTCTGTACACCTGGTGTCCTGATACAAGGAATACCAAGCTCATCATCCAAGCTCTCTGAGACACTGGAGTCTCCATGAAGAACTGCATCAATGCCATCTGACACTTTATTCTTTCCTTTGTCTTTACCTATAGTGCTACTAGATGCACCTGAAGATGTAGAGCTACTCCTTAGTCTCCGAGACCAAGGACTACCAGATGATGTCTCTCGTCCACTAAGAGTCCATGATTCTTGCTTTTCAGCCTGCATATGAGTGTCATGATTATCATCATCATCCAATGCATCACCACTAGATGCATACCAACTGCTCATTTCATCAAAGATGACATCCCTACTCACTCTGAACTTACATGTGACAAGGTTATAACAATAATACCCTTTTTGCTCTAAAGAGTATCCAATAAAGATACACTTTTCAGCCTTTGGATCGAGTTTCTTCCACAACTCATCTGGCACATGAGCATATGCAATACAGCTAAACACTTTCAAGTGTGAGACATCAGGCTTCTTACTTGTAAAATATTCTTGGGGGGTCATACCATGAACTGCAGCTATGGGAGTTCTATTCATAATATAAACAGCAATATGAACAGCCTCAGACAAACAATTCTTAGGCATATTCTTTTCAGCCATTAAGGCGCGTGCAACTTCTGCAATATGCCTATTTTTCCTTTCTTCAACCCCATTTTGCTGTGGGATATACCTGCACATGTGAACTGTCTCTTTATCCCATGAGACCTCAGAAAATCACTGAACTCATTCGAAATGTACTCTCCCCCTCCATCTGACCTCAAGCACTTTACTTTCAAGCCTGTTTCTCTTTCAACTGCAGCCTTGAAAGTTCTAAAGTGCTCAAACGCTTCACTCTTTTCCTTCATTAAATATACCCACAGCTTTCTAGAACAATCATCAATGAATGTGACAAAGTATGAACTACCTCCAAGAGATACATTTTGTGTAGGCCCCCAAATATCTATATGCACAACATCAAGGATATTTCTGCTTACATCTCTGTCATGTGAAAAGGGTTGTCTTGCCTGCTTACCAAACCCGCATACCTTATGAAATTCTGCAACTCTAAATGTAGGCAAACCTGTAACCAAGCCTTTGGACTGCATTAATTTCAGCCTTTGTACATTTGCATGTCCAATACGTTTGTGCCAAATTTTAATATCTGCAACAACACCTTTTCCTTTAGCATACATAGCACCATTCATAGTAGGAATTCCAGCATCCAGAGTAAATATATGTCCAACTCTACTTCCCTTTGCAACCAACCTGCACTTGTCATTGAAGTCTTCTACAAAGCAGCCCTTGCTCTACCATCTGACTGACTGACACCAAGCTCTTTGTAATAGATGGCACATGTAATACATCTGAAAGACTCTTTGTCTTACCATCATGCAAGGACAAGGAAACTTTTCCAATGTGTGAAATTGGGTGGCATGAATCATCACCCGTCTACACATAACCTGCATTTTGCAAATCCTGCATCTCTCCAATGTTGAGATATCGAGCTCCACTCGTGATACGCCAGGGTGACCGTTGTGCATTTATGTCACCGACTTGTCAGTTGCAGATGCGGTTGGTACACCGCCCCTGAATAATAGCTACATGATAGCTATCCTTATCTACTCTAGTTCGTGGCTCAGTTAGTATGCCACCTTAGTTAGTTGAGTTTGGTTTGAGACCCATATCTAGGGTTCTTCTATTTTCTTTGTACTAGTTCTTTTGGCTTACACAACTAAGAAGAGGAAAACTGTTTTCAGCCTCCACCCTTGTGTGTCTTCCCCCATTGTGCAAGCAAGAAAGCTTCAAGCGAGACTCCTTCCTTCTCTCCCACAATCTTGACATGGTATCAGAGCCTTGTTCGTGGTAAGGAGCTCAAGAAAGCAAGCCAAGCTCGCGGTGTTCTGGTAAGAGGAGCAGTGTTGCTTTCATTTTCTGTTTTGGGAGTAGATCTCTGCAGGTAGCACAGCCGGAAATTGCAGGAGTGCATTGTCTCAGGTTGAGACGCCCTTCGCGGTGAAGCAAGAGGGCAGTATATGCTGCGGGAGAGGGCTTTAGCCCTTGGTGACCTTGTTTTTTTTTATTTGAGGCCATTTCGGGGCCTGTTTTGGAGGCGGAAGTTTTCTGCATGCACTCAGGAAAAAGCCCTGTTTTATGCTGTGCGACCACTGTTCTACAGATCGGTGAAAAGTTACCACAGATATTGCATCGTATGCTCGTGTGCAGAGACATTGGGAGTTACAGAATCATCCTTGGTTCCTGTATATGCAAAATCGTCACTAGGAAGTGACTATGTGGTTAAATACCACTTTCGTCAGTTTTGCAGATTTGCCCTTGTGAGGCTGAAGCTGTGTTCTCTGCAGTGACAGAATTTTTTGCAGGATTCTGTAATGGCGTCTGATTCTCTTTCACAGATTGTCACTGAAAAGCTTGACAAGAACAACTTCCAAGCATGGAAGTTTAGAATGACGAATTTCCTTATGGGAAAAGGATATTGGGAATTTGTTGCAGGAAATGAAGAAGAACCAGTTCTTCCTGATGTTCCCAATCAACAGCAAATGCAGGCATTTAAAGCATGGCATGAGAGAGCCAGGAAAGTTATGTATTGGCTGTCTATCAGCATTTCAGACTCTATGATTGTGCATATTCAGGATGCAAGTACGCCAAAGGAGGCATGGGATACTTTGTCAAAAATGTATAGCACAAATACGCAAGCCAGGAAAATGCAGCTCAAGCAAGAGTTGCACAATGTGCAAAGAGAAAATATGAGCATCAACGACTACCATATGAAGGTGAAGAAGATTGCAGATGCACTTGCTTCCATTGGGTCACTAGTGGAAGATGATGATTTAGTTTCTGTGACCTTGAATGGTCTAGGAAAGGATTATGCACAGTTTCGAACATCCATTTCAGTTCGTGAAAGATTTCCTGATTTTGAGGAGTTGATTCCTCTTCTAATTTTTGAGGAACAGAGAAATGGTGGTGCATCTTCTTCAGGAGGAATTTCAAAAGAAGCTGTCTTCTACTCAAATGCTGGAAGAGGTAGAGGCAGAGGTAGAGGAGGCCGATTTGGAGGCCGTGGTAGAAATCAGAATATGCAGCAAACTCAAGAAAACCAGTCCTATGGAGGAGGACGTGGTAACTCTAGAGGCAGGGGGAGCCAAAGAGGTCGTGGTGGATGGCAAAGAGGTCAAAATGCAAACAGTAATGTTGAATGCTACTACTGTGGTAAAATGGGTCATATGGCTAAAGACTGCTATAAAAAGCAGAATGACATCATGAATGGAAAACTGCAACAAGGGAATTATGCATCTTCTAGCAGACAGGGTGATGACAGAAATAAGCATTTGTTCATGGTGCAGCACATGAACAATTCTGTGACAAGTGCAGAAGAAAGCAATGATGTATGGTATGTTGACTCAGGTGCATCAAACCACATGACAGGTCATGCAGAATGGATGGAGGATGCAAGGAAAATGGAAAAACCAGGATTTGTGGAGACTGGTGATGATACTGCACATCCTATTGTGCAGATTGGAAAAATTCCCTTGTCTATGCAGGATGGGAAAAAGAAATACCTGTCCGATGTATTTCATGTCCCGAATATCACCAAGAATCTGGTTTTTGTAGGCCAAATGGTTGAGCAGGGCTTGCAGGTCAGATTTAATCCTCATGGATGCTTTGTTGAGGATATGAAAAATAAAGGTCGCTTGATAGCAAAAGGCAAGAAGAAGGGCAGAATGTTTACGTTGGATGCAGACATGTCTGAATTGAGTGCAGCAATGTTTGCACATGGGACCGGTGTAGTTGCAGA
This sequence comes from Lygodium microphyllum, assembly GCF_053477565.2. Classification (NCBI taxonomy): domain Eukaryota; kingdom Viridiplantae; phylum Streptophyta; class Polypodiopsida; order Schizaeales; family Lygodiaceae; genus Lygodium; species Lygodium microphyllum. The sequence continues at coordinate 79,401,545 of NC_141145.1, forward strand.
TATTGATATCTGGCATAAACTCATTGGTCATGTTAATGTACAGCGACTTAAATCAATGCAGGCCCAAAATATTGTTGCAGGATTGCCAAAATTCAAGGTTGCAGAAATGCATAAGGTATGTGAAGCCTGTCAGTTTGGATAACAGGCAAGGAAACCATTTCCTAGACATGTTCAAGAGAGTGAGAAGCCATTGGAATTTATCCACTCTGATGTGTGGACTACTAAAGCTGCATCTCTTGGAGGCTGTCATTATTTTGTCACTTTTATTGATGACTATAGCAGAAAAGTTTGGGTGTATTTTATGAAAAAGAAAAGTGAAGTTTTTGGGCATTTCAAAACCCTTAAAGCTATGGCTGAAAAAGAAACAGGTCTGCAAATAAAATGCCTGAGGTCAGATGGAGGGGGAGAGTACCTCTCAAATGAGTTTGCAAAGTTCTTGCAAGAGCATGGCATAAAGCAGCAATATTCATGCAGTTATACCCCACAACAAAATGAAATTGCAGAAAGGAAAAACAGGCATATTGGAGAGGTATCTCGTGCCATGCTCAATGAAAAAGACTTGCCAGATTTTTATTGGGCTGAAGCAGTTGCTACAGCAGTCTACATAATGAACAGGACTCCCACTGCAGCAATACATGGAATGACTCCAGAGGAGAGGTATACTGGTAGGAAACCAGATATTTCTCATTTGAAAATTTTTGGTTGCATTGCCTATGTGCATGTGCCAGATGAGCTGAGATCCAAGTTGGATCCAAAAGCTGAGAAGTGCATCTTTATTGGTTACTCTCTGCAGCAAAAAGGGTATAGATGCTATAACCCTTCTACTCGTAAGTTTACAGTGAGCAGAGATGTTGTTTTTGATGAGATGAGTAGCTGGTATAAACCAGTAAATGTGATTGATGATGTAGATGCACAAAATGGTAATGCTGCACAGAATTCACAGCAGCAGTCACAAAATATTAGTGGACCTGGAGCGTCCTCTAGCAGTGGTTCACATTCTTCGCCATGGACAGGCAGATTGAGATCAAGAGAATCTTCTCAAAGTAATGCAGATAGTGGTATGCAGGTATCACGAAAAGGAAAAGAGAAGGTTGATCAGCCCATGTTTGATGTGAATGCAGGTCACTCTTATGTGGATGGTGAATCCAGTGGCTCAGAATAGAGCATTGATGATGAGTTGGGTATTCCTTCTATTGTTACACCTGGAGTAAGGAAGACCAAGGATGTTTTGAGAGCACCTGGGAGTGAACCCACTTTGCACAGGTCTACGAGAGTTAGGTATCCTGTGGATAGGCTGAAATATGATGGATTTACAGCCATTCACTATGCATATATGGTCAAGGTGATACAGGAACCAGAACCCACTTCTTTTGAGCAAGCCATGGGAAAAGAAAAATGGGAGAAAGCCATGGATGAAGAAATGGATGCCTTGGAAGCAAACACTACATGGGAATTGGTACCTTTGCCTAAAGGTAAGAATGCAATTGGCTGTAAGTGGGTTTATAAGGTGAAGCACAATGCTGATGGTTCTGTGAACAGATACAAGGCAAGATTAGTAGTCAAGGGGTATGCACAAACATATGGCATTGACTATGAAGAAACATTCAGTCCGGTTGCAAGGATGGCAACCGTAAGAGCAGTCATTGCTATGGCTGCATCAAAGGGATGGTCTTTACATCAGATGGATGTAAAGAATGCCTTCTTGCATGGTGATTTGCAAGAAGAGGTCTATATGGAGTAGCCACCAGGTTATGTGCATGCTGTTCATCCTGAGTTTGTTTGCAGGTTGAAGAAAGCTTTGTATGGCTTGAAGCAAGCACCTAGAGCATGGTCTGACAAGATAGGACAGTATCTTGTCACTATTGGCTTTCAGATTTCCAAGGCAGATTTCTCACTTTATGTGAGAAAAACAGAGAAAGGTATTATGCTACTTGTCATTTATGTTGATGATTTGATTATGACAGGTGACAGTGATGAAGATATCCTTCATGTGAAAATGCTATTGAAGCAGAAGTTTGAGATGAAGGATTTGGGAGAGCTGCATTATTTCTTGGGCATTGAGGTGATTAGATCACCAAGTGGGATACAGCTCTTGCAGAGGCAGTATGGATTGGACATGCTGTCCAAATATGGGATGATAGGCTGTAAACCTATTTCAGTTCCTTTGGAGCAGAATGTGAAGCTGAGCGCAGATGCAGGTGAGCTTCTGGAAGACCCTACTATGTACAGACGCATAGTAGGAAGCTTGATTTATATGACTATTACCAGGCCAGATTTGAGCTATGCTGTTGGATTGGTAAGTCAGTTTATGCAGGCTCCAAGGAAACCACATTTGGATGCGGCTAGACGCATACTCAGGTATGTGAAGTTCACATTGCAGTATGGACTATTTTATGAGACTGGGGTTCAGATACAATTGCATGGATACACTGATGCTGATTGGGCTGGTAGTATTTCTGATAGACGATCTACCAGTGGATATGTGTTCTCTTTTGGGAGTGCTGCAGTCACTTGGAGCAGCAAGAAACAGCCTACAGTTGCCTTGTCGAGCACAGAGGCTGAGTACAGGGGTGCAGCAATGGCTGCATGTGAGGTAGCTTGGTTGCATAAGCTACTTTATGATATGCATCAGTCTACAGATGGGCCAGTTGTCATTTATTGTGACAACATGAGTAGTATACACTTGGCAAATAACCCAGTCTATCATGCTAGAACAAAGCACATTGAAGTGCATTATCACTATGTGCGGGAGAGGGTTTTACTAGGTCTTATTGATCTAGTTCATGTCAGCACAGAGGATCAGGTAGCTGACATATTCACGAAGGCATTGGGCGCAGAGAAGCTGCGCAAGTTCAGAGACCTGCTTGGTGTGCAGGAATTGGGATTGAGCTCGAGGGGGAGTGTTGAGATATCGAGCTCCACTCGTGATACGCCAGGGTGACCGTTGTGCATTTATGTCACCGACTTGTCAGTTGCAGATGCGGTTGGTACACCGCCCCTGAATAATAGCTACATGATAGCTATCCTTATCTACTCTAGTTCGTGGCTCAGTTAGTATGCCACCTTAGTTAGTTGAGTTTGGTTTGAGACCCATATCTAGGGTTCTTCTATTTTCTTTGTACTAGAGTTCTTTTGGCTTACACAACTAAGAAGAGGAAAACTGTTTTCAGCCTCCACCCTTGTGTGTCTTCCCCCATTGTGCAAGCAAGAAAGCTTCAAGCGAGACTCCTTCCTTCTCTCCCACAATCTTGACATGGTATCTGCATGGCTGGTCATATGATTGGATGCACCTGAATCAACATACCAAACATCATCATGTGTTTCCCTTTCCTGCAACATCATTCAGCATATGCTGCATAACAAACATACGTTCATTTTTGTCTTCATTCTGTCGTGAAGACGATGCATAGTTTCCTTGCTGCAACTTACCACTGCGAATATCATCTTTCTTAGCATAACATTGGGCTTCAATATGGCCTGTTTTGCCATAGTAGTGACACACAATACCAGAGTTGTTAGAACCTCTGTTCTACCATCCACCTCTTCCTCTAAAGCTCCCCCTGCCTCTAAAGTTACCATTACCCCCTGAAACTTGCATATCACCAAATTGCTGATTCAATCTGTTTTGCTGGTTTTCACTACCACATCCTATACCACGGCCTCTTGAAGAGAACCTGCCACATCCCCTTCCTAAACTGGAGTAGAAAGCTTAGACCTGCTCACCACTTCTTTCAGATGTCTCACTTTGCATGTTGATCTCTTCAGTGATCATAAGGGAGACCAACTCATCAAAATCTGGAAATGGCTTTCTGATATATATGGAAGTTACAAAAGACTTCCAAGTCTTCTCATTGTTAAGTCCACCCAAGGTAGACGACACCAAATGATCATCATCGAGCATTGCATCAATTCGCTGCCAAGGCATCTGCAATGCTCCTTACCTTCAGTGCATACTCATTGATAGACATCTTCCCTTTCTTCAATGTATTCAACTCTTGCTTAAGTTGAGTCTTTCGTGCCTTTGTATTTACAAAAAATATACTTCAAGTATGGTCCAAGATGCATATGAATTCTCTGCATTTCTGATATGTCCCAGAATATTATTGTCAATTGCTGCAGACAGCCAATACATGACCTTTTTGTCTTTTGCATTCCATTCCTTTTGTGCCTTTGTCTCTTTTGCAGTTGGAGGATCACTCACCTCCGGCTCCTTTTCTTCACCTGACACAAACTCGTAGAGGCCTTTTCCAATAAGAAAGTTCGTGACACAAAACTTCCATGAAGGGTAGTTATTCTTGTCGAGCTTCTCAATGATGGGGTTTCCACTGTTCTCTGTCATTATCACAAAACTAGTACCAAACAGCAAGCAAATCTTCTACAACCCTCGATCTGTAGTACACAGCAATACACCAAACAGCCTTTTTCACTGTTTGCTCAACAATACATGCAATCTGCACCAGTTTGCAAATAAACCTTGTGTTTATTTACTCGTAAACACCTTTGAACTTACAGATCTGAAATCTGTAACCTGTGCACCTGTATACGACAGACAGCTAAAATTGCAGGGTATCTCAAACTGCTGTTCGTAACCTTGCGGCTCAAAAATGGGGCCTGAAATGACCTCGAATGGCCATAGGACGGTCCGATTCCAGAGATAGGGCAATCCTATTCTGGGACTCGGACAAACTGGTCTGCCGACTGCATGGCCGACGGCCCGCGAGTTGCACACGATGCCTCTAGGCTGACGTCTACTTCACCGAATCGTGCCGTGCCACCTAATTAGATGCAAAGCCACAGACGGAAACGCCTGGTGTACCTGAAAATGGCATGGCGCTCGAATCGATCAGCAGTTGATGATCTCCGCACAGCTCTCTCTCTTCTCTCTCTCCCTGTCTCTCAAGCACACTCTCTTCTCAGAGGGCAGGATGTCAAATGTGGCCTTTCCTTGCCTCATCCCAACCTGCTGTGACCTCAGAGGTTAGTCCCTCATACTTTTCCAGCCAGAAATCTGAATCTGTGCCCCTATTTCCCTGTTTCAGCCTCTTATACAGCAATAAAAAACCTTGTTGTTTTCCTTCTTTTTCCTATCCTAACCTTAACCTAATGCAACAAAAATCAAAACGAGAGAAAACAACAAAAACCTACTTGCTAAGGAGATCGAATACCTCTTCAAACTCCCTCGCTTCCTACCTATCTACCTCAAGCACTGGTTCGGAAAAAACCCTACTTCAATGCTCGATTCGAAGCGCGCAAGCGCTCAAGGCTTGAATCCGTTGGTCCTAGAAACGGAACCAAAATGTGGGAGCTTTCGCTCAACCGCCAAGACCCACGGACCACTTATTGTTCAAGCGTTCCAAGCCGAGCACTAATGGCTACCTCTCACATAGCCGACGCGCCATGTCTACCTTATGGGTGTAGTGAGCTTACCTCCATGCCGATCGAGTTATCTCCTCTCCACGCACTCTGATAGCTCCACGATCTAAGTGCAAGGTTCAAGAAAGTTCCATCCTCAAGCTCCACGCTCCAAGCATTGCCATGAGCGAGAGAAGAGAAGAGAAGAGAAGAGAAGAAGAGAGGAGAAGATGGAGAGCTTCTCCTCCCCGGTCCCTCATCCTCACACACTCACTCCCTCACACTCTCACACTCCCTCTCTCAAGCACAAGCTCAAGCAAGCAAGAATAAGAAGAAGAAGAAGAAGAGGAGAGCCACTTTTGGTCACATACAAGAATGAGCTTCTCATGCACTTTTTAACTTTATATACAAAACCTTAAATCCCTTTTGGACGGTCATCCCCTTATCCCCTTTTTTACATGGCCGACCGTGGCTTAGGCCCTTTTTCCCATTGTCCTTCTATCTTCCTAGCTTCCTTTCCACCACCTGTCCACATTTACAAATTGCACGGACGCTCCTTGAATTAAATCATGATGCGCTTGTGCTCTTTTATGAAAGTATTGACTTGCGCTTTTCCTTGCGCACCTTTCTCCCTTATTTAGGAATTTTCTCCTTGTGCGTCTTTGTCTTCCGTTTCACTTTGCCTTGGCCTTTGTCTTCTGCTTTAGCTTTTTCGGATTTTCCACCTTCGTTTGTTTGAGGGTTAACATTACTCCCCTCCTAGATGAGTGCCAGTCCCATGGCACTCATTGTCGTAAGTAGCAGACTTTAGCATGCACCGGAAACGTGGGTGGCAAGGACGTCTGTGGTTGCCATGGAGGAGTATTGGTAGTGGTGGGGAGGAAGGTTGTTGGGGGCACGTTGGTGGCCTAGGTGGCTAGTGGTAGGGGTATTTGGAGTTGGTGGTAGGAATGTTCGTTGTGGGGATTGCACTGATGGAGTACAAGTGACGGTTTGTTGGGGATTCTGCACATGACGATTCTTGGCGGGCTGGCAGGATGATAAAGGATAGGAATTCAGAGTTGAGTGTCGATGAACAGTGAACGACAATTTCGTTGGAGTCTTCAATACCTGCAATTGAAAACCTCTCATAGGTAGTCTCTCCCTAAGGGTAGTGCTAGTCTTCTCTATCATGCACAAGAAATAGTTCAATTAGTTTGGCAGACAGGTCAAACTCTAAGCAAGCTGAGAGTATTGTCTTGCACTTGAGGACCCAAACTGTGTATATACTTTGGTGCACATATTATCTGAGTGCTCGTGCATACTTAGATATTACGTAGTTAGAAGACTGCGGGTTGGTTTCTCGTAACAATGTGTGGATAAAGCAAAGTCGTCCATGTTGAGATGAAGTACATGTGAAGGTGTATGAGGCATCCTTTGCATTGTGACTACACAACGTAGCATAATTGAACACAGGGACACCGCACTTTGAGATATTGGACTTGCTATTGGACTTTGAGATATTGTGACTACACAACATAGCATAATTGAACATAGAGAAGCAGTCATTGAGAGGGGAGATGCACTTTGAGATATTGCAACCCTCTTTGGAACGTGCGATGTTGGTACAATTGGAGTAACTGCTGCCGTGAGTGCCCGGCGTAGAGTGTAACCCAGAAAGACGAAGTGGTTAAGATCATGCTTTGGGTAATGCAACGTGGGCACTTGCACAAGTGATTTTTGCTTTCGATAGCATGGCTTTGTCGCGGCTCTTTGTGGGGTCGGTGGTCTTGCGGTGACTTGGGCATTGAGCACTTCCGCACAAAGACCCATCCTGCATCCACTTGTCACTTCATGAGAGTACATGCACGACATATGCAGCAACTATAATAAACCAGTGCAACGCAAGGAGGTATCACTTATTTGAATTCCATGGTGTTGGCTTAGATACTTCTTACCTGCGCTTGACTATCATTGCTTGTGTGTGTTGACATTGTCTATACAAGGTCACAAAAGTCATTGTTTATTTATATACATATCTACGAATCCATGTCACTTCATGAGAATAAAAGCCAATTGTAGAACTCCAGATTGTACTGGAGCGTGGCACACGCATCTAGTACTCGTGGCAGCTTACTCAATATCGATAGATATTTTGCAACATCGAGTAGCATGGAACCTTGTCCGAGTCTACTGGCAACATGTAACTCCTCCTCAGTGAGAACCTTATTAGATAGAGAATTCTCGTGGCTAGTTTCAGCTAAGTCCATACCCCGAATGGCAGTCAGCACCACTCGAAAGGAAGTTGATGCCACATAGGTTGGGTCTCTTTGAGACCGCCATTTGGCCAATCACTCCTCTGAGACTGACATGATCTGGGCACCTAGTTCGGCCATTGCAATGCGTTTTTCACACCAATGTTGTTCAAATTGACTCCAACCCTCTGATAGTCACTTTAATTGCTCTATCTCTAAGAGATTTGGTTGGCAGAGCACCTCATTGAATGTGACAGTTAAGCGTAGTTCGTTGGATTCCTCGTCAGAGATGAGTCACATGCGTTCATACAGGAGCCTGTTATAGTGCTCGTCAAGATGTTCTTGCTCTCCCCAGGATAAGGGAAATGGCAAGTATTCTTCAAGCTGCTCTTTGGAATACGCCCATGTCTGCTAGGACATAGACACGTGCGAACACTTTGAGCTTAGCATCCAACTCAGTCAAGCATTCTGTGACACTTCTATATTCAATGAGGGCTTGCTCGGTTGCTATCTCATGCAAGGTTCTAGGAGTTTACCTAGGCTTTAGCATAGCAGGGGGCTCATGCCTAGACGAGCAGGTTTGGCCAACACTAGGATTTCTTATTCTCTTGGAGTTTCCATGTTTCTCCTGAGGCTTCATTATTGCGTCATGGTTCTCCTTGGATGTGACTGGTATAGATGTCACCCTGTTGTGACGGCGTTGTATCCACTCTTGATTGGTCAATGCGAGTTCCATTGTCGATGGATTGAGTGTTGCAAGAAGCCGTTGATGGTAACGACTGCTTTGATTTTTCAGAGCACACGGATGTTTCTGAGGTTTCACCGCTATTAGGAGAGGCATCAATGGGATCATTGGTGGATGGACTCGATGCTTTATTCCTAAGCTCTCCAGCGCTCTTGGTGTCAATGTTCTCGGGATCCCCAACCACCTGTGACTGTTGTTGTCTTCATTGTTTTCTCCTCTTTTTCTTGGTCAGTGAAGGTGCATCTCTCAACGACTCAAGTCCCTAGACTAGGTCAATCATTGATGTGCTTGGTTGGGCCTCAGCATTCTCTCTCTCTAGTGTGTCCTCATGGGACATAGCTGTGGGTTCTGAATAGGCTCGCTAGGTTGTGAGGGTACAACTGCCTCCCTTTTTGGAGAGTCTAGCTCTTCAGCCAATTCCCTTGTGTTTAACTCCTCCAGCCTAGGCTTTAGGCACTTTGGAAGTGCTGGAGTTGTCAAGGAAGTTGGTTGCGATGCCTCCTCCACAGGTAGACTACTAAGGACACGTTCTGCAGGGGCATTGTCACGACCAAGGGCTGTGGCTGCTATGATTCTTGATTGGAAGTAGTAGCGGCTAGTCCATTGGGATGGCTACTCTTAGTGGATTGTGGTGTGAGGTCCCTAGGGCGATCGGAAGCGGTGTTGTCTTTTGTTGCCCTTTGAGCATTCATTTGTGTAGATCCAGCATGAGTTGATCTAGTCACATTAGGTTGCACATGCATATCCTGGGGCCGAGAGCTACGGCTAGTGTCATGTCCCACCTCTTGGACATTTGGAAGCTTAGATGGTGATAGAGATTGGGAGTGAGCAGTCACCCTTGACGACCACTGCTGTGCTTCGTGTGTCCATTTGGAAAAAGAGGGTGTAGGAGATCTAGGACTCTTAGGTGGACTGGGCAGTGGTGGCTGAATGATTTGCTCGAGGCTATTAGACGATTGCACCATTTGCTTTGTTGAGCAATCAGCCTTGCCATGAGAAATGTTGTGCCTATGATGCGTGTTATCCTCTTGGGAAATCAAAGGCTCTTTGGGCACTAATGGCTTTTGTGCACGCTCAATGGTTACATATGACATCTGCTTATTAAGCATGCTAGGATGAGGCTCTTTCTTTCGAACACTCATGTTTGGTTTCTTGCCTCGAGACCTAGAGTTTCTATTAGGTTTCCTCCTGTGCCTCGTTGCTTTTGGTGCAATCTGGCCTTCAGTTGATAGAGGTGGTTTAGCAGGGGGTTTTGGTATCCAAATCCATCGATTACCTACGTAATACCCTTGAGCACATACTCACACACATTAGGCTTTTTGCTTTCAGCTTTTGGCTTTTGCTTTTCTATTGCTTTTCACTATTTTTGTTTTTTCTGTGCCCTATGCTTGTTTGCAACTTGTTTGGATCATAACTTTGTCATTTGAACTCCGAATATAGTGTTCGGGTACTTAAAATGATCGGAATGCATCTAGTCGACAAGCCAATGCGGGCAGAATTACAAAACTCTATCAAAACTGAGCAAAAATATTGATTCATCTTTTATCTTGAACGACTTATTCCCTTCCTTGGCCTATTGTTCTTGTAATTGCACACACTTTCAACACACATGTCATTTTTTTTTTCAAGAAATACTCGCGCTGATGATGTAAAGCATACGATCTTTTCCTTTGATCCTTGAGTCTTCAAAATAAACATTCTTTGGATATGAACCTGTTTTATGTAGTGTGCCCTAGCAGGAATATGCTATGAAAGAGAACTCCATGCACAACCATACATGATTTAGAATAATATGCAATTGATCGAATCCATGACATGCTACCATTCAAACAATGCTCACACAAAAAATATGGATGCATTGGAAGAATTGTGCCTAGCCTATCTAGATGTGCTAGTGCGTCATGCAAAATGCAAACAAAATTTCTTGATTAATTTAAAATTCCTTATCCTCACCTCTCAACTCTCTTCAAAAAGATATAATATACTCCGGTCCACCCATCCATAATCTCACAATCTCTCAAAAAAATGATGGTCCTCAAGATGTTGACCAGATAAGAATAACCCATCTCACAATTGGTGGCATCCTTCACGACCCTCGAACTCTCCCAACCACATTACTCTCTCAACCAGAGGTTCCTAACTTTGTGATGAACATCCCAAATGGTGTGTGCAAGAAATGTGTGTGCTCAATGATATGTGCTCTCTCATGTGCGCGTGCATCTAAGATTTACTGCATATAGTTGCAACGGACCTCATGCCGTGCTAATGCTCAATGATGGTGCAAAACGTGTATAATCCCAACCCATGGCATGGAAGCATTTGATAAGAACAGGAGAGGACCCCCGAGTGTAGTGCATCAACAAGTGCAACGTGAAGTTCTCGTGAACCCATTATCCCCGTGATGTGTAAAAGTCTCGACAAGAAAACATACCTAACTCCTCAATGTTCAGTAGCTATTGACAAACATAAGCTTCATCCTGTTGAAAAATATACCAAGCTCGACCAAGGCTATCAAGTTTCACACTCAACAAATCAAACAAAATGATAGAAACAAATCCTAAGCTAGACAAACACAAGAAATCCAACTACGAAATAACAAAACAAACTGTCACGCAAACAACTAAGCTAGCAAAAATCAAACCTAACTACAATTCGACTAGGGATTTTCAGTTTTCATAAAAACACTTGACATATTTAGCCCTCCCCCTAGTGTGCAAACATTCATGTGCAACAGTTGTTTTCATAAAACTATGCAATATTTATGAGCCAATCAAAAATCAAATCCAATGATCTATCCACAATCTTCTCAATAAACATAAATGGCACATTTCTCTCAAACAACTCCTTTACAAGTAGACAAAACTCATCCATGAAATTCTCATCAAAATCCTTGAGACAATCCTCTCCATCTAAGGAAAATACATCATCACAAATGTTTAGTTTGTCAACGAATTAAAAGACACCATGGTAAACAATATGGTTTACTAATGCCATTATCTATTCCATCACGACCATGGGAGCTGATTTCAATGGATTTTATCACTGGTTTACCTAACACTAAAGCTAACCATGATATGATTTGGACTGTTGTAGACAGGTTTAGCAAACAAGCATATTTTATTCCATGCAAGAAAACTTTAACTACATCTCAAGCTGCTCAATTGTTTTTGAATTTTTTTTTCACTAATCATGATTAACCAAAAGTTGTTATTTCTGATCGTGATTCTAGATTTTGTAATAATTTTTGGATTACTTTGTTTGCTAACTTAGGAACAAAGATTGTTTTTCATCTACATTTCATCCTGAAACAAATGGTCAAACAGAAGCTACTAATAGTACTATTTTAGATTTTTTGCATGCTTACACCATTTCAAAACCACATACCTGGGATACACATCTACATTTACTTCAGTTTGCATATAATAATACACCACATACAGCTACAAAGAAAGCACCATTTGAAGGTATTTATGGATATCGATTGTCTACACCTGTTGCATCATTATCAAACAAAATTCAAACTGCTGATGATATTGCTAACATGCATGCCACTATTTTTTATGAAGTTAAAGATATGATTGCCAAAGTCCAGCAATCATATACAAAACAAGCAAATAAGGAAAGACATGCTATGAATTTTAAAGTTGATGATTATGTTTGGTTACGCATAGAAAAATGAAGATTACAAAGTGTAGATAAACACCCAGTTGTCAAATTAGCACCTAGATTCTATGGACCATTCAAGATCATACACGAAATCAATGACAATGCATTTAAACTAGTACCACAACATTGGAAAATTCACAACACCTTCCATATCAGTTTATTATGACCTTTTAGAGGCCAATTACCTGTACACCCTGTCTATGAAAACCCTCCTTTACTAGATGATGAAACTGAAATCCTTGAGCCTGAAACTATTATAGATACTGACTTTATGACCACTAGAACTGGCCGTAGATATTCTAGATATTTGGTCAAGTTTAAAAATCATCCTGTTGAAGAGGCCCAATGGATGCATGCTAGAGACTTACATGCTTTTCCCACTCTGCTAGCTCCACATTGAGCTAATAGCAATTGAGATCAATTGCTATCCCACCCCGGGGGTATGATGCTAGGAGGCATATTCCACAGTGGATTCCGTGAGGTTTTGTGGTAGATTACGTAAAATTTTATTATTACCGGGACTCATACACAAAGTGAATTCTTTGTGCGAGAAGTCGATGGGGATGCCTATCCTTTTCGGGTGTTTTGTTAATTTTATGTGTACATGGGTGATTCCATAGCATGTGATTCCACAAAATACATATTTGAATTAATAAACGTTTATGAGTTTAGAGTGCGCACTCGTAATGAATTAAGGTTAGGATTGATTTCTAACCAATTTATTTATATAGCTAAAGACTGCTATGTATTCACTTTTGTCAGTTTAATTGTATTGTTTTTCTAACAATTGTGAATGCTTCAGTTGATGTGTAGAGCAAGCAGCAGTGGCAGTGGGAAGCATTGGAGGATAGCGTGTATTCAAAATTATCATCAATTTTTTATGGGCGCGTATCTTAGGCATGGCGCCTATATTTTGTTGCACTTATTTATCAAAGCGCTTGATATTTATTTATTATTTTTAAATACGCATGGGCGCACGATTTAAATACTTGTATTGGACATTGTATTTGGGTACCGCCTGACTTCTTGGGTGCCCATTACCTTTAATTCTTTATTGGCACAAAAGCAAACTCAAAAGCTAAAGCGTACTATTTTGTAATTTGGGCTATTATTTGAGCTTGAAGATGAATAATATATGAAATACATGCTTTGTGGAGCGCTCACACAAGGCATGGGGGAAGATTGCACCCAATTGGTCTCTTATTCATGTCGTGCAAGCTTCCTTCATGGATTTATGTGCAAAAATTAGAGTTCTTTTGTTCTTGGGGACCTTCTGACTGATCTGTGCACCAGGTAGTGGTAGTGGTAGTGGTAGTGGTAGTGGTAGTGGTAGTACTTGGGTGTGTTCGATGCTTCGGGAAGGTGAGTACTAGTAGTATATATATTTATATTTATATTTATGTTTCTATATATGTATATATATATATGTATATATATGTATGTATATATACATATTTATATGTATGTATGTATATATAGTTAAAGGTGTACTTAGGTGTGTTCGACACTTCGGGAAGGTGCAGAAGGCGTGTGTCTCTAGGCCCGATAAAGTGAAAGAGAGATTGGACTTGGAGGTGAACAGATGGTTTTATTAACATGCTTTGCGCTACCTCTTTCTACACTCTGCATATCGAGTTGCACAAAAAGGAAAAAAGGTGGTAAGATCCGGTGCAATACCACGGGATGGGGAACACTCTAACAAAGGGTAGCTAGTCCCTCCCCCCATGCATAGCATATTAGACTTTACATACTATAAGCTTGGGTGAAAACTTTGCATATGTTAATTTTGTTGAGTTACAAGAGAAGAAATCCCTTGTCAAACAATTTAAGAAAGAAAAAAAGAATGATAATAAAAACAAATTGTTTGTCGTAAGATACACCAAATGGAAAACAATGAAGGTTGTGGTATTCAAGATCGTAAGGCGTATCTTAATCAGCATGTCTCATGTCCTTGCTCTTAATGTAAGCTAGCAATTGGACAAAAATATCGATTGTCTATAGAACATGTACGATGCTTTGGCAAGTTTCAATCAGAGATCATTGATAAGGTGATCTCAAATTTTGAGCAAACGGTAAGAAAAGTGTATATCAATCATGCATTGTATTCACTAACTAATTGAATATCATATACAAAAACAATGGATGTGGCCGTAAAATTTATTACAGGGAGGTGACGTCTCATCCCAAGGAGGAGGAGTGCATCTTTTGCAACCAGTTATAAGAGTTCATTGTCAAGAATCGCGTGGTGGGGGGAGTTGCTCAAGATGATGCGCCGAACACACACAGAATCCACAAGGAGAAGCACACTCAAGAGACAAGAAGAGAGATGGAGGCCAAAACGTTTTCTTGCTGATTTCTTCTTCTTTTTTTCACACTCTTTACAATGTACACAAAGTATAGATAAGATACAACATAAAATGAAAGTGGCCTACTAAGTCAAACAATGCATAACCGACTACACTAGTCAACTGACGCTATAACTATACTGGCTGTAAATAGGTGTACCAACCTGAATATAATAAGTAATGAGTCAGTGGCCATGTGAGAGTCATAATGACCACGATGTGCTAAGTGTAGACGTGTGGACCCATCTAACCAGGCGGTCCATCATCAATGTCCGCATGTGTTGAGCCTGTCATCTCAACACTCCCCCTCAAGCTCAACTGCATCTCTGCAACTCCAAGTAAGCTTTGAAACTTTTGAAGCTTCTCTGTACCCAATGCTTTCGTGAAGATGTTAGCTATCTGATCTTGTGTGCTGATATACACCAAGTCAATCTCACCTGCTAGTACCTTCTCTCTCACAAAGTGGTAGTGTACCTCAATATGTTTTGTCCTGGCATGGAACACAGGGTTCCTAGCCAACTGTATACTGCTCATGTTGTCACAATAAATGACAAATGGACCTTCCACCTGCATATCCAAATCAGCCAATAACTTTTGTAGCCATACTACCTCACATGCTGCAACAACAGCACCTCTATATTCAGCCTCTGTACTGGACAAAGCAACTGCTGCACTACCAAGAGAGAACATGTATCCGCTGGTAGATCTTCTATCAGACATACTACCATCCCAATCTGCATCTGTGTATCCAAACACCTGTACATCTGTACCTGCCTCATAGAAAAGTCCATAATGTAATGTGGACTTCACATATCTCAATATGCGTCTGACTGCATCCAAATGTGGCTTTCTAGGTACTTGCAAAAACTGACTCACAAGACCAACAGCGTAGCTCAAGTCTGGCCTTGTAATGGTCATGTAGATCAAACTCCCCACTATCCTCCTGAACATAGTAGGGTCTTCTATCTCATCCCCAACATCAGCACTCAACTTTACATTTTGCTCCAACGGGACTGAAAGTGGTTTGCATGCTCTCATACCATATTGTCTTTGGGACAGCCATATACCATCATCACATCTAATCACCTCAATGCCAAGGAAGTACCTTAGCTCACCTAAATCCTTCATCTCAAACTTATTCTTCAAAAAATCCTTGACTTCTTCAATCCCACTATCATTATCACCTGTAATAATCAAGTCATCCACATAGATGACTATGATGACCAAACCTGCATCTCCCTTTCTCACATAAAGTGAGTGATCAGCATCAGAAACATAAAAGCCAATATTGACAAGATACTCTCTGATCTTGTCAGACCATGCTCTAGGTGCTTGCTTGAGCCCATAGAGCTCCTTCTTCAACCTGCACACATACGTGGGATGCTCTAAATCTTCATAACCTGCTGGTTGATCCATATACACTTCTTCTTGCAAATCACCATGCAAGAAGGCATTCTTCACATCCATTTGCTGCAACCTCCAACCTTTGGCTGCTGCCAAAGCAATCACACATTTGACAGTTGTCATCCTAGCAACTGGACTGAAGGTTTCATCATAATCTATGCCATATGTCTGAGCATAGCCTTTTGCAACCAGCCTAGCTTTGTACCTTGTAATAGAACCATCTGAATTGTGCTTAATCTTATAAACCCACTTACATCCAATAGCTTTCTTTTCCTTTGGCAATGATACTAGATCCCAAGTCTTATTGGCCTCTAATGCAGCCATCTCCTCATCCATTGCTGCATCCCAATGACTATGACCAACAGCCTCCTCAAAACATGTGGGCTCAACATCCTCAACTAGTTTCACCATATAAGCGTAATGATGAGTTGCATAACCTTCAAAACCAAATCTTTTAACAGGGTATCTCACCCTGCTAGACCTGCGTACCCCTGGATCACTCAATGGAGTCTTTGCATTAACGCATGCTCTCTACACACCTGGAGTCCTCACTGAAGGAATGCCAAGCTCATTATCCAAGCTCTCTGAGCCACTGGAGTCTCCATGAAGAACTGCATCAATGCCTTCTGACACTTTATTCTTTCCTTTATCTTTACCTGTAGTGCTACTAGATGCACCTAAAGATGTAGACGTATTCCTTAGTCTCCCGGACCAAGGACTACTAGATGATGTCTCTGGTCCACTAAGAGTCCATGATTCTTGCTTTTCAGCCTGCACATGAGTATCATGATCATCATCAACATCCAATGCATCACCACTAGATGCATACCAACTGCTCATTTCATCAAAGATGACATTCCTGCTCACTCTGAACTTACATGTGACAGGGTTGTAACAGCGATACCCTTTTTGCTCTAAAGAGTATCCAATAAAGGTGCACTTTTCAGTCTTTGGATCCAGTTTCCTCCGCAACTCATCTGGCACATGTACATACGCAATGCAGCCAAACACTTTCAAGTGTGAAACATTAGGCTTCTTACCTGTAAAACATTCTTCGGGGGTCATACCATGAACTGCAGCTGTGGGAGTTCTGTTCATAATATAAACAACAGTATGAACAGCCTCAGACAAAAAATGCTTAGGCATATTCTTTTCAGCCACCATCAAGGCGCGTGCAACTTCTACAATATGCCTGTTTTTTCTTTCTGCAACCCCATTTTGCTGTGGGGTATACCTGCATGTGAACAGTCTCTTTATCCCATGAGACCTCAGAAAATCACTGAACTCATTTGAGAGGTACTCTCCCCCTCCATCTGACCTCAAGCACTTTACTTGCAAGCCTGTTTCTCCTTCAACTGCAGCCTTGAAAGTTCTAAAGTGCTCAAAGACTTCACTCTTTTTCTTCATAAAATATACCCACAGCTTTCTAGAACAATCATCAATGAATGTGACAAAGTATGAACTCCCTCCAAGAGATACATTTTGTGTAGGCCCCCAAATGTCTGTATGTACAACATCAAGGATATTTCTGCTTACATCTCTATCATGTGAAAAGGGTTGTCTTGCCTGCTTACCAAACTGACATGCTTCGCATACCTTATGAAGTTCTGCAACTTTAAATATAGGCAAACCTGTAACCAACCCTTTGGACTGCATTAATTTCATCCTTTGTACATTTACATGTCCAATGCATTTGTGCCAAATTTCAATGTCTGCAACAACACCTTTTCCTTTGGCATACATAGCAGCATTCATAGTAGGAATTCCAGCGTCCAGAGTAAGCATACGTCCAACTCTACTTCCCTTTGCTACCAACCTGTACTTGTCATTGAAATCTTCTACAAAGCAGCCCTTTGCATTAAATCTGACTTACAGCCCTTGCTCTACCATTTGACTGACTGACACCAAGTTCTTTGTAATAGATGGCACATGTAATACATTTGAAAGACTCTTTGTCTTACCATCATGCAAGGACAAGGAAACTTTTTCAATGTGTGAAATTGGGTGGCATGAGTCATCACCCGTCTGCACATAACCTGCATTCTACAAATTTTGCATCTCTCGAAACCATTCTGCATGGCTCGTCATATGATTGGATGCACTTGAATCAACATACCAAACATCATCATGTGCTCCCTTTCCTGTAACAGCATTCAGCATATGCTGCATAACAAACAGACGTTCATTTTTGTCTTCATTCTGTCGTGAAGACGATGCATAGTTCCCTTGCTGCAACTTACCACTACGGATATAATCTTTCTTAGCATAACATTGGGCTGCAATATGACCTGTTTTGCCACAGTAGTGGCACACAATACCAGAGTAGTTACCACGATCTCCTGAAACCTGCATATCGCCAAATTGCTGATTCAATCTATTTTGCTGGTTGTCACTACCACATCCTGTACCACGGCCTCTTGAAGAGAACCTGCTACGTCCCCTTCCTAAACTGGAGTAGAAAGCTTGGACCTGTTCACCGCTTCTTTCAGATGTCTCACTCTGCATGTTAATCTCTTCAATGATAATAAGGGAGACCAACTCATCGAAATCTGGAAATGGCTTTCTGACATATACGGAAGTTACAAAAGACTTCCAAGCATTTTCATTGTTAAGTCCACCCAAGGTAGACGACACCAAATCATCATCATCGGGCATTGCATCAATTGCTGCCAAGGCATCTGCAATGCTCCTTACCTTCAATGCATACTCATTGATAGACATCTTCCCTTTCTTCAATGTATTCAACTCTTGCTTGAGTTGAATCTTTTGTGCCTTTGTATTTACAGAAAACATACTTTCAAGTATGGTCCAAGCTGCATATGCATTCTCTGGATTTCTAATGTGTCCCAACATATTATTGTCAATTACTGCAAACAACCAATACATGACCTTCTTGTCTTTTGCATTCCATTCCTTTCGTGCCTTTGTCTCTTCTGCAGTTGGAGGATCACTCACCTCCGGCTCCTTTTCTTCACCTGAAAGGAACTCGTAGAGGCCTTTTCCAATAAGGAAGTTCGCGACACGGAACTTCCATGAAGGGTAGTTGTTCTTGTCGAGCTTCTCAATGATGGGGCTTCTACTGTTCTTTGCCATTATCACAAGAATAATACCGAACAACAAGAAAATCTTCTGCAACCCTCGACCTATAGTGCACAGCAATACACCAGACAGTCTTTTTCACTATCTGCTCAACAATACATGCAATCTGCTATTTGTTTGCAGATAAACCTTGTGTTTACTCACTGGTAAACACCTTTTAACTTACAAATCTGAAATATGTAACCTGCGAACCCACGTTCGGTCGATACAGTCAAAGTCACAGTGTACCTGAAACTGTTGTCCGCAACCTTGCGGCTCTAAAACGGGCCCTTAATTAGCCTCAAATGCCCAAAATAACTGTGGGAAAGCCCTGAAGGGATCATCTGTAGAATAAACAATGCTCTTCGCGCACACCAAATCTCACTGCAATCTGAGATTTTTGCTCTGCCTTGCTTCTGGTGCCTCCACAGGCACTATCCAAGAGAAAGAGTGGAAGGATGGGAGAGCTTCTTACCCGTGGCTTTCTTGCTCGAACCTTGCTTCTTCTCCTTTGCTTCAACCTTCGAAATCAGCCTCTCTCACTGGTGCGGCTCTGATACCATGTCAAGAATCGCGTGGTGGGGGGAGTTGCTCAAGATGATGGGCCGAACACACAGAATGCACAAGGAGAAGCTCACTCAAGAGACAAGAAGAGAGATGGAGGCCAAAACGTTTTCTTGCTGATTTCTTCTTTTTTTTTTCACACTCTTTACAATGTACACAAAGTATAGATAAGATACAACATAAAATGAAAGTGGCCTACTAAGTCAAACAATGCATAACCGACTACACTAGTCGACTGGCGCTATAACTATTCCAGCTGTAAATAGGTGTAACAACCTGAATATAATAAGTAATGAGTCAGTGGCCATGTGAGAGTCATAATGACCACGATGTGCTAAGTGTAGACGTGTGGACCCATCTAACCAGGTGGTCCATCATCAATGTTCGCATGTGTTGAGCTTGTTATCTCAACATTCATGGGCGTGCAATGGATGGAGTGCCCGAGCCAATCCACCACTTGGAGGGCACTACCCAATCTATACCGTCAATACTAGAGGAGACAGGCAGCCTTCCAGACTTTCCTACAATCTTGGAGCCTAAGATGGAGGCAATGATAGATGCATTGATGCCCATGGATGGCGAGACATCTGATTCGCTTAGAGAGGAAGCATCCATACCATTATATGATGGGTACCAAGTATCTCACCTGAAGACATTGCTTGCACTCCTAAGTGTGCAAGTAAAATACAAGTGGAGCAATGCAAGTTGTTTAGGTACCTTCTACGTACGCTTCGTTGATTTCTTATCAGCACCATCATGAAAAACAATTGTGATTTTTCAAGGTGTTTTATGATTTCTTTTCAAGTTGCTAACATATCATATATTACCACTTGTAAATACCATGCCCGAGTCTCGTGATGATGCGCTGTCAAAGAGTTTTTTGTTCATGGTATAAAACATAGAGTTCTTATGTTTGCAAAAGAACTTCATTAGGATTGACATGAGAAACTTTCATACATAATTCGGTCATTGTTATCCAACATTCGTCTTAGATATCACTTAATTTCATAAGTTCTTTTGTAACTATCATACAATTTTCAGTTATACCATGTATATTGACAAAAATTAAGTCTATGGGAACCCACAACTTGATCAATTGGGGGTAATTGACAGTCTTTAGGCTAAGTCACATTGGTTCAAGAGGAAAATTTTCCTAGAAATCACGAGAAGTGCCAAAAGTCCACTAGGTTTGTATGGGACTGGGAATAATGGACTTATATGACTTATAAGTGACCTAAATAGTCAAACTGAAGAGTGGGAGCTGAGGAGGACGCAACCCACATTTTTTGACGCAAAATATAGGCCTGATATTGTCAAGATTGTGGGAGAGAAGGAAGGAGTCTCACTTGTAGCTTTCTTGCTTGCACAATGGGGGAATACACACAAGGGTGGAGGCTGAAAACAATTTTCCTCTTCTTAGTTGTGGAAGCCAAAAGAACTCAAGTACAAAGAAATAGAAGAACCCTAGATATGGGTCTCAAACCAAACTCAACTAACTAAGGTGGCATACTAACTGAGCCACGAACTAGAGTAGACAAGGATAGCTATCATGTAGCTATTATTCAGGGGCGGTGTACCAACCGCGTCTGCAACTGACAAGTCGGTGACATAAATACACAACCGTCACCCTGGCGTATCACGAGTGGAGCTCGATATCTCAACACTCCCCCTCGAGCTCAATCCCAATTCCTGCACACCGAGTAGGTCTCTGAACTTGCGCAGCTTCTCTGCGCCCAATGCCTTCGTAAATATGTCAGCTACCTGATCCTCTGTGCTGACATAAACTAGATCAATAAGACCTAGTAAAACCCTCTCTCGCACATAGTGATAATGCACCTCAATGTGCTTTGTTCTAGCATGATAGACTGGGTTATTTGCCAAGTGTATACTACTCATGTTGACACAATAAATGACAACTGGCCCATCTGTAGATTGATGCATATCATAAAGTAGCTTATGCAACCAAGCTACCTCACATGCAGCCATTGCTGCACCCCTGTACTCAGCCTCTGTGCTTGACAAGGCAACTGTAGGCTATTTCTTGCTGCTCCAAGTGACTGCAGCACTCCCAAAAGAGAACACATATCCACTGGTAGATCGTCTATCAGAAATACTACCAGCCCAATCAGCATCAGTGTATCCATGCAACTGTATTTGAACCCCAGTCTCATAAAATAGTCCATACTGCAATGTGGACTTCACATACTTGAGTATGCGTCTAGCCGCATCCAAATGTGGTTTCCTTGGAGCCTGCATAAACTGACTTACCAATCCAATAGCATAGCTCAAATCTGGCCTGGTAATAGTCATATAAATCAAACTTCCTACTATGCGTCTGTACATAGTAGGGTCTTCTAGAAGCTCACCTGCATCTGTGCTCAGCTTCACATTCTGCTCCAAAGGAACTGAAATAGGCTTACAGCCTGTCATCCCATATTTGGACAGCATGTCCAATCCATACTGCCTCTGCAAGAGCTGTATCCCACTTGGTGATCTAATCACCTCAATGCCCAAGAAATAACGCAGCTCTCCCAAATCCTTCATCTCAAACTTTTGCTTCAATAGCATTTTCACATGAAGGATATCTTCATCACTGTCACCTGTCATAATCAAATCATCAACATAAATGACAAGTAGCATAATACCTTTCTCTGTTTTTCTCACATAAAGTGAGAAATCTGCCTTGGAAATCTGAAAGCCAATAGTGACAAGATACTGTCCTATCTTGTTAGACCATGCTCTAGGTGCTTGCTTCAAGCCATACAAGGCTTTCTTCAACCTGCAAACAAACTCAGGATGAACAGCATGCACATAACCTGGTGGCTGCTCCATATAGACCTCTTCTTGCAAATCACCATGCAAGAAGGCATTCTTTACATCCATCTGATGTAAAGACCATCCCTTTGATGCAGCCATAGCAATGATTGCTCTTACGGTTGCCATCCTTGCAACCGGACTGAATGTTTCTTCATAGTCAATGCCATATGTTTGTGCATACCCCTTGACTACTAATCTTGCTTGTATCTGTTTACAGAACCATCTGCATTGTGCTTCACCTTATAAACCCACTTACAGCCGATTGCATTTTTACCTTTAGGCAAAGGTACCAATTCCCATGTAGCATTTGCTTCCAAGGCATCCATTTCTTCATCCATGGCTTTCTCCCATTTTTATTTTTCCATGGCTTGCTCAAAAGAAGTGGGTTCTGGTTCCTGTATCACTTTGACCATATATGCATAGTGAATGGCTGTAAATCCATCATATTTCAGCCTATCCACAGGATACCTAGCTCTCGTAGACCTGCGCAAAGTAGGTTCACTCCCAGGTGCCCTCAAAACATCCCTGGTCTTCCTTACTCCAGGTGTAACAATAGAAGGAATACCCAACTCATCATGAATGCTCTATTCTGAGCCACTGGATTCACCATCCACATAAGAGTGACCTGCATTCACATCAAACATGGGCTGATCAACCTTCTCTTTTCCTTTTTGTGATACCTGCATACCACTATCTGCATTACTTTGAGAAGATTCTCCTGATCTCAATCTGCCTGTCCATGGCGAAGAATGTGAACCACTGCTAGAGGACGCTCCAGGTCCACTAATATTTTGTGACTGCTGCTGTGAATTCTGTGCAGCATTACCATTTTGTGCATCTACATCATCAATCACATTTACTGGTTTATATCAGCTACTCATCTCATCAAAAACAACATCTCTGCTCACTGTAAACTTACGAGTAGAAGGGTTATAGCATTTATACCCTTTTTGCTGCAGAGAGTAACCAATAAAGATGCACTTCTCAGCTTTTGGATCCAACTTGGATCTCAGCTCATCTGGCACATGTACATAGGCAATGCAACCAAAAATTTTCAAATGAGAAATATCTGGTTTCCTACCAGTATACCTCTCCTCTGGAGTCATTCCATGTATTGCTGCAGTGGGAGTCCTGTTCATTATGTAGACTGCTGTAGCAATTGCTTCAGCCCAATAAAAATCTGGCAAGTCTTTTTCATTGAGCATGGCACGAGATACCTCTCCAATATGCCTGTTTTTCCTTTCTGCAATTCCATTTTGTTGTGGGGTATAACTGCATGAATATTGCTGCTTTATGCCATGCTCCTGCAAGAAATTTGCAAACTCATTTGAGAGGTACTCTCCCCCTCCATCTGACCTTAGGCATTTTATTTGCAGACCTGTTTCTTTTTCAGCCATAGCTTT
This sequence comes from Lygodium microphyllum, assembly GCF_053477565.2. Lineage (NCBI taxonomy): Eukaryota > Viridiplantae > Streptophyta > Polypodiopsida > Schizaeales > Lygodiaceae > Lygodium > Lygodium microphyllum. The sequence continues at coordinate 79,425,153 of NC_141145.1, forward strand.
AAGGGTTTTGAAATGCCCAAAAACTTCACTTTTCTTTTTCATAAAATACACCCAAACTTTTCTGCTATAGTCATCAATAAAACTGACAAAATAATGACAGCCTCCAAGAGATGCAGCTTTAGTAGTCCACACATCAGAGTGAATTAATTCCAATGGCTTCTTACTCTCTTGAACATGTCTAGGAAATGGTTTCCTTGCCTATTATCCAAACTGACAGGCTTCACATACCTTATGCATTTCTGCAACCTTGAATTTTGGCAAACCTGCAACAATATTTTGGGCCTGCATTGATTTAAGTCACTGTACATTAACATGACCAATGCGTTTATGCCAGATATCAATATCTACAACTACACTGGTCCCATGTGCAAACATTGCTGCACTCAATTCAGACATGTCTGCATCCAATGTAAACATTCTGCCCTTCTTCTTTCCTTTTGCTATCAAGCGACCTTTATTTTTCATATCCTCAACAAAGCATCCATGAGGATTAAATCTGACCTGCAAGCCCTGCTCAACCATTTGACCAACAAAAACCAGATTCTTGGTGATATTCGGGACATGAAATACATCGGATAGGTATTTCTTTTTCCCATCCTGCATAGACAAGGGAATTTTTCCAATCTGCACAATAGGATGTGCAGTATCATCACCAGTATCCACAAATCCTAGTTTTTCCATTTTCCTTGTATCCTCCATCCATTCTGCATGACCTGTCATGTGGTTTGATGCACCTGAGTCAACATACCATACATCATTGCTTTCTTCTGCACTTGTCACAGAATTGTTCATGTGCTGCACCATGAACAAATGCTCATTTCTGTCATCACCCTGTCTGCTAGAAGATGCATAATTCCCTTGTTGCAGTTTTCCATTCATGATGTCATTCTGCTTTTTATAGCAGTCTTTAGCCATATGACCCATTTTACCACAGTAGTAGCATTCAACATTACTGTTTGCATTTTGGCCTCTTTGCCATCCACCACGACCTCTTTGGCTCCCCCTGCCTCTAGAGTTACCACGTCCTCCTCCATAGGACTGGTTTTCTTGAGTTTGCTACATATTCTGATTTCTGCCATGGCCTCCAAATCGGCCTCCTCTACCTCTGCCTCTACCTCTTGCAACATTTGAGTAGAAGACAGCTTCTTTTGAAGTTCCTCCTGAAGAAGATGCACCACCATTTCTCTGCTCCTCAGAAATTAGAAGAGCAATCAACTCCTTAAAATCAGGAAATCTTTCACGAACGGAAATGGATGTTCGGAACTGTGCATAATCCTTTCCTAGACCATTCAAGGTCACGGAAACTAAATCATCATCTTCCACTGGCGACCCAATGGAAGCAAGTGCATCTGCAATCTTCTTCACCTTCATGTGGTAGTCGTTGATGCTCATACTTTCTCTTTGCACATTATGCAACTCTTGCTTGAGCTGCATTTTCCTGGCTTGCGTATTTGTGCTATACATTTTTGACAAAGTATCCCAAGCCTCCTTTGGCGTACTTGCATCCTGAATATGCACAATCATAGAGTCTGAAATACTAATAGACAGCCAATACATAACTTTCCTGGCTCTCTCATGCCATGTTTTGAATGCCTGCATTTGCTGTTGATTGGGAACATCAGGAAGAACTGGTTCTTCTTCATTTCCTGCAACAAATTCCCAAAATCCTTTTCCCATAAGAAAATTTGTCATTCTAAACTTCCATGCTTGGAAGTTGTTCTTGTCAAGCTTTTCAGTAACAATCTGTGAAAGAGAATCAGACGCCATTACAGAACACTGCAAAAAATTCTGTCACTGCAAAAGAACACAGCTTCAGCCTCACAAGGGAAAATCTGCAAAACTGACGAAAGTGGTATTTGACCACACAGTCACTTCCTAGTGACGATTTTTCATCAACATGCAACAGGGATGATTCTGTAACTCCCAATGTCTCTGCGCACAGGCATACAATGCAATTTCTACAGTAACTTTTTACCGACCTGCAGAACAGTGGTCGCACAGCATAAAACTGGGCCTTTTCTTGAGTGCGTGTAGAAAACTTCTGCCTCCAAAACAGGCCCCGAAATGGCCTCAAATCAAAAAAACAAGGTCGCCAAGGGGCTAAAGCCCTCTCCCGCAGCATATACTGCCATCTTGCTTCACCGCGAAGGGCGTCTCAACCTGAGACAATGCACTCCTGCACTTTCCGGCTGTGCTACCTGCAGAGATCTGCTCCCAAAATAGAAAATGAAAGCAACACTGCTCCTCTTACCAGAACACCGCGAGCTTGGCTTGCTTTCTTGAGCTCCTTACCACGAACAAGGATCTGATACCATGTCAAGATTGTCACAGATAAAGTGAGTGATCAGCATCAGAAACATAGAAACCAATATTGACAAGATAGTCTTTGATCTTGTCATACGATGCTCTAGGTGCTTGCTTGAGCCCATAGAGCGCCTTCTTAAACCTGCACACATACGTGGGATGCTCTAAATCTTCATAACCTGCTGGCTGATCCATATACACTTCTTCTTGCAAATCACCATGCAAGAAGGTATTCTTCACATCCATTTGCTGCAACCTCCAACCTTTGGCTGCTGCCAAAGCAATCACACATGTGACAATTGCCATCCTAGCAACTGGACTGAAGGTTTCATCATAATCTATGCCATATCTCTGGGCATAGCCTTTTGCAACAAGCCTAGCTTTGTACCTACTAATAGAACCATCTCGATTGTGCTTAATCTTGTAAACCCACTTACATCCAATAGCTTTCTTGACCTTCGGAAATGATACTAGATCCCAAGTCTTATTGGCCTCTAATGCAGCCATCTCCTCATCCATTGCTGCATCCCAATGAGTATGACCAACAGCATCCTCAAAACAAGTGGGCTCAACATCCTCAACTAGTTTCACCATGTAAGCATAATGGTGAGCTGCATAACCTTCAAAACCAAATCTTTTAACAGGGTATCTTACCCTACTAGACATGCGTACCACTGGATCACTCAATGGAGTCTTTGCATTAACGCATGCTCTCTGTACACCTAGAGTCCTCACTGAAGGAATGCCAAGCTCATCATCCAAGCTCTCTGAGCCACTCATGTCTCCATCAAGAACTGCATCAATGCCTTCTGACACTTTATTCTTTCCTTTGTGTTTACCTGTAGTGATACTAGATGCACCCGAAGATGTAGAGGTACTCCTTAGTCTCCCAGACCAAGGACTACCAGATGATGTCTCTGGTCCACTAAGAGTCCGTGATTCTTGCTTTTCAGCCTGCACATGAGTGTCATGATCATCATCATCATCCAATGCATCACCACTAGATGCATACCAACTGCTCATTTCATCAAAGATGACATCCCTGCTCACTCTGAACTTACATGTGACAGGGTTATAACAGCGATATCCTTTCTGCTCTAAAGAGTATCCAATAAAGACACACTTTTCAGCCTTTGGATCCCATTTCTTTAGCAACTCGTCTGGCACATGAACATACGCAATGCAGCCAAACACTTTCAAGTGTGAGACATCAGGCTTCTTACCTATAAAACATTCTTCGGGGGTCATACCATGAACTGCAGCTGTGGGAGTTCTGTTCATAATATAAACAGCAGTATGAACAGCCTCAGACAAAAAATGCTTAGGCATATTCTTTTCAGCCATCAAGGCGCGTGCAACTTCTGCAATATACTTGTTTTTCCTTTCTGCAACCCCATTTTGCTGTGGGGTATATCTGCACGTGAACTGTCTCTTTATCCCATGAGATCTTAGAAAATCATTGAACTCATTTGAGAGGTACTCTCCCCCTCCATCTGACCTCAAGCACTTTACTTTCAAGCCTATTTCTCTTTCAACTACAGCCTTGAAGGTTCTAAAGTGCTCAAACGCTTCACTCCTTTTCTTCATAAAATATACCCACAGCTTTCTAGAACAATCATCAATGAATGTGACAAAGTATGAACTCCCTCCAAGAGATACATTTTGTGTAGGCCCCCAAATGTCCGTATGCACAACGTCAAGGATATTTCTGCTTACATCTCTGTCATGTGAAAAGGGTTGACTTGCCTGCTTACCAAACTGACATGCTTCGCATACCTTGTGAAATTCTACAACTTTAAATGTAGGCAAACCTGTAACCAACCCTTTGGACTGCATTAATTTCAGCCTTTGTACATTTGCATGTCCAATGCGTTTGTGCCAAATTTCAATGTCTGCAACAATACCTTTTCCTTTGGCATACATAGCAGCATTCATAATAGGAATTCCAGCATCCAGAGTAAACATACGTCCAACTCTACTTCCCTTTGCTACCAACCTGCACTTGTCATTGAAGTCTTCTACAAAGCAGCCCTTTGCATTAAATCTGACTTGCAGCCCTTGCTCTACCATTTGACTGACTGACACTAAGTTATTTGTAATAGATGGCACATGTAATACATCTGAAAGACTCTTTGTCTTACCATCATGCAAGGACAAGGGAAATTTTTCAATGTGTGAAATTGGGTGGTATGAATCATCACCCGTCTGCACATAACCTGCATTCTGCAAATCCTGCATCTCTCCAAACCATTCTGCATGGCTGGTCATATGATTAGATGCACCTCAATCAACATACCAAACATCTTCATGTGTTCCCTTTCCTGTAACAGCATTCAGCATATGCTGCATAACAAACAAATGTTCATTTTTGTCTTCATTCTGTCGTGAAGACGATGCATAGTTTCCTTGCTGCAACTTACCACTTCGAATATCATCTTTCTTAGTATAACATTGGGCTACAATATAACCTGTTTTGCCACAGTAGTGACACACAATACCAGAGTTGTTAGAGCCTCTGTTCTGCCATCCACCTCTTCCTCTAAAGCTCCCCCTGCCTCTAAAGTTACCACGACCTCCTGAAACCTGCATATCACCAAATTGCTGATTCAATCTTTTTTGATGATTGTCACTACCATGTCCTGTACCACGGCCTCTTGAAGAGAACCTGCCACGTCCCCTTTCTAAACTAGAGTAGAAAGCTTAGACCTGTTCACCACTTCTTTCAGATGTCTCACTCTGCATGTTGATTTCTTCAATGATCATTAGAGAGACCAACTCATCGAAATCTGGGAATGGCTTTCTAACATATACGGAAGTTACAAAAGACTTCCAAGCCTTTTCATTGTTAAGTCTACCCAAGTTGACGACACCAAATCATCGTCATCAGGCATTACATCAATCACTGCCAAGGCCTTTACAATGCTCCTTACCTTCAGTGCATACTCATTGATAGACATCTTCCCTTTCTTCAATGTATTCAACTCTTGCTTGGGTTGAATCTTTTGTGCCTTTGTATTTACAGAAAACATACTTTCAAGTATGGTCCAAGCTGCATATGAATTCTCTGCATTTCTAATGTGTCCCAATATATTATTGTCAATTACTGCAGACAACCAATACATGACATTTTTATCTTTTGCATTCCATTCCTTCCGTGCCTTTGTCTCTTCTGCAGTTGGAGGATCACTCACCTCCGACTCCTTTTCTTCACCTGAAACGAACTCGTAGAGGCCTTTTCCAATAAGGAAGTTCATGACACGGAACTTCCATGATGGGTAGTTATTCTTGTCAGGCTTCTCAATGATGGGGCTTCCACTGTTCTCTGCCATTATCACAAAACTGATACTAAACATCAAGTAAATCTTCTGCAACCTTTGACCTGTAGTGCACAGCAATACACCAGACAGTCTTTTTCACTGTCTGCTCAAAAATACATGCAATCTGCAACCTATTTGTAGATAAACCTTGTGTTTACTCATTGGTAAACATCTTTGAACTTATAGATCTGAAATCTGTAACCTGCGCACCCACGTTCGGTCAATACAGTCAAAGTCACAGTGTACCTTGAAACTACTGTCTGCAACCTTGCCACTCCAAAACGGGCCCTGAAATGGCCTCAAATGCCCAAAATAATTGTGGGAAAGCCCTAAGGGGCTGATCTGCAGAATACACAGCGCTCTTTGCGCACACCAAATCTCACTGCAATCTGAGATTTTTACTCTGCCCTGCTTCCAGTGCCTCCACAGGCACTATCCAAGAGAAAGAGTGGAAGGATGGGAGAGCTTCTTACCCGTGGCTTGCTTGCTCGAACATTGCTTCTTCTCCTTTCCTTCAACCTTCGAAATCAGCCTCTCTCAGTGGTGTGACTCTGATACCATGTCAAGAATCGCGTGGTGGGAGGACTTGCTCAAGATGCTGCGTCGACGAACATACACAGAATGCACAAGGAGAAGCTCACTCAAGAGAGAAGAAGAGAGATGGAGGCCAAAACGTTTTCTTTTGCTGATTTCTTCTTCTTCTTCCACACACTTTACAATGTACACAAAGTATAGATAAGATACAACATAAAAGGAAAGTGGCCTACTAAGTCAAACAATGCATAATCGACTACACTAGTCGACTGGTGCTATAACTATCCCAGCTTGTAAATAGGTGTAACAACCTGAATATAATAAGTAATGAGTTAGTGGCCATGTGAGAGTCATAATGACCACCGACGTGCTAAGTGTAGAAGTGTGGACCCATCTAACGAGGCGGTCCATCATCAATGTCCGCATGTGTTGAGCTTGTCATCTCAATATCCCTCCTGCATATATAGCAAGAGGCGTACGCATAACATGTTGGCTAATCAGCCTATGGGTCCACGATAACAACGGTAGATGGGTCTCCGCTACTCTTTGCATCACCCATATCAACCATCACCTGCCATATATTGCATGCTCTGATAACATTCCCCACAAGCGACCAGGTCCTGTCTCATTATTGATAGCAATATCCAAACTAGGACCACAGTTGAAAAAAAGGTCTTCTTCATAACCAAGGTTTGCCAGTGAATCCGCAAACTGATTCCAGTAACGTGGAATCAGCTGAAGAGACACTCTCTCAAACTCCTCAAGTAGGGTCATGGCAGTTTGATGATACATACAAAGGATGGGATTCCGCACTGTGTATGTCCCATCTAGCTGATTCAAGATCAACTGGGAATCCCCTTTTACTAACAACTACCGAATACCACCTTGCTTGGCAATATGCAGTCACATAATCAAGGCTTTATAATGCGCCATGTTGTTAGTGAATCCTACCCCGAGATAAGCAGCTAACTTCATCATAACTCTACGTCGGGGATCTCGGATTACTACTCCAACACTCCCTTTTTTATTAGGGCCCCTGGACGCTCCGTCAAAATATAATGTGTACGTCCACAATGGGTTTACATAGCATGCCATCACGAACTCCTCTATTCATAATTATGATAGTTAAAATTCAGCATGTTTAGAGGATGAACTGACGGCTCCATCCCACCTTCTTCATTAAACTCAACAGGCATACTTGTCAACATTCGTAAGCAGTGATGGCAGAAGACTTTGATCTCCCACACAAAGGTCCCGCCTCTTTGCTCAATCACTTTGTATCCTTTTTTCCACCAGATAAGCTTCCCCTGATGGTATCTCTGCTCTAGATATGGGTGCTCCAAATAAGGGATTAACCGCCCCATCAACCAGCTTAAGCTCCTTTTGCAGGTCTCCAATCAGCCCCAGCCTTGACGTGCAATGCATTTTTTCCGCATTAGCATACTTAGAAATAATAAGGTTTAATCTTATTAAGATTAACCTTATTTTTACATTCTACTCCCTTGCAGATCAGCTAGTAGAGCCGTAGATCTATTTTTCCCTATCCTGATAATCTTGTAGGGGGCATCCCATCTAGGTTCCAGCTTCCCTAAAAACAGCTCCCTACGCGCATCGTAGTACAGAACTAATTGCCCTGGTTTAAAGGTATACTTCTTTGCTTTAAGGTCGTGCAACTGCTTCATCCGATGTTTAGCTGCCTCCTGGTGTAATAAGCTCTGCAATTTCAGCTCATCTAGGTGGGCTATGGTCGTGTAACGTTCAAAGAGTGCATCCTCGTCTCCCAAAGAGTGATTAATTGCAAACCATATGGTTGGCAACTCAATTTCGAGGGGTAACACACACTCTTCCCCGTAAACTAATTTAAATGGAGTATGGCTGGTAGCTCGCTTGAACGTTGTATTGTACGCCCATACTGCCACATACAACTTCTTGTCCCAATCTCGTTTCTTCTCAGAGACTGTTTTAGACAAGATATCCACAAGCTGCTTATTAGTACTTTCGACATGTCCATTGGCTTACGGATTATAGGGGGTTGTTTTGATGTGCTTGATTTGCCAAGCTTCAGTCAGGATTTTGATTACTTTATTCAAAAAGAGGGTTCCACGGTCCAACACTAGTTCCTTCGATTGTCCGAAACGGTAGATAATCTACTCTAGAAGGAAACTTGCAGTCTCTTTTGCATTGTTCTGCCTCGTCACCCCTGCTTCTGACCATTTTTTAAAATAATCAGTTGCTACTATAATTTATCTTCTGAGTAGTAGACGACGGGGTGATAGGACCCACAAAGTCAATGCCCCACTTCTCAAATGGAAGGATAGCCATGATAGGTGTAAGTGGGCGTTTCCTATTCTCTCTGCTGTCATGTCTTTGATAGGTATCACATCTCTTAACGTACTCAAAGGAATCTTGGAAGATGGACGGCCACCAATATCTAGCTCTTAAAGCTTTTTGTGCCATCAACCGTCCAGCGAAGTGCCCTCCACACGTAGAGTCATGGCACTCTTCCAAGATGAAAGGAACCTCGTCAGGCATCACACATCAGTGATAGATATCATCAACCCCCTGTCGATATAGTGTTCCTACGATCAAGGAAAACTTCAAAGCCTTTTGTTTGATTTTCCTTTTTCCAAATTTTGATAAACCAGCTCCAGTCTCTCCCATTGATAGATAATGCGTGCAACATACCAAGATGGGATAGAAGCTGTATCAATTTTAAACATTTCTTCAATATCACTTCCTTTAGCCAAAGTCTCTTTCAGCTCCCCAAAATCCACAAGGCATTCCACAATACCCTGCAACCTCGGTGGCTTACTCTTAATCTCATAATCAAACTCTTGCAAAGTGATTAACCACTTTGTCAGACGATCACGCGGTTGTAGCTTGTTCATAAGCAATCTAAGCCCTTCCGCCTTTGTATAGAAAACCACCTTCTCATAGAGGATGTAGTGCATGAATTTTTTAGTCGCAAAGACCATCGCAAGGTACAACTTCTCTATGTAGGTGTAGTTAATTTCTAATATGCCCAATTTTCAATTAGCAAAAGCTAGCGGATGATACCACTTTTCCTCCCAGATTTGGGCTAAACAGCAGCTGATACTATGCATGGTGGCTACTGAAAATATGTAAAATACCTTGCCTCTTTTAGGTGCTTTTAAAATTGGTGCTTTTACTCGCTCATGTTTCACATCCTCGAAAGCTACCTTAGAAGGGTCACTCCATACAAATAGACAGCTAAAGGATAATAAGTTTGTTAGTGGAAACTGTTGAGATATCGAGCTCCACTCGTGATACACCAGGGTGACCGTTGTATATTTATGTCACCGACTTGTCAGTTGCAGACGCGGTTGGTACACCGCCCATGAATAATAGCTACATGATAGCTATCCTTATCTACTCTAGTTCGTGGCTCAGTTAGTATGCCACCTTAGTTAGTTGAGTTTGGTTTGAGACCCATATATAGGGTTCTTCTATTTCTTTGTACTTGAGTTCTTTTGGCTTACACAACTAAGAAGAGGAAAACTGTTTTCAGCCTCCACCCTTGTGTGTCTTCCCCCATTGTGCAAGCAAGAAAGCTTCAAGCGAGACTCCTTCCTTCTCTCCCACAATCTTGACATGGTATCAGAGCCTTGTTCGTGGTAAGGAGCTCAAGAAAGCAAGCCAAGCTCGCGGTGGTCTGGTAAGAGGAGCAGTGTTGCTTTCATTTCCTGTTTTGGGAGCAGATCTCTGCAGGTAGCACAGCCGGAAATTGCAGGAGTGCATTGTCTCAGGTTGAGACGCCCTTCGCGGTGAAGCAAGAGGGCAGTATATGCTGCGGGAAAGGGCTTTAGCCCTTGGCGACCTTGTTTTTTTGATTTGAGGCCATTTCGGGGCTTGTTTTGCAGACGGAAGTTTTCTGCACGCACTCAAGAAAAGGCTCAGTTTTATGCTGTGCGACCACTGTTCTACAGGTCGGTGAAAAGTTACTGTAGAAATTGCATCGTATGCTTGTGCGCAGAGACATTGGGAGTTTCAGAATCATCCTTGGTTCCTGTTTATGCAAAATCGTCACTAGGAAGTGACTGTGTGGTCAAATACCACTTTCGCCAGTTTTGCAGATTTGCCCTTGTGAGGGTGAAGCTGTGTTTTTTGCAGTGACAGAATTTCTTGCAGTATTCTGTAATGGCGTCTGATTCTCTTTCACAGATTGTCACTGAAAAGCTTGACAAGAACAACTTCCAGGCATGGAAGTTTAGAATGACGAATTTCCTTATGGGAAAAGGATATTGGGAATTTGTTGCAGGAAATGAAGAAGAACCAGTTCTTCCTGATGTTCCCAATCAACAACAAATGCAGGCATTTAAAACATGGCATGAGAGAGCCAGGAAAGTTATGTATTGGCTGTCTATCAGTATTTCAGACTCTATGATTGTGCATATTCAGGATGCAAGTACGCCAAAGGAGGCATGGGATACTTTGTCAAAAATGTATAGCACAAATACGCAAGCCAGGAAAATGCAGCTCAAGCAAGAGTTGCATAATGTGCAAAGAGAAAGTATGAGCATCAACGACTACCACATGAAGGTGAAGAAGATTGCAGATGCACTTGCTTCCATTGGGTCGCCAGTGGAAGATGATGATTTAGTTTCCGTGACCTTGAATGGTCTAGGAAAGGATTATGCACAGTTTCGGACATCCATTTCAGTTCGTGAAAGATTTCCTGATTTTGAGGAGTTGATTGCTCTTCTAATTTCTGAGGAACAGAGAAATGGTGGTGCATCTTCTTCAGGAGGAACTTCAAAAGAAGCTGTCTTCTACTCAAATGCTGGAAGAGGTAGAGGCAGAGGTAGAGGAGGCCGATTTGGAGGCCGTGGCAGAAATCAGAATATGCAGCAAACTCAAGAAAACCAGTCCTATGGAGGAGGACGTGGTAACTCTAGAGGCAGGGGGAGCCAAAGAGGTCGTGGTGGATGGCAAAGAGGCCAAAATGCAAACAGTAATGTTGAATGCTACTACTGTGGTAAAATGGGTCATATGGCTAAAGACTGCTATAAAAAGCAGAATGACATCATGAATGGAAAACTGCAACAAGGGAATTATGCATCTTCTAGTAGACAGGGTGATGACAGAAATGAGCATTTGTTCATGGTGCAGCACATGAACAATTCTATGATAAGTGCAGAAGAAAGCAATGATGTATGGTATGTTGACTCAGGTGCATCAAACCACATGACAGGTCATGCAGAATGGATGGAGGATGCAAGGAAAATGGAAAAACCAGGATTTGTGGAGACTGGTGATGATACTGCACATCCTATTGTGCAGATTGGAAAAATTCCCTTGTCTATGCAGGGTGGGAAAAAGAAATACCTGTCCGATGTATTTCATGTCCCGAATATCACCAAGAATCTGGTTTCAGTTGGTCAAATGGTTGAACAGGGCTTGCAGGTCAGATTTAATCCTCATGGATGCTTTGTTGAGGATATGAAAAATAAAGGTCGCTTGATAGCAAAAGGAAAGAAGAAGGGCAGAATGTTTACATTGGATGCAGACATGTCTGAATTGAGTGCAGCAATGTTTGCACATGGGAGCGGTGTAGTTGCAGATATTGATATCTGGCATAAACGCATTGGTCATGTTAATGTACAGCGACTTAAATCAATGCAGGCCCAAAATATTGTTGCAGGATTGCCCAAATTCAAGGTTGCAGAAATGCATAAGGTATGTGAAGCCTGTCAGTTTGGAAAACAGGCAAGGAAACCATTTCCTAGACATGTTCAAGAGAGTGAGAAGCCATTGGAATTAATTCACTCTGATGTGTGGACAACTAAAGCTGCATCTCTTGGAGGCTGTCATTATTTTGTCAGTTTTATTGATGACTATAGCAGAAAAGTTTGGGTGTATTTTATGAAAAAGAAAAGTGAAGTTTTTGGGCATTTCAAAACTCTTAAAGCTATGGTTGAAAAAGAAACAGGCTTGCAGATAAAATGCCTAAGGTCAGATGGAGGGGAAGAGTACCTCTCAAATGAGTTTGCAAAGTTCTTGCAGGAGCATGGCATAAAGCAGCAATATTCATGCAGTTATACCCCACAACAAAATGGAATTGCAGAAAGGAAAAACAGGCATATTGGAGAGGTATCTCGTGCCATGCTCAATGAAAAAGACTTGCCAGATTTTTATTGGGCTGAAGCAGTTGCTACAGCAGTCTACATAATGAACAGGACGCCCACTGCAGCAATACATGGAATGACTCCAGAGGAGAGGTATACTGGTAGGAAACCAGATATTTCTCATTTGAAAATTTTTGGTTGCATTGCCTATGTACATGTGCCAGATGAGCTGAGATCCAAGTTGGATCCAAAAGCTGAGAAGTGCATCTTTATTGGTTACTCTCTGCAGCAAAAAGGGTATAGATGCTATAACCCTTCTACTCGTAAGTTTACAGTGAGCAGAGATGTTGTTTTTGATGAGATGAGTAGCTGGTATAAACCAGTAAATGTGATTGATGATGAAGATGCACAAAATGGTAATGCTACACAGAATTCACAGCAGCAGTCACAAAATATTAGTGGACCTGGAGCGTCCTCTAGCAGTGGTTCACATTCTTCGCCATGGACAGGCAGATTGAGATCAGGAGAATCTTCTCAAAGCAATGCAGATAGTGGTATGCAGGTATCACGAAAAGGAAAAGAGAAGGTTGATCAGCCCATGTTTGATGTGAATGCAGGTCACTCTTATGTGGATGGTGAATCCAGTGGCTCAGAACAGAGCATTGATGATGAGTTGGGTATTCCTTCTATTGTTACACCTGGAGTAAGGAAGACCAGGGATGTTTTGAGAGCACCTGGGAGTGAACCTACTTTGCGCAGGTCTACAAGAGCTAGGTATCCTGTGGATAGGCTGAAATATGATGGATTTACAGCCATTCACTATGCATATATGGTCAAAGTGATACAGGAACCAGAACCCACATCTTTTGAGCAAGCCATGGGAAAAGAAAAATGGGAGAAAGCCATGGATGAAGAAATGGATGCCTTGGAAGCAAATGCTACATGGGAGTTAGTACCTTTGCCTAAAGGTAAGAATGCAATTGGCTGTAAGTGGGTTTATAAGGTGAAGCACAATGCTGATGGTTCTGTGAACAGATACAAGGCAAGATTAGTAGTCAAGGGGTATGCACAAACATATGGCATTGACTATGAAGAAACATTTAGTCCGGTTGCACGGATGGCAACCGTAAGAGCAGTCATTGCTATGGCTGCATCAAAGGGATGGTCTTTACATCAGATGGATGTAAAGAATGCCTTCTTGCATGGTGATTTGCAAGAAGAGGTCTATATGGAGCAGCCACCAGGTTATGTGCATACTGTTCATCCTGAGTTTGTTTGCAGGTTGAAGAAAGCCTTGTATGGCTTGAAGCAAGCACCTAGAGCATGGTCTGACAAGATAGGACAGTATCTTGTCACTATTGGCTTTCAGATTTCCAAGGCAGATTTCTCACTTTATGTGAGAAAAACAGAGAAAGGTATTATGCTGCTTGTCATTTATGTTGATGATTTGATTATGACAGGTGACAGTGATGAAGATATCCTTCATGTGAAAATGCTATTGAAGCAGAAGTTTGAGATGAAGGATTTGGGAGAGCTGCGTTATTTCTTGGGCATTGAGGTGATTAGATCACCAAGTGGGATACAGCTCTTGCAGAGGCAGTATGGATTGGACATGCTGTCCAAATATGGGATGACAGGTTGTAAGCCTATTTCAGTTCCTTTGGAGCAAAATGTGAAGCTGAGCACAGATGCAGGTGAGTTTCTAGAAGACCCTACTATGTATAGACGCATAGTAGGAAGTTTGATTTATATGACTATTACCAGGCCAGATTTGAGCTATGCTATTGGATTGGTAAGTCAGTTTATGCAGGCTCCAAGGAAACCACATTTGGATGCGGCTAGACGCATACTTAGGTATGTGAAGTCCACATTGCAGTATGGACTATTTTATGAGACTGGGGTTCAGATACAGTTGCATGGATACACTGATGCTGATTGGGCTGGTAGTATTTCTGATAGACGATCTACCAGTGGATATGTATTCTCTTTTGGGAGTGCTGCAGTCACTTGGAGCAGCAAGAAACAGCCTACAGTTGCCTTGTCGAGCACAGAGGCTGAGTACAGGGGTGCAGCAATGGCTGCATGTGAGGTAGCTTGGTTGCATAAGCTACTTTATGATATGCATCAGTCTACAGATGGGCCAGTTGTCATTTATTGTGACAACATGAGTAGTATACACTTGGCAAATAACCCAGTCTATCATGCTAGAACAAAGCACATTGAGGTGCATTATCACTATGTGCGAGAGAGGGTTTTACTAGGTCTTATTGATCTAGTTTATGTCAGCACAGAGGATCAGATAGCTGACATATTCACGAAGGCATTGGGCGCAGAGAAGCTGCGCAAGTTCAGAGACCTGCTTGGTGTGCAGGAATGGGATTGAGCTCGAGGGGGAGTGTTGAGATATCGAGCTCCACTCGTGATACACTAGGGTGACCGTTGTATATTTATGTCACCGACTTGTCAGTTGCAGACGCGGTTGGTACACCGCCCATGAATAATAGCTACATGATAGCTATCCTTATCTACTCTAGTTCGTGGCTCAGTTAGTATGCCACCTTAGTTAGTTGAGTTTGGTTTGAGACCCATATATAGGGTTCTTCTATTTCTTTGTACTTGAGTTCTTTTTGGCTTACACAACTAAGAAGAGGAAAACTGTTTTCAGCCTCCACCTCTGTGTGTATTCCCCCATTGTGCAAGCAAGAAAGCTTCAAGCGAGACTCCTTCCTTCTCTCCCACAATCTTGACAGAAACGTCCTTTCTGCCAAGGCATTTATAAACCTCCGATAGTACCCTATAGATGACAAAAAGCTATGTACCTCTTTCGGAGTGCGTAGTGGACTCATAGCAACTATAACCTTGATCTTTTCAGGGTCATTTGCGATCCCTACTGAACTGACCACATGGCCTAGCAATAGCCCATAAGGCACTCCAAAGACACACTTCCGTGGGTGAAGAGCGATACAAAATTACCTGGAGTGCTCAAAGCACTTTCTTAAGATAATCAACATCCTTTCCCTTACAGTGGTTGCCCCTAGGTCATCGATAAATACTTTGAACTCATCTAGGGAGATGTCACCAAAGGTCTTGTCTGCTGTTCGTTGCCATGATCCAGGTGCATTGCACAAACCAAAGGCCATCACATGGTACACAAAAGTACCAAAGATAATCATAAAAGTTATTTTCAACTTGTCCTCTTCTGTAATTGCCATCTGGTTGTATCCTGCATAGCAATCCATAAACGAATATGTTTCCCTACATGCTAATTGATCCAAAATCTGGTCAATAAATGGCAGAGCGGGTAGTAATCCTTAACCATCTGCTTATTCAGCTCTCTAAAATCTACACATAGTCGGATCTGGTTGTTTTTCTTCTTCTTGAAGACAACCGGTGAACACCATTATGTGTGTTGTACAGGGAAGATTAAACCAGCTTTCCGTAACTTTTGTAACTCCTCAAACAGCCCGTCCCTCAATTCAAAAGGCATACGCCTTACTTTTTGACGCATAGGACGACTGCCTTCTTTTAGAGGAATAGTATGAACAGCCAGGCTAAGAGGAATGCCTCTCAACTCGTCATAACTCCAAGCAAAGATGTATCAAAATTCTTGAATCAAGGACACATAGTCCTCCCTTTCTGCTGAAATGAGCATAGATCCTAATTTAATTGGTCGCGAATTATTCGGCGTGCAAAGGTCCAACTGAATCACATCCGCATCTCTTATACTATCTTGAGGCTCTATCGGCTCATTAAGAGTTATCTGATAAATATCCTCTGTAGTGGACCCCTCTTTAGATTCATCAGTGGATGATGTCTCACTACCAGATGGATCATCTGTTGTTTCCAATTCAGTAGGGGATAAAGGAGCTCTCTCACTGTGAGGAGACTCAAGGTAAGCATCGACTATTACTCGATTAACACCTCTACCTAGAACCACTCGACCGACGTGTATATTGACTTGACAGTCTGTTCGTTAGATCCAAGACCTGCCTAGCAAGACTCGATAGCTAGGACGTTCTCCAAATCTTATCACCCTAAAGTCCAAGAAGCATTCTACACTTGCAACTATAACATGGACTTTAGTAACGCAACCTTTTGGTTGCCTTAGACTATCATCAGCCATTCTAAGAAGGGTGGAGCCATCTTTTTGGATGCCTAGACCCAACCTCTCCATCAACTCTGAACTCATGATATTGACAGAGGACCCAGTGTCTACGATAGCATGCTCCACTAATATTCCATCCATGTATGCTGGAACCCTAAGGCAATTCTTTTCAGCATGATCAAACCAATCTTCCCCTACTCATGCTATGCCCAAAGGTTCTACAATATACCCAATACGCAGGATCTTCTTGAATTCCTTGCGTACTCTTGGAGATAATTTAATCAACTATAAGAGGTTTACATCTGGTTTGACTTCGCAAAGAGAACTTGCTAAACCAAAATCATGATAGGTAGCCAAAGCTCTCTTTTCTCACCAAACCATTCTCTCTTTTGGTCTCGGGACCGGCTTTGGTGCTTCTCTTTTAGCTCTTGTCTTCTTTCTTGGCACTTCCTCATCCTTCTTAGGATCGACTTTTCTGTCATCAATGGGCCTTATAGGTCCACCTTCCACGCCAACATTCAGGACTTGCGTCCCCTTATCCCCTTGCTTAGGGTTTTCCTCGACCGGTTTTGCATTATGTTTATCACCCTCTTTAGCCTTTTGGCCTCTTGTCACGGCTCGTAGGTTAGAGGTTTCAGTGCCATTGACGCGTAGAGCCTTGATAAGGTTGACTCCATTGCCTTGTGGCAACTCCTCTATAGTGGCCTTTCCCCTTTATAGTATTTGTGTTGGTCCATCATTTTGCTAGAGGTTATTACCTTGTGCTCTATGATTAACTGGACCTGGCTGTTTACTCCCTTGTTGGAGGGAACTAATCTTACTCCAACAGGTAGCGGCTAAGTGGCCTGACTTCCCACAAATATCACATTTAACATTTGGACAATTTCCAGGGAAATGTTGTCTGCCACACCACTTACAGCTGAATCTTGAGGGACCACCCTCTTCAGGATGTCGACTCCCTATCAGATTCTGCTGCTTCTTCAGGAAATTGAGGTCAACAACTATTTTCCAATATTGTTCAGCAATCATGTCAGTGTAGTGCTTCATCATATCCTAAACTTCGCCAAGGACATTAGAGGCACTCGACTCATAGCTGTGATCGTCTATCCCTCATTCCATTGGCCTAACAATTTGATTGGGCATTGGTTGTTGACTCACATGAACAATATTAGGGTTCGAAGCTTGGCCTCCAACATCTGGTGGAGCCAATTGACTAGCCATAGGCATAGTCACACTGGGAGGAGCTGGCAGTACAAAGGTACATTTTGAACCATGCTTCCTCTCCCATTAGGATTATTCATAGGCATCCCTTGACTTCCATTTATCAATGGTGAATTGCCTCCAGGTACTAGACCTGCATTAAGATTTATTCGAGAGGAGTAGGCCATTTGTAGTCGTGACTCTATTCCTTCTGCCAGCGTGATGGCGGTGTCTATATTAGCCAAAGCCACACTGCTCAATTGTACATGAATATTGAAATTTAATCCATTCAAGAAGTATTGCAATTGGGCAGCCGGCGGAATAGGGATGTAAGTTTGTAACTTACGAAACACTTCCTTAAGCTTCTTGGCATAGGCTTTCACATTCTCATGGGGTTCTTGGCGTGTTGCATTCAAAACACGCAACCAGTATTGGCCACCTCTTTTAGGGGCATATGCTCCTCGGAAAGCTGCATAAAATTGGTCGATTGTAGTTATGGTTCCAGTCTCTATGCTATGATGCCATATTGCAGCCCTTTCTTTTAACGTCATGTTAAAGAACATCATAAGATGTCCCTCATCTTGGATGCGGTAATTAAATAATCTTTGGATTTCACAAATGTGAAACTCCTCATCTTCTTCGGCTAACCCATTAAAAATGGGCAAAGGAACTCTTAAAGCTGGTAGATCCGACGTCCTTGCAGGAATTGCAATGGGTTGTGCCATGACGACAATCGGATTGACAATAGGAGTTTGGACTGATGGGATCACACCCCCACTTGAAGTGGGTTGACTTGGTGGAAGAGAGGAAGAACTTGCGCTTCCTCCTGCAACTAAAGGACTATGTGCAGCAGTTGGGTTACTAAGACCACTGCGTTTTATGTATATTGGGTTGCTTCTTTGAGGAGAATAGCGTCTTACAATCTCCAACCGCCGTCTAGCCCTCTCAGCACGTTCTGCTTTTTGTATTTCGGCTTGACGGTCCTTGTCAGAGGACATAAACCAACGTTTTGGCCCCTAAAAATCCTAGATTTGGCAACCAGCACTTGTTGGCATCTCTCGGCAAACGCACCACTGAAGGGACCTCAAATGGGCCGGCACTGGCTATAGCAGTAGCCGGACCTCATCCTCATAACAGACAAACACATCAATACGGCCTCGCGGGCCAGGAGCGTCTATCTGCTGTTGCTAAAGGACGAACTGTCCTAAAGCCTAATCTATGCGTTTATAGTTTTGTAGTCCAACGTTTTCCTTCCTATAAACTCAACAAAGGGAGACCCCATACATATTAGCAATAAATGCCACGATAATCACATACATGGGAGGCAACCTCTCAGTGGAATCACCGCGGCCCCACTGCAACTCTCCTATATCGCAGGGATTGGCCCCTTGATGCGTTGCTCAATATATAGAACAAACGAACAAAGTCCACTCTTTCATTTTGAACGTATTCCAGGAGATACCATGTGTCCTTACCAAATAATCCCCCAAGAACCGAACGTCTATCCTACGGCTTAGGTTGCCTTTCCACACTCAAGCGTGGGTCATCGTAATCGAAAACAGGTACTATTCATCTAGTTCTTTGTATTCTGATACCATGGTTGACATGCACATGCAAAAGTGGATGATCCTAAAGTGCTCAAACATAACTTTCAATCAGAAACGTGTTGTGCACAACCAGGCTTTCCAATGCTCATTCACTAACTCGTTGTGGCGATGTAAGGATAGCATCGAGGCAACGCCCGTGCTACTATCCTCTTAATTAAAATATACCAAACTCTTTATCATGATATGCATCAGAAAATCAGCATTAATCAGCACGGAAATCGCACCATCCAAACATCCCACCCCCTACGTTTAGGTATTGCTTTCGTTGCATAGGTGTAAAGGTTCATTTTGTCATGTTTTGATGTATGAAAAGCGAAAAATCACAAACTTTGACAAAGAGATAGGGAAAACTGAGACTAAATCTCATGCTTTGCCACTACTATACATCCACAAATACTCATTATATTTTTTCTTATTTTTGTGAGGCGTATTTCTATTTTTCCCTGTATTTTTTCCCGTTTTCTTGATTTATTGGTCAATAAAATATGCTATTTTCTAATTTTTCTTGTTCCAATCACTTCAACGTAGTAACATTCAATCTGTTTTTCATTTTCTCCCCATAGGAACACATTTTACCCACCCAAAACGACAAAACTATCATTTTACCGCTTAAAAACCGCATTTCGGGTAGCGTATGTAAATCATTGCAAAATCAAAATTTTCTGATAAACAGCGATTAAACATGATGCAACTAGCACTCGAAACAAATTTTCATCAAATAAAAACATCATTTCCATCATAAAATACAAAAAACCTTCATTTTCTTCATAAAAATAGTCATATCGTGTTTTTATGAAACCCTAGACGCATTAAATGACTGCGTGACTAGGACGGAGCCTCCATTGCTCTCAATCCAATGCTGCACATCAATCTTCAGCATCTCCATCATCGTTTCCTTTAATCTCCTTCCCAATTCCTCCTTCAAGATAGTGCGCATAAACAACCCATAGAGAGGAGAGAGAGGGAGGAGAGAGAAAGACTAGATTTTGATATCTCGATTTGGTCAGCCATTTCTTGCACGAAGACCGGCAATATGATCAGGAAAGAATGGGAATTTGCCGGCTGGTCTCTGATCTATATGTTGCTTTGATGCTCCATGCTTGATTTGTGGGGGGGGGTGCCCCCTCCCAAAGGGCACCCCCTTTACCCTTAATTTTTGTCCACCTCTTCATTCTTGGCCGGTTTCTAGAATCTTTCGCGTCCGGGCTTCGATTCAGCCTCTGAAAAATCCTGCACGTCCGTCTTGGCATCCCACACTGCCTGAAAGCTCCCGAAATCCTGCAAAGCAGTCGAAAAAATTATGAAAAATCCGCAAGTGTCACTCGGGCGCCTTTTGAAAGTCGTCCTTTGCTTGACGCTTAAAATCATCCTAGCTACAGCCGCCGCCTTCGATGTTGAAGATTTTTTCCCTAAATTCTGGATTTTTTGGCAAATTTTAGGCACATTACGGGCTCAAAACTCTGCTCTCATTGGCGACCACGGGATAGGGCGACTCAGCCCATCGAATCCCACAACAGATCTGCACAAAATAACCAAAGGAAGCATCAAGCTGATACAAAATAGATACACATTAAAACACAGCACAATGCTCAGCCGACCCCTGACAAAACCAAGGCATGAAATCCACGAGGAGTAGGCCTAGCATAATCTAATAGAAGGTCCGGAGCTAGTCACTAACCGACTGCTCCAACACGGCCAAATTAAAAAGAACTATCAAAGAGGTCGCCCTAAGTGGTGGTTTGACCTACCTACCTAACTAAGGACAACACACCCAAAAGCTCCTACTAGGTGAGGACTCCTATAGCGTGAGCAAGTAGTATTTTCTTTTAGTGCATTTCTTCTTTTAGGTTTTTTATTTTTCCATACTCGGGCGTGTAAAAATGAGGGAGCTGAGTGTAGTGACCCAAGGAGAACATGGCATCAGCCTCGGGTCCTGTCTCAGTACCCAAGAACCTACCAAGCCCTCGTGAGGCGACACTTAATCCTTTTCGAACGCTCACTTTTATTTTTGCTCCAACCTTCCTTTCTTTTCCTTATGGCAAGATGTCATCCCAAGGAAGGGCAAGGCATCGGCCTCGGGTCTGACTCGTCCCCAGGAACCTACCAGGCCTTCACGAGGCGATGATCAACTGCTTCTAAGATTTTTTCCTTTTGCTATTCTTGTATAGGGGTTAGAACCCCTTTTTACACACCTTTGTATGTATTTTTTCCCTTTGAGATATTCAGGGTTTTTCTGCCTTTTCTTCTCTCTATCATCATCATTTTTTCCCTTGGGCAGGCTTCTCTAACTGCCTCACAACTAACAAGAACTCCTAGAACGGCTGCCTTGGAGCCTTCTAAAAGAGGTCTTTCGATGCCTAGCAATGTCTTTACAAGAGGCAACGACTACTCAGACCTCCCTCAGACATACCTAACCTAAACCTGGAACTTCATGCCTTGGACGCTAGTCCCCAACAAGAAAAGAAAAACTCCTACAAGTACATAGTCACATATAGCATAAAAACACGGTACTCGTAAAGGAGAGACATCACCTGGATAGAGCCACGAGAAGCTTCTGCACAGCATAGGCTCCTTCCAAGCTCTTCTTTCGACTTGTTTAGCACAGGACTAAAATAAGAAACTATTAACCGCACCCGTACTAAACAGACGACTGGCCCTCTTGGCCTAATGAAATAAAGCATTTCACTACAAAAACTAATCGGCCCTCTTGGCCTAACGAAATAAAACACTAAAACCTCGCAAAACTGACCCTCTTGGCCTAACGAGATCAAACAGAATAGCACCTACACATCCCTCCCCGAAATAGTACAGATATACAATAATATGCTCCTTTCCAAGGAGGAAAAATACGGCTTGTAGCCCTAAGCTAAATGCATAAGATTGTGACCCATCCCTCTTGCATATATAGCAAGAGGCATATGCATAACATGTTGGCTAATCAGCCTATGGGTCCACGATAACAACGGTAGATGGGTCTCGGCTACTCTTTGCATCACCCATATCAACCATTGCCTGCCATATATTGCATGCTCTGATTACATTCCCCACAAGCGGCCAGGTCCTGTCTCATTATTGATAGTAATATCCAAACTAGGACCACAGTTGAAGAAAAGGTCTTCTTCATAAGCAAGGTTTGCTAGTGAATCCGCAAACTGATTCCAGTAACGTGGAATCAGCTGAAGAGACACTCTCTCAAACTCCTCAAGTAGGGTCATGGCAGTTCGATGATACATACAAAGGATGGGATTTCGTACTGTGTATGTCCCATCTAGCTGATTCAAGATCAACTGGGAATCCCCTTTTACTAACAACCACCGAATACCACCTTGCTTGGCAATATGCAGTCCCATAATCAAGGCTTTATACTGCGCCATGTTCTTAGTGAATGCTACCCCGAGATAAGCAACTAACTTCATCGTAACTCTACGTCGGGGATCTCAAATTACTACTCCAACACTCCCTTTTTTATTAGGGCCCCTGGACGCTCTGTCAAAATATAATATGTACGTCCACAATGGGTTTACATAGCTTGCCATCACAAACTCCTCTATTCGTAATTATGATAGTCAAAATTCAGCATGTTTAGAGGATGAACTAACGGCTCCATCCCACCTTCTTCATTAAACTCAACAAGCATACTTGTCAACATTCGTAAGCAGTGATGACAGAAGACTTTGATCTCCCACACAAAGGTCCCACCTCTTTGCTCAATCACTTTGTATCCTTTGTTCCACCAGATAAGCTTCCCCTAATGGTTGTCAAGATTGTGGGAGAGAAGGAAGGAGTCTCACTTGTAGCTTTCTTGCTTGCACAATGGGGGAATACACACAGAGGTGGAGGCTGAAAACAGTTTTCCTCTTCTTAGTTGTGTAAGCCAAAAAGAACTCTTGTACAAAGAAATAGAAGAACCCTATATATGGGTCTCAAACCAAACTCAACTAACTAAGGTGGCATACTAACTGAGCCACGAACTAGAGTAGATAAGGATAGCTATCATGTAGCTATTATTCATGGGCCATGTACCAACCGCGTTTGCAACTGACAAGTCGGTGACATAAATACACAACCGTCACCCTGGCGTATCACGAGTGGAGCTCGATATCTCAACACTCCCCCTCGAGCTCAATCCCAATTCCTGCACACCAAGCAGGTCTCTGAACTTGCGCAGCTTCTCTGCGCCCAATGCCTTCGTGAATATGTCAGCTACCTGATCCTCTATGCTGACATAAACTAGATCAATAAGACCTAGTAAAACCCTCTCTCACACATAGTGATAATGCACCTCAATGTGCTTTGTTCTAGCATGATAGACTGGGTTATTTGCGAAGTGTATACTACTCATGTTGTCACAATAAATGACAACTGGCCCATCTGTAGACTGATGCATATCATAAAGTAGCTTATGCAACCAAGCCACCTCACATGCAGCCATTGCTGCACCCCTGTACTCATCCTCTGTGCTCGACAAGGCAACTGTAGGCTATTTCTTGCTGCTCCAAGTGACTGCAGCACTCCCAAAAGAGAACACATATCCACTGGTAGATCGTCTATCAGAAATACTACCAGCCCAATCAGCATCAGTGTATCCATGCAACTGTATTTGAACCCCAGTCTCATAAAATAGTCCATACTGCAATCTGGACTTCACATACCTGAGTATGCATCTAGCCGCATCCAAATGTGGTTTTCTTGGAGCCTGCATAAACTGACTTACCAATCCAACAGCATAGCTCAAATCTGGCCTGGTAATAGTCATATAAATCAAACTTCCTACTATGCGTCTGTACATAGTAGGGTCTTCTAGAAGCTCACCTGCATCTGTGCTCAGCTTCACATTCTGCTCCAAAGGAACTGAAATAGGCTTACAGCCTATCATCCCATATTTGGATAGCATGTCCAATCCATACTGCCTCTGCAAGAGCTGTATCCCACTTGGTGATCTAATCACCTCAATGCCCAAGAAATAACGTAGCTCTCCCAAATCCTTCATCTCAAACTTCTGCTTCAATAGCATTTTCACATGAAGGATATCTTCATCACTGTCACCTATCATAATCAAATCATCAACGTAAATCACAAGTAGCATAATACCTTTCTCTGTTTTTATCACATAAAGTGAGAAATCTGCCTTTGAAATCTGAAAGCCAATAGTGACAAGATACTGTCCTATCTTGTCAGACCATGCTCTAGGTGCTTGCTTCAAGCCATACAAGGCTTTCTTCAACCTGCAAACAAACTCAGGATGAACAGCATGCACATAACCTGGTGGCTGCTCCATATAGACCTCTTCTTGCAAATCACCATGCAAGAAGGCATTCTTTACATCCATCTGATGTAAAGACCATCCCTTTGATGCAACCATAGCAATGACTGCTCTTACGGTTGCCATCCTTGCAACCGGACTGAATGTTTCTTCATAGTCAATGCCATATGTTTGTGCATACCCCTTGACTACTAATCTTGCCTTGTATTTGTTCTTAGAACCATCTGCATTGTGCTTCACCTTATAAACCCACTTACAGCCAATTGCATTTTTACCTTTAGGCAAAGGTACCAATTCCCATGTAGCATTTGCTTCCAAGGCATCCATTTCTTCATCCATGGCTTTCTCCCATTTTTCTTTTCCCATGGCTTGCTCAAAAGAAGTGGGTTCTGGTTCCTGTATCACTTTGACCATATATGCATAGTGAATGGCTGTAAATCCATCATGTTTCAGCCTATCCACAAGATACCTAGCTCTGGTAGTCCTACGCAAAGTAGGTTCACTCCCAGGTGCTCTCAAAACATCCCTGGTCTTCCTTACTCCAGGTGTAACAATAGAAGGAATACCCAACTCATCATCAATGCTCTGTTCTGAGCCACTGGATTCACCATCCACATAAGAGTGACCTGCATTCACATCAAACATGGGCTGATCAACCTTCTCTTTTCCTTTTCATGATACCTGCATACCACTATCTGCATTGCTTTGAGAAGATTCTCCTGATCTCAATCTGCCTGTCCATGGCGAAGAATGTGAACCACTACTAGAGGACGCTCCAGGTCCACTAATATTTTGTGACTGCTGCTGTGAATTCTGTGCAGCACTACCATTTTGTGCATCTACATCATCAATCACATTTACTGGTTTATACCAGCTACTCATCTCATTAGAAAAAACATCTCTGCTCACTGTAAACTTACGAGTAGAAGGGTTATAGCATCTATACCCTTTTTGCTGCAGAGAGTAACCAATAAAGATGCACTTCTCAGCTTTTGGATCCAACTTGGATCTCAGCTCATCTGGCACATGTACATAGGCAATGCAACCAAAAATTTTCAAATGAGAAATATCTGGTTTCCTACCAGTATACCTCTCCTCTAGAGTCATTCCATGTATTGCTGCAGTGGGAGTCCTGTTCATTATGTAGACTGCTGTAGCAACTGCTTCAGCCCAATAAAAATCTGGCAAGTCTTTTTCATTGAGCATGGCACGAGATACCTCTCCAATATGCCTGTTTTTCCTTTCTGCAATTCCATTTTGTTGTGGGGTATAACTGCATGAATATTGCTGTTTTATGCCATGCTCCTGCAGGAACCTTGCAAACTCATTTGAGAGGTACTCTCCCCCTCCATCTGACCTTAGGCATTTTATTTGCAAACCTGTTTCTTTTTCAACCATAGCTTTAAGGGTTTTGAAATGCCCAAAAACTTCACTTTTCTTTTTCATAAAATACACCCAAACTTTTCTGCTATAGTCATCAATAAAAGTGACAAAATAATGACAGCCTCCAAGAGATGCAGCTTTAGTTGTCCACACATCAGAGTGGATTAATTCCAATGGCTTCTCACTCTCTTGAACATATCTAGGAAATGGTTTCCTTGCCTGTTTTCCAAACTGGCAGGCTTCACATACCTTATGCATTTCTGCAACCTTGAATTTGGGCAATCCTGCAACAATGTTTTGGGCCTGCATTGATTTAAGTCGCTGTACATTAACATGACCAATGCGTTTATGCCAGATATCAATATCTGCAACTACACCCGGTCCCATGTGCAAACATTGCTGCACTCAATTCAGACATGTCTGCATCCAATGTAAACATTCTGCCCTTCTTCTTTCCTTTTGCTATCAAGCGACCTTTATTTTTCATATCCTCAACAAAGCATGGATGAGGATTAAATCTGACTTGCAAGCCCTGCTCAACCATTTGACCAACAGAAACTAGATTCTTGGTGATATTCGGGACATGAAATACATCGGACAGGTATTTCTTTTTCCCATCCTGCATAGACAAAGGAATTTTTCCAATCTGCACAATAGGATGTGCAGTATCATCACCAGTCTCCACAAATCGTAGTTTTTCCATTTTTCTTGCATCCTCCATCCATTCTGCATGACCTGTTATGTGGTTTGATGCACCTCAGTCAGCATACCATACATCATTGCTTTCTTCTGCACTTGTCACAAAATTGTTCATGTGCTGCACCATAAACAAGTGCTCATTTCTGTCATCACCCTGTCTACTAGAAGATGCATAATTCCCTTGTTGCAGTTTTCCATTCATGATGTCATTCTCCTTTTTATAGCAGTCTTTAGCCATATGACCCATTTTACCACAGTAGTAGCATTCAACATTACTGTTTGCATTTTGGCCTCTTTGCCATCCACCACGACCTCTTTGGCTCCCCCTGCCTCTAGAGTTACCACGTCCTCCTCCATAGGACTGGTTTACTTGAGTTTGTTGCATATTCTGATTTCTACCACGACCTCCATATCTGCCTCCTCTACCTCTGCCTCTACCTCTTCCAGCATTTGAGTAGAAGACAGCTTCTTTGGAAGTTCCTCCTGAAGAAGATGCACCACCATTTCTCTGCTCCTCAGAAATTAGAAGAGCAATCAACTCCTCAAAATCAGGAAATCTTTCACGGACGGAAATGGATGTTCGGAACTGTGCATAATCCTTTCCTAGACCATTCAAGGTCACAGAAACTAAATCATCATCTTCCACTGGCGACCCAATGGAAGCAAGTGCATCTGCAATCTTCTTCACCTTCATGTGGTAGTCATTGATGCTCATATTTTCTCTTCGCACATTGTGCAACTCTTGCTTGAGCTGCATTTTCCTGGCTTGGGCATTTGTGCTATACATTTTTGACAAAGTATCCCATGCCTCCTTTGGCGTACTTGCATCCTGAATATGCACAATCATAGAGTCTGAAATGCTGATAGACAGCCAGTACATAACTTTCCTGGCTCTCTCATGCCATGCTTTAAATGCCTGCATTTGCTGTTGATTGGGAACATCAGGTAGAATTGGTTCTTCTTCATTTCCTGCAATAAATTTCCAATATCCTTTTCCCATAAGGAAATTCGTCATTCTAAACTTCCATGCTTGGAAGTTGTTCTTGTCAAGCTTTTCAGTGACAATCTGTGAGAGAGAATCAGACGCCATTATAGAACACTGCAAAAAATTCTGTCACTGCAAAGAACACAGCTTCAGCCTCACAAAGGCAAATATGAAAAACTGGCGAAAGTGGTATTTGACCACACAGTCACTTCCTAGTGACGATTTTGCATCAATAGGCAACAGGGATGATTCTGTAACTCCCAATGTCTCTGTGCACAAGCATACGATGCAGTTTCTACAGTAACTTTTTACCGACCTGTAGAATAGTGGCTGCACTGCATAAAACTGGGCCTTTTCCTGAGTGCGTGCAGAAAACTTCCGCCTCCAAAACAAACCCCGAAATGGCCTCAAATAAAAAAAACAAGGTCGCCAAGGGGCTAAAGCCCTCTCCCGCAGCATATACTGCCCTCTTGCTTCACCGCGAAGGGCGTCTCAACCTGAGACAATGCACTCCTACACTTTCCGGCTGTGCTACCTGCAGAGATCTGCTCCCAAAACAGAAAATGAAAGCAACACTGCTCCTCTTACCAGAACACCGCGAGCTTGGCTTGCTTTCTTGAGCTCCTTACCATGAACAAGGCTCTGATACTATGTTAAGATTGTGGGAGAGAAGGAAGGAGTCTCACTTGTAGCTTTCTTGATTGCACAATGGGGGAATACACACAGAGGTGGAGGCTAAAAATAGTTTTCCTCTTCTTAGTTGTGTAAGCCAAAAAGAACTCTCGTACAAAGAAATAGAAGAACCCTATATATGGGTCTCAAACCAAACTCAACTAACTAAGGTGGCATACTAGCTGAGCCACGAACTAGAGTAGATAAGGATAGCTATCATGTAGCTATTATTCATGGGCGGTGTACCAACCACGTCTGCAACTGACAAGTCGATGACATAAATACACAACGGTCACCCTGGCGTATCACGAGTGGAGCTCGATATCTCAACAATGGTATCTCTGCTCTAGATATGGGTGCTCCAAATAAGGGATTAACCACCCCATCTACGAGCTTAAGCTCCTTTTGCAGGCCTCCAATCAGCCCGAGCCTTGATGTGTAATGCATTTTTTCGGCATTAGCATACTTAGAAATAATAAGGTTTAATCTTATTAAGATTAACCTTATTTTTAAATTCTACTCCCTGCATATCAGCTAGTAGAGCCGTAGACCTATTTTTCCCTATCCTGACAATCTTGTAGGAGGCATCCCATCTAGGTTCCAGCATCCCTGGAAACAGCTCCCTACGCGCATCCTAGTACAGAACTAATTGCCCTTTTTTAAAGGTATACTTCTTTGCTTTAAGGTCGTGCAACTGCTTCATCTGACGTCTAGCTATCTCCTAGTGTAATAAGCTCTGCAATTTCAGCTCATCCAGGTGGGCTATGGTCGTGTAACGTTCAAAGAGTACATCCTCGTCTGCCAAAGAGTGATTAATTCCAAACCGTATGGTTGGCAACTCAATTTTGAGGGGTAACACACATTCTTCCCCGTAAACTAATTTAAATGGAGTATGGCCGGTAGCTCGCTTGAACGTTGTATTGTATGCCCATACTGCCACATACAACTTCGTGTCCTAGTCTCGTTTCTTCTCAGAGACTATTTTAGACAAGATACCTACAAGCTGCTTATTAGTACTTTCGACTTGTCTGTTGAGGCTTGCGGATTATAGGGGGTCATTTTGTTGCGCTTGATTTGCCAAGCAGTCTTTTGATTACTTTATTCAAAAAGTGGGTTTCACGGTCCGACACTAGTTCCTTCGGTGGTTCGAAATGCCAGATAATCTGCTCTAGAAGGAAACTTGCAATCTCTTTTGCATTGTCTTGCCTCGTCGCCCGCACTTCTGAACATTTTGTAAAATAATCAGTTGCCACTATAATGTATCTTTTGAGTAGTAGACGAAGGGGTGATAGGACCCACAAAGTCAATGCCCCACTTCTCAAATGGAAGGATAGCCATGATAGGCGTAAGTGGGTGCTTCCTATTCTCTCTGTTGTCATGTCTTTGACAGGTATCACATCTCTTAACGTACTCAAATGAATCTTGGAAGATGGATGGCCACCAATATCTAACTCTTAAAGCTTTTTGTGCCGTCAACCGTCCAGCAAAGTGCCCTCCACACGCAGAGTCATGGCACTCTTCCAAGATGAAAGGAACCTCGTCAGGCATCACACATCGGAAATAGATATCATCAACCCCCTGTTGATATAGTGTTCCTACGATCAAGGAAAACTTCAAAGCTTGTTGTCTGATTTTCCTTTTTTTCGATTTTGATAAACCAGCTCCAGTCTCTCCCGTTGATAGATAATGCGTAATAGCAGCATACCAAGATGGGATAGAAGCTGTATCAATTTTAAACATTTCTTCAATATCACTTCCTTCAGCCAAAGTCTTTTTTGGCTCCCCGAAATCCACAAGGCATTCCACAATACCTTGCAACCTCGGTGCTTACTCTTAATCTCATAATCAAACTCCTGTAAAGTGATTAACCACTTTGCCAGACGATCAGGCGGTTGTTGCTTGTTCATAAGAAATCTAAGCCCTTCCGCCTTCGTATAGAAAACCACCTTCTCATAGAGGATGTAGTGTGTGAATTTTTTAGTCGCAAAGACCATCGCAAGGCACAACTTCTCCATGTAGGTGTAGTTAATTTCTGATACCGCCTTCGTATAGAAAACCACCTTCTTATAGAGGATCTAGGTTCCAGCTTCCCTGGAAACAATTCTCTACGTGCATCGTAGTACAGAACTAATCACCCTTTTTTCAAGGTATACTTCTTTGCTTTAAGGTCGTGCAACTACTTCATCCGACATTTAGCTACCTCCTGGTGTAATAAGCTCTGCAATTTCAGCTCATCCAGGTGGGCTATGGTCATGTAACGTTCAAAGAGTGCATCTTCGTCTCCCAAAGAGTGATTAATTGCAAACCGTATGGTTGGCAACTCCATTTCAAGGGGTAACACACACTCTTCCCCATAAACTAATTTAAATGGAGTATGGCCGGTAGCTCGCTTGAACGTTGTATTGTACGCCCATACTGCCATATACAACTTCCTGTCTAAGTCTCGTTTCTTCTCAGAGACTATTTTAGACAAGATACCCACAAGTTGCTTATTAGTACTTTCGACTTGTCTGTTGGCTTGCGGATTATAAGGGGTTGTTTTGTTGTGCTTGATTTGCCAAGCTTCAGTCAGGATTTTGATTTACTTTATTCAAAAAGTGGATTCCACGCTCTGACACTAGTTCCTTTGGTGGTCCGAAATGGCAGATAATCTGCTCTAGAAGGAAACTTGCAGTCTCTTTTGCATTGTCCAGCCTCGTCGCCCGCACTTCTGACCATTTTGTAAAATAATCAGTTGCTACTATCATGTATCTCTTCTGAGTAGTAGACGACAGGGTGATAGGACCCACAAAGTCATTGCCCCACTTCTCAAATGGAAGGATAGCCATGATAGGCGTAAGTGAGCGTTTCCTATTCTCTTTGCTGTCATGTCTTTGACACGTATCACATCTCTTAACATACTCAAAGGAATCTTGGAAGATGGACGGCCATCAATATCCAGCTCTTAAAGATTTCTGTGCCATCATTCGTCCAGCGAAGTGCCCTCCACACGCAGAGTCATGGCACTCTTTCAAGATGAAAGGAACCTCGTCAGGCATCACACATCGGCGATAGATATCAACCCCCTGCCGATATAGTGTTCCTCCGATCAATGAAAAATTCAAAGCTTCTTGTCTAATTTTCCTCTTTTTAGATTTTGATAAACCAGCTCCAGTCTCTCCCGTTGATAGATAATGTGTGATAGCAACATATCAAGATGGGATAGAAGCTGTATCGATTTTAAACATTTCTTCAATATCACTTCCTTCAGCTAAAGTCTCTTATGGCTCCCCAAAATCCACAAGGCATTCCACAATACCCTGCAACCTCGGTGGCTTACTCTTAATCTCATAATCAAACTCCTGCAAAGTGATTAACCACTTTGCTAGACGATCAGACAGTTGTAGCTTGTTCATAAGCAATCTAAGCCCTTCCGCCTTTGTATAGAAAACCACCTTCTCATAGAGGATGTAGTGTGTGAATTTTTTAGTCGCAAAGACCATTGCAAGGAACAACTTCTCCATGTAGGTATAGTTAATTTCTAACATGCCCAATTTTCGACTAGCAAAAGCTATCGGATGATACCACTTTTCCTCCCAGATTTGGGCTAAACAGCAGCTGATACTATGCATGGTGGCTGCTGAAAATATGTAAAATACCTCGCCTCTTTTAGGTGCTTTTAAAATTGGTGCTTTTACTAGCTCTTGTTTCACATCCTCGAAAGCTACCTTACAAGGATCGCTCCATACAAAGAGACAGCTAAAGGACAATAAGTTTGTCAATGGCAACGTCCTTTCTGCCAAGGCATTTATAAACCTCCGATAGTACCCTATAGATGACAGAAAGCTATGTACCTCTTTCAGAGTGCATGGTGGACTCATAGTGACTATAACCTTGATCTTTTCAAGGTCAGTTGCAATCCCTACTGAACCGACCACATGGCCCAGTAATAGCCTATAAGGCACTCCAAAGACATACTTCCATGGGTGAAGAGCGATACAAAATTGCCTGCAGCACTCAAAGCACTTTCTTAAGATAATCAACATCCTTTCCCTTATAGTGGCTGCCCCCAGGTCATCGATAAATACTTTCAACTCATTTGGGGAGATGTCACCAAAGGTCTTGTCTACTGCTCGTTGCCATGATCCAGGTGCATTGCACAAACCAAAGGCCATCACATGGTACGCAAAAGTACCAAAGACAGTAATGAAAGTTGTTTTCAACTTGTCCTCTTCTACAATTGCCATCTGGTTGTATCCTGCAAAGCAATCCATAAACGAATATGTTTCCCTACCCGCTAATTGATCCAAAATCTAGTCAATAAATGGCAGAGCGGGTAGTAATCCTTAACCGTCTGCTTATTCAGCTCTCTAAAATCTACACATAGTCGGATCTGGTTGTTTTTCTTCTTGATGACAACTGGTGAACATCATTTTGTGTGCTATACAGGGAATATTAAACCAGCTTTTCGTAACTTCTGTAACTCCTCAAACAGCCCGTCCCTCAATTCAAAGCATACGCCTTACTTTCTGACGCACAGGACGATTGCCTTCTTTTATAGGAATAGTATGAACAGCCAGGCTGGGAGGAATGCCTCTCAGCTCGTCATAACTCCAAGTAAAGATGTCGCAGAATTCTTGAATCAAGGACATATAGTCCTCCCTTTCTGCTGAACTAAGCATGGAACCTAATTTAATTGTCCACGAATCATTCGGCGTGCCAAGGTCCAACTCAATCACATCCGCGTCTGTTATCCTATCTTGAGGCTCTATCGGCTCATTTAGAGTTATCTGATAAATATCCTCTATAGTGGACCCCTCTTTTGATTCAACACTGGATGATATCTCACTACCAGATGGATCATCTGTTGTTTCTAATTCAGTAGAGGATAAAGGAGCTCTCTCACTGTGAGGAGACTCAGGGTAAGCATCGACTATTACTCGATTAACACCTCTACCTAGAACCACTCGACCAGCGGGTATATCGACTTGACAGTCTGTTTGTAAGATCCAAGGCCTGCCTAGCAAGACTCGATAGCTAGGACATCTTCCAAATCTTATCACCTTCTGGTTGCCTTAGACTATCATCAGCCATTCTAAGAAGGGTGAAGCCATCTTTTGGATGCCTAGACCCAACCTCTCCATCAACTCTGAACTCATGATATTGATGGAGGACCCAGTGTCTACGATAGCATGCTCCACTAATATTCCATCAACGTATGCTTGAACCCTAGGGCAATTCTTTTCAGCATGATCAAATCAATCTTCCCCTACTCGTGCTATGCCCAAAGGTTCTACAATATACCCAATACGCAGGATCTTCTTGAATTCCTTGCGTACTCCTGGAGATAATTTAATCAACTGCAAGCGGTTTACATTTGGTTTGACTTCGCAAAGAGAACTTGCTAAATCAAAATCATGATAGGTAGCCAAAGCTCTCTTTTCTCGCCAAACCATTCTCTCTTTTGGTCTCCGGATCGGCTTTGGTGCTTCTCTTTTAGCTCTTGCCTTCTTTCTTGGCACTTCCTCATCCTTCTTAGGATCGAATTTTCTGTCCAACAGGCCTCAGAGGTCCACCTTCCACGCCAGGATTCAGGACTTGCGTCCCCTTATCCCCTTGCTTAGGGTTTTCCACGACCGGTTTTGCATTATCTTTATCATCCTCTTTAGCCTTTTGGCCTCTTGTCATGGCTCGTAGGCTAGAGGTTTCAGTGCCATTGACGAATACAGCCTCGATAAGGCTGACTCCATTGCCTTGTGGAAACTCCTCTATAGTGGCCTTTCCCCTTTGCAGTATTTGTCTTGGTCCATCATTTTGCTGGAGGTTATTACCTTGCGCTCTATGATTAACTGGACCTGGCTGTTTACTCCCTTGTTGGAGGGAACTAATCATACTCCAACAGG
Source organism: Lygodium microphyllum (assembly GCF_053477565.2). NCBI lineage: Eukaryota > Viridiplantae > Streptophyta > Polypodiopsida > Schizaeales > Lygodiaceae > Lygodium > Lygodium microphyllum. The sequence goes on from NC_141145.1 coordinate 79,459,190, forward strand.
TAGCGGCTAAGTGGCCCGACTTCCCACAAATATCACATTTAACATTTGGACAATTTCTAGGGGAATGTTGTCCGCAACACCACTTACAGCTGAATCTTGAGGGACCACCCTCTTTCAGGACGTCGACTCCCTATCAGATTCTGCTACTTCTTCAGGAAATTGACGTCAACAGCTGTTTGCCGATATTGTTTAGCAATCATGTCAGTGTAGTGCTTCATCATATCCTTAACTTTGCCAAGGATATTAGAGGCACTCGAGACTCATAGCCTTGATCATGTATCCATCATTCCATTGGCCTAACAATTTGATTGGGCATTAGTTGTTGACTCACATGAACAATAATAGGGTTCAAAGCTTGGCCTCCAACATCTGGTGGAGCCAATTGACTAGACATAGGCATAAACACACTGGGAGGAGCTGGCAGCAAAGGTACATTTTGAACCATGCTTCCTCTCCCATTATGGTTATTCATAGGCATCCCTTGACTTCCATTTATCAATGGTAAATTGCCTCCAGGTACTAGACCTGCATTAGGTTTTATTCGAGAGGAGTAGGCTGTTTGTAATCGTGACTCTACTCCTTCTGCCCGCGTGATGCCGGTGTCTATATCAGCCAAAGCCACACTACTCAATTGTACTTGAATATTGAAATCCAATCCATGCATGAAGTATTGCAGTTGGGCAGTCGGCGGAATAGGGATGTAAGTTTGTAACTTACGAAACATTTCCTTAAGCTTCTTGGCATAGACTTTCACATTCTCATGGGGTTCTTGGCGTGTTACATTCAAAACACGCAACCGGTATTGGCCACCTCTTTCAGGGGCATATTCTCCTCGGAAAGATGCATAAAATTGGTCAATTGTAGTTATGGTTCGAGTCTCTATGCTATGATACCATACTGCAGCCCTTCCTTTTAACGTTATGTTAAAGAACATCATAAGATGTCCCTCATCTTGGATGCGGTAATTAAACATTAATCTTTGGAATTCACAAATGTGAAACTCCGCATCTTCTTCGGCTAACCCATTAAAAATGGGCAAAGGAACTCCTAAAGCTGGTAGATCTGAGGTCCCTGCAGGAATTGCAATGGGTTGTGCTATGACGACAATCGGATTGACAATAGGAGTTTGGACTGATGGGATCACACCCCCACTTGAAGTGGGTTGACTTGGTGGAAGAGAGGAAGAACTTGCACTTCCTTCTGCACCTAAAGGACAATGCGCAGCAGTTGGGTTACTAAGACCATTGCCTTTTATGCGTATCGGGTTGCTCCTTTGAGGAGAATAGTGTCTTACAATCTCCAACCACCGTCTCAGCACGTTCTAATTTTTGTATTTTGGCTTGATGGTCCTTGTCAGAGGACATAAACCAACTTTTTGGTCCCTAAAAACCCTAGATTCGACAACCACCACTTATTGGCAGCTCCCAACAAACACACCACTGAAGGGACCTCAAATGGGCCTGCACTGGCTATAGCACTAGTCGGCACTAGTGGGACCTCATCCTCATAACAAACAAACACACCAACACGGCCTCGTGGGCCAGGAGTGTCTATGTGCTGCTAAAGAACGAATTGTCCTAAAGCCTAATCTATGTGTTTATAATTTTGTAGTCCAACGTTTCCCTTCCTATAAACTCCACAAAGGGAGAACCCATACATATTGGCAATAAATGCCACGATAATCACATACATGGGAGGAAACCTGTCGGTGGAATCACCGCGGCCCCACTGCAGCTCTCCTACATGGCAAGGATTGGCCCCTTGATGCGCTGGTCAACGTATAGAACAAACGAACAAAGTCCACTCTTTCATTTTGAACGTATTCCAGCATGTTGCTGCCTTCGTTGGGAAAAATGGGGGGGGGGGGGGGGGGGGGGGGAGTGCCCCTCCCAAAGGGCACCCCCTTTAGCCTTAATTTTTGTCCACCTTTTCATTCTTGGTCGGTTTCTGGCATCTTTCGCGTCTGGGCTTCGATTCGGCCTCTGAAAAATCATGCGCGTCCTTCTTGGCGTCCCGCACTGAGTGGTAGCTCCCGGCATCCCGCACAGCAGTCAAAAAAATTATGAAAAATCCGCAAGTGTCGCTCGGGCGCCTTTTGAAAGTCGTCCTTTGCTTGATGCTTAAAATTGTCCTAGCTGCAGCTGCCGCCTTCGATGTTGAAGATTTTTCCCCTAAATTTCGGATTTTTTGGCAAATTTTAGGCACATTCCAGGCTCAATACTCTGCTCTCACGCAAGTTTGTTTTCGATCGTATTCATGATTGTGCTCAAATCTTGTCTAAATTGGAAGAAGTCCATCTTACTCTTTCAGGTGCTAAATCTATTTTTGGAGTCGAAGAAGTTCTTGTGGTAGGGAATATGTGTGGTCCATATGCCTGAAAGCCTTCTCCAACCAAGATTGATGCTATAAGAAAAATGCGAAAAATATGCATAAATGTTTTAGAGGTGAGAAGATTTCCTGGAGCATGTGTTTTCTATCTTATTTGGATCCCACATTTCTCTCATGTTGTTGAAAATCTTTATCAACTGCTAAAAAAAGGCCAAAGGTTTATATGGGAAAAAGAGCATACTCAAGCTATTCGAAAATTGAAGAAATTGCTGATTTCTGCCCCCACCTTAAAGATGGCTAATTACTCTAATGGACAACCTATCATAATCACAGTCGACACAAGTCCTATTGGGATAGGATGGGCAGTCGGTCAAGATGATCTTGAGGGCAACAGATATGCAATCCGCTTTGGAGTGAAGGTTCTTAATGAACGTCAAAGAAGGTATGCTCCAATTAAAAGAGAACTTTGCGGAGTCGTAACTCCATTGAAATGTGACCCGGATTACTTCATGGGCACACATGTAATAGTTGAAACAGATTGTCTTCCACTCTTAGGCATGATTGCCAACTGCTCCACTCCTCGCATAGCTATGCTAAGATGGATAGCCTATATTAAATCCTTAAATCCTGATTTGAAACATATTGCAGGAAGAGATAATCCAGTTTTGCTAACATGATTTCGCGTGCCAGATATAAGGATAAAGAAGAGATGATGGATGAGGAAGAATCAGAGTCTATATTTGCTAAAATTGATGCTGTAATTGCAGGTTCACATTTGAAAACAGCAAGTACAGCTGAACCTAACGATGGTTCAGCTGTCAAAAATGCAGGTACATCATTAATTACAGCAAGTACAACAGGTTCAACTACTGTAACAAAATTGATAGCACCAAAGAAAGAAGAAACAACCATGGAAGGACGGTGGGCAGCTGAAAGACAACATGCTCAATGTTTTGTTTTGGTTTGTTCGCACTTTAAAGAAGAATATTATGCAGGTGATTGGCTAAAACTTGGCCAATTTCTAATCACTATGACAAAGAAGGAAGATTTGACTAATGAAGAGTTCCAGAGAATCAAGAGAAAATCTTATGGCTTCTTTCTCAAAGATGGCTACCTTTGGAGGCATGCGAAAAAGAAAGGAAGAGCACGTGTTTGTGTCTTAGGAGACAAGAAGACTCAAAGACAAGCCATGCAGGAATTTCATGAAAGCCTATTGACTGGCCATAGAGGCATATGGGGCACTTTTGCCAAAATAAAAGAGAAATTTTGGTGGCAAAACATGTATAAAGACATTGAGCATTTTGTTGAGTCTTGTCATGTTTGTCAAATGTACTCTATGGTTAAGCATAGAGATGGGCTTCAGCCTACCTTTCCTTTATCCATTCATTACAGATGGATTATTGATTTAGTAACCATGCCTACAAGAATTTGAAACATGAGATATCTAATACTTGGTAGAGAAGATCTCACAAATCAGGTGGAAGGAAAAGTCTTGACAACAAAGTCCACTCAAGCTGTTTGTAGATTTTTACTTGAAGAGGTATTTTAAAGGTATGGCTGTGTTGCCAAAGTAACTGCTGATAGAGGAGAATTGGATGCCGATGAGGCTTGCCATTTCTTTGCTCAATTGGGAATCAAGATATCTCTTACATCAGCCTACAATCCTGAAGGCAATGGTAAGAGTGAAAGAGGCCATCAACCAATTCTCAAAGCATTGGCAAAATCTTGTAGAGGAAAGATGAGAGAATGTCCTAGAATGCTTCCATTCGTGTTATGGGCTGATAGAACTACCCATAGTGCAGTAACAAGTTATATGCCGACGGAACTAATATATGGGTAGCCACCTATTATGCCTATTGAGGAGTTTATTATCACATGGAGTATCTTGCCTTGGGATGAAGGCATAAATAGAGAAGAGCTGTTGATTTTGCGAATAAGGCAGCTTGAAAGACGGCCAAAAGATGTCAAGACAGCCATTGAAAGGCTGAAGGCAGCAAGATTGAAGAATAAGAAGAGGTTTGACAAGCATCATCTACTCCGTCCAAGAGCTATTCAAGAGAATGATTGGGTACTTGTCTATGACAGTAGCCTGGACAATCAATATAGTTCTCATAGGAAGTTAGCCAAGCGATGGTTTGGACCATATGTGGTGAAAGTAGTACATAATAATGCTACTTATACTTTAGCTGAAATGGATGGGACCATGGTCAAGGTACCAATAGCCGGTAAACATATCAAGCTCTTCAAACGAACAGAGTCTTCTACTTATGAGCTTGATGACTTGGATGTGAGCCATCTACTTGAAGACAAGAAAGATTAAGAAGACTTAGAGGATGAAGATGAAGATATGTCAAGAGAAGAGCCTCCTTAACCTACAATTTTGTAAAATGGCACATGCCGGAGGATGTGCGGGTTAGGAGGGGGTGAATGTCAAAGAGTTTTCTGTTCATGGTATAAAACATAGAGTTCTTATGTTTGCAAAAGAACTTCATTAGGATTCACATGAGAAACTTTCATACATAATTCAGTTTGTTATCCAACATCCGTCTTAGATATCACTTAATTTCATAAGTTATTTTGTTATACCATGTATATTGACAAAAATTAAGTCTATGGGAACCCACAACTTGATCAAGTGGAGGTAATTGACAGTCTGCAGGCTAAGTCACATTGGTTCAAGAGGAAAATTTGCCTAGAAATCAAGAGAAGTGCCAAAAGTCCACTAGGTTTGTATGGGACTTGGAATAATGGACTTATATGACTTATAAGTGACCTAAATGGTCATACTGAAGAGTGGGAGCTGAGGAGGATGCAGCCCGCATTTTGTGGCGCAAAAAATGGACCTGCATACCTGTGGCAGATGGAGGATGAGCTCTGGGCTATGGTGCATGCTCCAAAGCATGCAAACTCAAGGCAAACTAAAGCTGAAGAAGGAGATACAAATAAGGAAGGTGAGAGCTCTTCTTGCCCGTCCATTTGGTATGACGAAAATGAGTAGTATGACAATCTATAAAAGGGGAAAACCTGAGAAAAAGTATTCAGCCTGCTCTTATGTACGTCTTCTTTCATTGTTTTACCATATTCATGGTCCAATGAAGCCCGTATTGTACCCAAGTACTTGAGTGACTTTGGGGGCAAGCAAAGGGGAGGATTTTAAAGGTGTATGGGCTATTTTGGACTGAAAAAATCAGTCTCATAAACAGGGCAGCCCACTATTCTTGTCCATTTTGATGAATAAATAAGTGATCTATGTGGTTGTCAGAGAAGGAATTGACCTCTTAACATCAGGGCTTCATTTGTGAATGATTAGAGAAGCTTATTCCTGGGATTATGTGCACTTTTGGAGCTTGATTATGGGCTGGAAATTACTATTTTAAAACAAGGCTGAAGTAAATTTTATGCTTTGTCAATGCATTTCATGAGTTTTTTATCTATGTCTTGGATGCAAATGAGTCTACCATCAAAATACTTGTATCTTGGAGTTGTTATCCATTCATGTTCATGAAATAGAAACCATTTGAGCTTGCATTTGGAGTATGCATTTGGATTAAATCTGAGATTGTCCCTAAATATATTTGCTTATTATCCACATATGCATCTGATATGATCAAGACAAAGTCTTTCATTCCATTCATGTATGCTAAATAAAAGAAAAAGCTTGAGATCTTCTTCTAAGTCATCTCAAAAACCCAAATCTTATAAAAACCCAATTTTTTCTCCTTCTCCTAACCTTGAATCCCACACTCCTCTTCTGCTCTAAACTCCGGTGGAAGACCTTCAACCCCCAACACGACGATAGTGGTGAACGCGACGTGAAGGTCAGCCCCGCAAAAGAGGAAGTATAATGGGAGAATCATCAAGTTCGGGAGCAGATGCCTTGCAGTAGTTGGTTCGTCTGATGCAAGAAAGCCAACAACAACAATTGCAATTTCAGTAGTAGTTGCAACTGCAACAACAACAGAGACAAGATGAAGAGCAGAATGATGCTAGTGCCATTAAGGATTTGGAAGTAGTTGGGCAGGAGCTCAAGCAATTTAATGGGCAAAATGTGTTCTATTTTATCCGCCTCTTTCATGGTCTTTTTCAAAAAGATGCGGGATGGTCTGCATTCAAGAAGGCTCTTTGAGAAGAATTTTTTCTTGAAGATTCTGGCCTCATGACGAAGAAAGTCTTCACTGAATGGGTTGAAAGGCCCAATAAGGGACTAACCACCACTGCTCTTCACCGCGAATTGGAAAGCAAATTTACTCAACTAGATTCTGACGATCAGCAGGGTATGGAAAGCCAGAAGATTGAATTATTTCTAAAGGCTGCGGATCCTTTTCTTCAAGAGAAGCTAACTGATCGGCTTGAAGATCATGACTCTGAGACGGGATTGAAGACTGCTTGGAGTGATGTCACTGAAGCAGTTAATATGATTGCTCGAAGAGAGCGGATGTGCCTAAGGTTGGGATCTACCTCTGCACCAACTGAATCCATGAAGGAGCCTATTCATGTATCTCGACCTCCTGTCTCTATGGCCAAGCAACTAAGAAATCCTGTTGTTCCACCTCCAAAGAAGGATGTCATGGACGAGCTGATCAAGAGCATGCAGGATCTCCATGTTAATATAATGGAGATTAATTCCAAGGTGGAAAGGCTTGATGTGAAAGTGGAAGAAAGAGGACGAACAACTGCCCAAAGACCAGTACGAGAAGGCTTCAAAAGATGTTGTATCTAGTGTGATAGCCTACAACATGATAAGAGGGAGTCCAGTGCATTCCCTGAAGCTGAAGCGCAAAAATTAGTCTTTTGGAAGGATGGTAAAATTCATGCAATCAAAATCGGGCTTCCTCTTGAGGCAAATTTCGGTAACGGTGGCATGAAGAAAAGACTAGAGGATTTGGCAACAAGAACAGCCTATGCAGCTACCTATGGACTGCAAATTGAGCCAACTAATAAAATTGTTAAAGCATGTAAAGCTGATGCAAAATCTAAATTGTGGATGCAGGTCTTAGATTGTATGGAGCGAGACAAGGCAACCAAAGATGATTTAACTACTGCCAGTCAATGCATCCGAGGAAGAACCGGATGGGCCAAGCCAGTTGATTCATTTTCAGCTTTCACTCGGTTGAGTGAAATTAATAATCATGAAGCTATGATAGAAGAAAAGAGAAAAAGAGATGAAGATGTTGCCGGTTCCTTTTCTTCGGGGCCAACTAAATGTGTGACAAGAAGTAAACCGGATCAGCAAGGCTGCTAAAAATCCACCACCGCCAGAGCTTGATATGGGAAATGCCCCACAAGGAAAGATGACGGAAGGAAAGAGAAAAGGCAAATATTCTGGCTACAAGCTGCAGTCTGACATAGAGACTGCGATGGATCTCAAGTGAATCCTAGAAGAAAGGATTCTTGGAAGTAGAATTAAATTTACATTAGGTGAAATTCTTAGAATTGCAAAATGAGGATTTCATGATGTAATATAAATTGATGTAATTACACAGAAAAGACAATATGTTGGTGAGGAAACTGAAGAATCTGTGTATGCATTTTTGCAAGCACTTCATGCATATTTTTAGGATGAAGAGAAGCTGAAAACTCAAGGGATTCAATTGGAGGCAATCAAAGAATTGATTGCAGCCATAGAAGCCAAAGATGAAGACATCTATGAAGCAGAAATTGAAGAAGCTATTGCAGAGAATGTTATGGTGGGGTCTTCTCAATCCAAAGAGTAGCCCATGCATAAGAAAGAAGCTCGTCTTCACAACATGCAAGAAGAGAATGATGCTCATTTTATTTCTAGTAGTCACTACTCCTGTACCCATTGGGCAAGGGCGACCACTGAAACCATTGTCAAGATTGGAGAAAGAGAGACTCCATGCATTGCCCTTATAGACCATGACTCAGAGATCAACGTCATGTCAAGAAGTCTCTACGAGAACGGCAGATGGCCCATAGATGTGGACCTGGGATGGCACATGAAAGCAGCCAATAACTCCTCTAGCGATCTCTATGCAGCATGTCCTTATGTATGGGTTACTATTGGTAATGTAAAAGATGAATTTCATTTCTTTGTTCAAGATTCCTGCAACTATCCTATCATTCTTGGTCAACCTTTTATTTTTGAGTCTTGTTTGGAGACAAAGGCCCTTGATGATGGTTCATATGCTCGGATAAGAAGTAAGGATAATGACAAAGCCGTCCAATTTCTGACTGTATGTGTAAATCATCACCGGAATAGAGATCGATTGAGAGATCATCTTGTATCTCCTAATACCCGAGAATTTAAGGGTTTTCGGGTAGCACTACTGTAAGTGGAGACTATGGCGGTGCTTCATGTCATAAAAATTTGCCTCCGCATGTAAAGGGGGCTATGCCAAAAGCTGACTTGCAGGCATTTATGACCAGCAGTATGGGCTGTTATAAACAATTTTCAGTCATGAATAGGGCTAAAAGAAAGTATTTATGTCATGTGGAATGGGAGCTGAAGCAAATTGATGTTTTGGGCTGATTTATAATGATACATTGGCTGATTTATAATGATACATTGGCTGAAATACATGCAGTTGTTCATGCAGAAAATCAAGCTGGAAATCAGTCCATACAGGTATGCATATTAGATATTTATGACATAGTTCAAGAATTTGCAGATCAAGAAGCTTTTGGACAGCTAAACAAGGATGAGGTAAGAGTAGAGACAAAGTATAAGACAGTTGACAAGAAGGTCAAGCCGGTGGCTACTCCACTATCTCTCGAAAGTGAAGGCATGGCAGAAAGGCATCCAAACAACCAAGCCTTCGTGATCCCTAAGATATTGGTCACCAATTTATAGCTGAAAGTTTACAAGAGCTAAAAATTGGTGAAGACTCTTTTCTCTTGCCCAACTGAAAAGAAAATCTTCATGCAGATATTAAAGAAACATGGAAAAGCTTTTTCATTTCAGCCTCATGAAATTGGCAGTGTGGATCCAAGTGTTGTAGCACCAATGGTGATTTTCACGGACCCACACGTTCCTTGGAATCTTAAACCAATTCCGGTACCAAGGGCTCATTTTCCTAAGTTACTGGAGCTTTTAAATGAAAAGATAAAGATGCGAATATTGGAGCCATCTTCAGCTCCGTATTCCAACCGATGGTTTACCGTGCCTAAGAGAAGAATGTATCTTTGCGATTCATTCAAGATTTACAGCCTGTCAATAAAGTCACTATTAGAAATGTTGGTTCGGGGCCAATTGTTGATGAATTTGCTGAGGCTTTTGCAGGTAGAGCAATTTATTCCATGGGTGATTTATATTCGGGTTATGACCAATTTCAGCTTGCTTTGGAGAGCTGAGACATTACCACAATGAAGATGCCTCTTGGTTTAGTCCGCATGTGTACCCTACCTCAACGAGCTACAAATTTAGTAGCTCACATTATGAATGCCATGCATAAAGTATTGAGAGATTATATTCCCCAACTAACTCTTCCTTTCCTTGATGATGTACCAATCAAAGGATGTGAAATTCATGAGAAGAATGAAGAACTCAATGAGCTTGGGTGTCGCAAGTTTGTTTCCGATCGTATTAATGATTGTGCTCAAATCTTGTCTAAATTGCAAGAAGTCCATCTTACTCTTTCAGGTGCTAAATCTATTTTTGGAGTCGAAGAAGTTCTTGTGGTAGGGCATATGTGTGGTCCATATGGCCGAAAGCCTCTCCAACCAAGATTGATGCTATCAGCAAAATGCGGGAAATATGCACAAATGTTTCGGAGGTGAGAAGATTTCTTGGAGAATGTGTTTTCTATCTTATTTAGATCCCGCATTTTGCTCATGTTACTGAAAATATTTATCAACTACTAAGAAAAGGCCAAAGGTTTATATGGGAAAAAGAGCATACTCAAGCTATTCGAAAATTGAAGAAATTGCTGATTTCTGTCCCCACCTTAAAGAGGGCTAATTACTCTAATGGACAGCCTATCATACTTACAGTGGACACAAGTCCTATTGGGATAGAATGGGCAGTTGGTCAAGATGATCTTGAGGGAAACAGATATGCAATCCGCTTTGGAGTGAAGGTTCTTAATGAACGTCAAAGAAGGTATGCTCAAATTAAAAGAGAACTTTGGCGAGTCGTAACTGCATTGAAATGTGACCCGGAGTACTTCATGGGTGCACATGTAATAGTTGAAACAGATTGTCTTCCACTCTTGGGCATGATTGCAAACTGCTCCACTCCCGACATAGCTATGCTAAGATGGATAGCCTATATTAAATCCTTAAATCCTGATTTGAAACATATTGAAGGAAGAGATAATCCAGTTGCTGACATGCTTTCGTGTGCTAGATATAAGGATAAAGAAGAGATGATGGATGAGGAAGAATCAGAGTCTATATTTGCTAAAAATGATGCTGTAGTTGCAAGTTTAGATCTGAAAACAGCCAGTATAGCTGAACTTAATGATGGTTCAGCTGTCAAAAATGCTAGTACATAATTAATTACAGCAAGTACAACATGTTCAACTACTGTAACAAAATTTATAGCACCAAAGAAAGAAGAAACAACCATGGAAGGACGGTGGGCAGCTGAAAGACAACATGCTCAATGTTTTGTTTTGGTTTGTTCGCACTTTAAAGAAGAACATTATGCAGATGATTGGCTAAAACTTGGCCAATTTCTAAACACTATGACAAAGAAGGAAGATTTGACTAATGAAGAGTTCCAGAGAATCAAGAGAAAATCTTATGGCTTCTTTCTCAAAGATGGCTACCTTTGGAGGCATGCGAAAAAGAAAGGAAGAGCACGTGTTTGTGTCTTAGGAGACAAGAAGACTCAAAGACAAGCCATGCAGGAATTTCATGAAAGCCTATTGACTGGCCATAGAGGCATATGGGGCACTTTTGCCAAAATAAAAGAGAAATTTTGGTGGCAAAACATGTATAAAGACATTGAACATTTTGTTGAGTCTTGTCATGTTTGTCAAATGTACTCTATGGTTAAGCATAGAGATGGGCTTCAGCCTACCTTTCCTTTATCCATTCATTATAGATGGATTATTGATTTAGTAAGCATGCCTACAGGAATTTGGAACATGAGATATCTAGTACTTGCTAGAGAAGATCTCACAAATCAGGTGGAAGGAAAAGCCTTGACAACAAAGTCCACTCAAGCTGTTTGTAGATTTTTACTTGAAGAGGTATTTTACAGGTATGGCTGTGTTGCCAAAGTAACTGCTGATAGAGGAGAATTGGATGCCGATGAGGCTTGCCATTTCTTTGCTCAATTGGGAATCAAGATATCTCTTACATCAGCCTACAATCCTGAAGGCAATGGTAAGAGTGAAAGAGGCCATCAACCAATTCTCAAAGCATTGGCAAAATCTTGTAGAGGAAAGATGAGAGAATGTCCTAGAATGCTTCCATTCGCATTATAGGCTGATAGAACTACCCATAGTGCAGTAACAGGTTATATGCCAGCTGAGCTAATATATGGGCATCCACCTATTATGCCTATTGAGGAGTTTATTATCACATGGAGTATCTTGCCTTGGGATGAAGGCATAAATAGAGAAGAGCTGTTAGTTTTGCGCATAAGGCAGCTTGAAAGAAGGCCAGAAGATGTCAAGATAGCCATTGAAAGGCTGAAGGCAGTAAGATTGAAGAATAAGAAGAGGTTTGACAAGCATCATCGACTCCGTCCAAGAGCTATTCAAGAGAATGATTGGGTACTTGTCTATGACAGCAGCCTTGACAATCAATATAGTGCTCATGGGAAGCTAGCCAAGCGATGGTTTGGACCATATGTGGTGAAAGTAGTACATGATAATGCTACTTATACTTTAGCTGAAATGGATGGGACCATGGTCAAGGTACAATAGCTGGTAAACATATCAAGCTCTTCAAACGAACAGAGTCTTCTACTTATGAGCTTGATGACATGGATGTGAGCCATCTACTTGAAGACAAGAAAGATTAAGAAGACTTAGAGGATGAAGATGAAGATATGTTAGGAGAAGAGCCTCCTTAACCTAAATTTTGTAAAATGGAACATGCCGGAGGATGTGCAGGTTAGGAGGGGGTGAATGTCAAAGAGTTTTCTATTCATGGTATAAAACATAGAGTTCTTATGTTTGCAAAAGAACTTCATTAGGATTCACATGAGAAACTTTCATACATAATTCAGTCATTGTTATCCAACATCCGTCTTAGATATCACTTAATTTCATAAGTTATTTTGTAATTGTCATACAATTTTCAGTTATACCATGTATATTGACAAAAATTAAGTCTATGGGAACCCACAACTTGATCAACTGGAGGTAATTGACAGTCTGCAGGCTAAGTCACATTGGTTCAAGAAGAAAATTTGCCTAGAAATCAAGAGAAGTACCAAAAGTCCACTAGGTTTGTATGGGACCTGGAATAATGGACTTAAATGACTTATAAGTGACCTAAATGGTCAAACTGAAGAGTGGGAGCTGAGGAGGATGAAACCCGCATTTTTCGGGTCAAAAAACGGGCCTACATACCTGTGGTGGTAGATCGAGGATGAGCTCTGGGCTATGGTGCATGCTCCAAAGCATGCAAACTCAAGGCAAACTGAAGCTGAAGTAGGAGATACATACAAGGAAGGTGAGAGATCTTCTTGCACGTCCATTTGGTATGACAAAAATGAGTGGTATGACAGTCCATAAAAGGGGAAAACCTGAGAAAAAGTATTCAGCCTGCTCTTATGTGTGTCTTCTTTCATTCTTTTACCATATTCATGGTCCAATGAAGCCCGCCGTCTTGTACCCAAGTACTTGAGTGACTTTGGGGGCAAGCAAAGGGGAGGATTTTGAAGGTGTATGGGCTGTTTTGGACTGAAAAAAACCAGTCATAAATAGGGCAGCCCACTATTCTTGTCCATTTTGATGAATAAATAAGCAATCTATGTGGTTGTAAGAGAAGGAATTGACCTCTTAACATCAAGGCTTCATTTGTGAATGATTAGAGAAGCTTATTCTTGGGATTATGTGCACTTTTGGAGCTTGATTATGGGCTGAAAATTACTGTTTTAAAATCGGGCTGAAGTAAATTTTATGCTTTGTCAATGCATTTCATGAGTTTTTTATCTATGTCTTGGATGTAAATGAGTCTACCATCAAAATACTTGTATCTTGGAGTTGTTATCCATTCATGTTCATGAAATAGAAACCATTTGAGCTTGCATTTGGAGTATGCATTTGGATTAAATCTGAGATTGTCCCTAAATATATTTGCTTATTATCCACATATGCATCTGATATGATCAAGACAAAGTCTTTCATTCCATTCATGTATGCTAAATAAAAGAAAAAGCTTGAGATCTTCTTCTAAGTCATCTCAAAAACCCAAATCTTATAAAAACCCAATCTTTTCTCCTTCTCCTAACCTTGAATCCCACACTCCTCTTCTGCTCTAAACCCTAGTGGAAGACCTTCAACCCCCAACACGACGACAGCGTGACATGTTTTATGAAAGCTTGGCATGGACTACGACAACATTTATGCATGTGTCAACGATTGCGTACTGTTTCGAGGAGAATACAAGACTATGGAGACATGTCTAAAGTGTGGTCCTCACAGGTATTGACAAGACTTGCAAGGGTAAAACATCCCTCAAAAAGTTCTTAGACACTTTCCACCTATCCCCCGTATACATCACATGTTTTGCATATCCAGCATGGCGAGCTTGACAATGTGGCATGTGCAAAATAGATCCACACATGGAGTCCAATGAATATCAGCAGATTCATGCGCATGGAGCCACATTGACTCTACCTTTCTAGCCTTTTCCCAAGAGCTAAGGAATCTTCGACTCCGTATTGCTATGGATGGTGTGAACACATTCGGTTTGCACTCAACTTCTTACCATGTGTGGCATGTAGTCCTTGTTAACTACAATATTCCTCCATGACTTTCTACAAAGAAAGGATACATCATCCTTAGCTTGCTCGTTTCTAGCCGCTGCAAAGTCAAGAATATGGATGTGTATCATCGTCCATTAGTCGATGAGCTTAAGATTTTGTGGGAGGAGGGGGTCACCGTGGAAGATATGAGCAAGTGCGATGGTCGACAGTCCGCCAATATACAAGTCATTCTCATGTGCAATGACTTTTCAAGATTCAAGGAGTGCTCAAGTAAGTAGGCTTCCCGAAGTTGTTGGTAATATCTATCATAGCATGTCCAAATTTGTATTCATTAGATATAGGTGTTGGGATAGGTTTGGTTACCTCAGGTTATTATGGATATCCATTGTGTGGGCCACAGTTAGACTCTCAAAGGTCACGGACCATGAAGAAGATGGTATATCAAGGACACGCCGCTTTCTTACCAGAGAGTCGTAAACTGAGGAAAGGTTTTCTTGGACGACCTCCAACATGAATGAATTACTCTTTTATTATTGACCCAATTAATAAATGCCACCAATAGCATTAATAATGCTCAGCATAACTCTGTCCCTATTTTCCACTTGCATTGCATTATGGTCATACATTTGCCTTCACATCATGTAAAACATGCCAAATATACCATGCTCAAGGCTGAATTCTTGTTCCTTTGAGTGGTACCTGCACTTGAACTTTAAGTGCGTGAGATCTAAGACTTGAGGGGTATGCAAATTTCCCTCTTAAGTTGGTTTGTGATCCCCTTCAGGGTCCGATGTGCAGTGGTTCAAGGTGGTATTAGAAGGAACCGGGGCAACACTTCGACAAGGTCCATCTGGATTTCTCGAAATAGATTCTGAAAAAAGATGGACGGATTTGTGTGACACGTTTGTATTGCCGGCCCATTGTGAACAGATGCATGAACTCATGTTTTTTTTAAAATTACGACATAGTACATGTCACAAAAGTTAAATCTCTCTTGTATATGATTTTGAACATGTAATTTTCTATCCAAACCCCCGATAACCTCGATGATGGTATGTTGTACCTTTAGCTCCTCGAAGTGCAAGAGTATATGATGAAAGCAATGTTCCCAACGTAGATGAGAACAATATGCAAATAGAGGGGTCTATATTCCAAGGGAGGGAGGCCACTGAAAGCTTGGAGCATGTAGATGAGCTAGAATCGGGCAACAATGATGGAAAGACAAGAGGCCAAGAATTCTTTAAGAACGAGGTGGACTCATCCTTTTGTGGTTATCTTTCTATCGACCTTCTAGTGTATGTAGAGTTGTGTTAGGCGATTGACATGGGACCACAAGGTATGTCATACTTGGAGCATCCACCTACTCAATTCGTTGATGAATACCTTATAAGCATACAAATTATATGCATTTTAAGTGAGATAATTTTTCTAAGATTTATATTAATGTGGTTTGATTGATTTATATTGATCATGTTAACATCAAATTTTATCCGTACAGGTGACCTTTGAGGATATTTGGATCCGCACGATGAGTCGAGGGATGAGTGATGAGGAGCTATAGGAGATCTTCACACATATGTCTCCAAAGATCATATGGCTCGATTCAAAGATATGACGGACTAGGAGTTGTCTCTCAGACACCATCACGTCATTCGATTAGATCTACTTTGACACTCTCTGATGCTTTATTTTCTAGTAGATGCGATCGATGCTCCAGATTTGGGCTAGATGGAGGGAGTGGTTCTGGGGAATGTTGTGGAGATGTGGATGCAGTGAGCCCACAGTCGAGTCAAGATACATGTGGTACTCCTCGCTCTCGTACAGATTCGAGAGAGGGTGACTCAAGTGGTTGCTGTAAAGGTACCAATGCAGTGTCTCCGTCTCGTTGTTCTGTTGGAGTTGCATCACTTGTTGGATTTGTCACACCTGTGGAGAGGTCTACTCCAGTCAATCTAACTTTTACTTAGCCATCCGCAGGTGGCACCCTTATGGGTGCTACTCTGAGAGACACCACCCCCATAGGTACACCATATGTACAGGGGTCTCCTGGATATGCCCAGGAGATGGGAGAGAACACATCTTTAGCATACCCCACAAGGGTATGGATACCTTGTAGATGATAGAACAAGAGCCATAATCATGAATGATGAGGGGAGAAGGGTGATGGCTCGTATGAGAGAGTTGTGTCAACAAGTTTTTCATCACAACTTCTAGGATCATTGGAAGAACATACCAGAGAGGAGCAAGGACTACATAGTAGCATCCTTGCATGAGGAGTTTCCAGTACCCATCGTAGCAGATAGGTTTTTTAAAAGCTGGATGATGGAGTCATACGTGTGTACATGTCATCCAAACTATCGGACACACGCAAGGCACTTAAGAGTGATGCCTTGAAGCCTAAGTGGCTAGACGCAGATAACTAGCGCAGACTCGTGGAGGAGGCTACAAATTCTCCATGATGTTGGAGACAACAACGCGATGCAGCCAGGGCACGACTGGAGGCGGGAGTGGTCCATCATCTTGGGAGTGGCGAACACACAACTTATCTAGAGGACTTTGTAAGTTTTTCTTTTGTTCTTCTCGCTTATTTTTTTGTAATATCTCTTGTACTGACAATTGTATTTCTAATATTTGTATTTTTTTTTCTTTGCAACACTCCATTACAAACCGTGATCCCACTAGCCTAGAGACTCGATATGCAGAGAGACACGGTCTCACTGCATTGATTGATGTATTGTATGCGTGCGGCAGCCTAGTAAGTCACTCATCTTTACTTATCCGTAGTTACTAATTTTAATCAAAATGCATTTTTGTATGGTGAATAGATGTATAGTTGTTTGTTTTTTTGCAGAGTATATTCGATGCTCCTTTGCGACGAGAAGAGATTTTGGA
Organism: Lygodium microphyllum; assembly: GCF_053477565.2. Lineage (NCBI taxonomy): Eukaryota > Viridiplantae > Streptophyta > Polypodiopsida > Schizaeales > Lygodiaceae > Lygodium > Lygodium microphyllum. The sequence goes on from NC_141145.1 coordinate 79,476,258, forward strand.
TGGCAAGGATCTATAGCTGGCCCTTGGACCCGTGGAGTGCACATCCTCTTCTTTTTTGGTCATGTGATTTATGTAGGCATTTTCCATGCACTATGTAACCAAACATAACTACTCAAAAGGTAGATCCTCATCCTAGCATACTTAACAAGCAAATATCAAATGTAACCGTTGGGTGTGCACAAAGACCACTAGTGCCCAAGGAGCCTTTGACTTTCCAAGAGGATAATGAGCACCACATGCATAATGTTGCTCATGGTAAGGTTGATTACTCAACAAAGAAAATAGCTGAATCGTCTAACAGCCACCACGAGTGAATCTTCTAGCCAGTGCCAAGTCCACCTAGGAGTCCCAAATCTCCTACACCCTCTTTCCCTAAACAGACACATGAAGCACAACAACAATCGTCAAGTACAACTGCTCAATCCCAATCTCTATCTCCATTTAAGGTTTCAAAATTTCCAGAACGTGGGACATGACACCACCCCTAATTCTCAGCCTGAGGATATGCCTCTGTAATCCACTGTGACTAGCTCAATTGATGCTCAATCTACACAAGTGAATGCACAAAGGGCAACAAAAGACACTACCACTTTTTATCTACTTAAGGACTTGACACCACAGTCTACCAATAGTGGCCAATCCACTAAACTAGCTGCTACTACTTCCAATTAGGAATCAGCACAGTCACAACCTTTGGCCAGGATAACGCCTCTTGTTGTTGCAGAATGTGTCCTTAGCAATTCACCTATGGAAGAGATGTCACAACCAACATCCTTGACACCTACAACACTTCCAAAGCACCTAAAGCCTAGGCTTGAGGATAAATCTCTCAAAGATTTGGCTAAGGAGATGGCACATCTAACCAATGAACTAGAGATGAAGTGCCTCATGAAGCTTGTTCACAAGCTAACAGCCATCACACATGCATATGTCCAAGTGGACATTGGAAGGCCAACACTAGAGCACACAAAGATCATAGCCAAACCCCTAACTTGAGATGAGCAACAACATGTTTTCTCTCGCTATGTAACTATTGGTGAGGAAGTCATAAAGGACATCTCAAAGGCCATAGCTAGAGAATTGCACTTGATACCCTCACTCTATACTGCTCAATGTGAGACAAACAAGGAAAATCTCAAAGCAATCAAACAAAAAGGGAAAGGAAAAGGTAACTTTGTGCAAAAATGGTACTCCAACCAAAGTTTGGCAGCCAAAATTGGCCACCGACTAATGACACTCGCACTGAGCAAAGGAAAGCCCTTTGGACATCAAGACATGATCCCACGTATGTTGCCTCGACCTCATTAAGAGTGTTGGCAATGGTCCATTAGGTCTAACTTTCTACCATCACTATCCAAAAACATTCCTTGTACGATAAACTACTTCTAGAAGAAGATCTATAGGTGGCTAGCAGGCTAGGAGTAGGGAGCATGGTACTTGATGCTAGCGCATATGTCCTCTGCCTCACTCAAGACCCTACAGTCCTAGATCTATATGCTTCCCATCAATATAACCTTGAATTCTTCAGCTGGTTTCATCTAAGCCTACATGATAGGAACCCAAAACCGTCTCTTAGTTCTACACTAGAGTCACCTGGACCTCCAGAGCAAGATAAAAACAGCTTTAAACACAACACCTGCCACTGTGATAAGAGGCAATGGAGGCATGTTCCAATGGGTAAGGACAAGATTCTAGAGTAAACGCCTGACCAAGAGCAACTGCCAATGCAATTAGATGAGGAGCTAAATAGAGGGGAATTAGTTGAAGAAATAGACGCTCCAAAAAGAGAGACAGTTATACTCTCACAACTTAGCGAGGTTGTTCAACAAGCTGTACATATGTCCCATGAGGACACACCAGAGAAAGAGAATGCTGAGGCCCAATTAAGCACATCACTGACCTAGTTCAAGGTCATGAGTCTTTAAAGGATACACCACGATTGCCCAAGAAAAAGAGGAGAAAACAACGAAAACAACGGTAGTTGCAAGTGGCTGTGGATGCCAAGAAGATTGAGACCAAGTATGCTGGAGAGCTAAGGAATAAAGCATCGAGTCCATCCACCAATGAACCCATTTCCATCTCTCCTAACGGTGATGAAACCTCAGACACATCTGTGTGTTCTGATAAATCAAAGAAACCATTACCATCAACGGTTGCTTGCAACACTCAATCCACCCACAATAGGACTTACATTGACCAATCAAGAGTGGATACAACACTATCACAATAGGTTGATGAAACTATACCAGTCACATCCAAGGGAGAACCATGACACAATAGTAGCAATGCCTCAGGAGAAACATGAAAAACCCAAAAATAGGAGCAATCCTAGTGATGACCAATCTTGCTCATCTAGGCCTAATCCCTTAGTTATGCTAAAGCCTAGGGAAACTCCCAAAACCTTGGATGAGATAGCAACCAAGCAAGCCCTCATTGAACATAGAAGTGTCACAGAGTTCTTGACTGAGTTGGATGCTAAACTCAAATTATTCACACATGCCTACATCCTTGCGGACATGGGCACATTCCCTAGGGAGCAGCTTGAGGAATATATATCATATCCGCTATCATGGGAAGAGCAAGAATATCTTAACACACACTGTGACAAGCTCCTACATGAATGCATGCAACTCATCTTTGATGAGGAAGCCAACGAACTATGCTTAACTGTGACATTCAATGAAGCACTTTTTCCAACCAAATCTCTTAGAGAGATAGAGCAACTAAAGCAACAATCAGAGGGTCGAAGCCAATTTGAAAAACATTGGTTTGAATATCACACTACAATGGCCAAAACTTGGAGCCGACGTCTCAAAGGAGCGATTGGCCTAATGGTGATCTCAAAGAGACCCAACCTATGTGGTGCCAACTTCCTTTCGAGTATTGACTACCGTTTGAGATATAGACTTAGCTAGAACTTGCCAAGAGAACTCTCTGATTGATAAAATTCTCACTGAGGAGGAGCTACATGTTGCCAGTAGACTCGGACAAGGCACCATGCTATTGGATGTTGCAAAATATCTGTTGTTATTGCGTACACTACCACTATTATTGGATACGTATGCCACACTCCAATACAATCCTAAGTTTTACAATTGATTTTTATCCTTACGAAGTGACATGGATTCATAAATGTCACTACAAGATATAGGCCTTATATCGACGTTAAAAGCGACGAAAATGCAAATAACAAAATTTTCCCCCGTCATCGCAAAAAGCGTCATTATTAGCGATGCCATAGAACAGTCGGTATCAACGTCGCAAATACCAACGTTGATAGCGACGGTTTGCGACAAAAATAACAACGCCAATAACGACGCGAGTAGTAAATTTGCGACGCTAATAGCGACGATAATAGGGAAAAAAAATAGTTTCTGCACTGTATACAATGCGCTTGTTGCAAACAAAAACAAAGTATACTGAAATCATAACACTCATACATGAAATAAATACATGATCGCATAATAAGTGATTGATACAATCATGATAAGATATCACTAATACATAGAAAATGTCTACATAAATCACGCGACCAAAAAATAAAGGTGTATGAGCTCCAAGGATCCAAGGGCGAGCTACATATCCTCGCCCTCCGAAAGCTCGTCCCGCCACAAAGGAGCATCGAACGGACTCTGCAAAAAAAGAAACAACAACACATCAGTCCACTATACAATAATGCATTCTAATTAAACATGGTAACTACGGACAAGAAAGATGAGTGACTTATAGGGCCGCTGCGTCTATACAATCAGTCAATCAATGAAGTGAGACCGTGCCTCTCTGCATATCGAGTCTCAAGGCCGGTCGGCAGATTGCAATTTGTAATGGAGTGCTGCAAAGAAAACAAAATGTTAACTGTTAGAAACATGATTGTCAGTACAAAGGATATTGCAAAAAAATAAACAAGAAAAACAAAAGAAAAACTTACAAAGTCCTCCAAATATGTCTTGTGGCCGCCACTCCCAAGATGATGGACCACTCCGGCCTCGAGTCGTGCCCTCGCCACCTCGCACTGCTGACTCCAATGTCCTGGAGAATCTGTAGCCTCCTCCCTCAGTCAACGCCAGTCATCCGCATCTAACCACTCGGGCTTTGCAGCCCCACACTTGATTGCCTTGCGTGCATCGGATCGTCTGTGTGACATATATGCACGCATGCAATCCATCATCCAGCCCATAGAAAATCTATCTACTGAGGCTGGAACCGGAAACTCCTCATGCAAGGATGCTACTATGTAGTCCTTGCTCCCCTCTGGTATGTTCTTCCAATGATCTAAGATATTGTGCCGAAAAACTTGTTGGCACAACTCTCTCATGCAAGCCATCACCCTCCTCCCCTCATCATTCATGATGATGGCTCCTGACCTATCATCGACTAGATATGCATATCCCCCTGGGGTCTGCCTAAGATGGGTCCTCTCCCATCTATGTCCACACTCCTGGGCATATCCAGGAGATCCCTGTGCATCCGATGTACCGACCGGGGTAATATCTCTCGGAGTGGCACCCATAGTGCCATCTCTGTTGACGGCTGCGGAGGAACTAGAGTATACATCCCCACAGGTGTGACAAGTCCTGGAGGTGACACAACTCCAGTTAAACGATGAGACGGAGACACCGCGTCCGTGCCTCCACAGTATCCACTTGAGCCTGAGCCATGCTCCCTAGAACCGCCACGAGAGCGAGGAGTCGCACCTGTATCCCATGTCGACCATGGGCTCACTGCATCCGTATCTCTATAGATATCATGTAAATCCTCATCGCTCATCCCTCGACTCATCTTGAAAATGTCACTTGCACAGAAAAAAAATGATGTTAGAATAATCAATTTATATCATACAAAGCATAGTAATATAAATCCTTAAAAAAAGATCTCACTTAAAATGCATATCTTATGTACCCTTATAAGCAATTGGTCAATGAATTGAGTAAGTGGATGCTCCAATTATGAAGTATCCTATGGTCCCATGTCAATCTCAAAAGGACAGACATGTCACCACAAAAGGATGAGTCCACCTCGTTCTCAAAAGGATAGATATGTCACCACAAAAGTATGAAGTAAGTGCATACACTAGAAGGTCGATAGACATGTTACCACAAAAGGATGATTCCACCTCGTTCTCAAAGAATTTTTGGACTCCTGTATTTCCATCATTGTTAGCCGATGCTGGCTCCAAGCTTTCGGTGGCCTCCACCCTTGCAATATCGACCCCTCTATTTTCATATTGTCTTCATCTATGCTCGGAACATCGCTTTGATCATATACTCTTGCACTTCGGGGAGGATTTGAAGGTATAACATACCACCATCGAGGTTATCAGGGGGTTTGGATAGAAGATTACCTGTTCAAAACATGTACAAGAGAGTTTAAACCATTGTGACATATACCTTATCGTAATACAATTAACAAACAAATGAGTCCATGTACCTGTTCACAATGGGCCGGCAACACAAAGGTGTCATGCAAATCCGTCCATTTTGTTTCGAAATCTATTTCGAGAAATCCAGATGGACCTCATCGAGAACTGTTGCTCCAGCTCCTCCAAGTACCACTTTGAACCACTGCACATGGAATAGTATCATGGAGAAGCTACGGTAATCTACTGTAAAAATACTTTGCAAGTTTCCAAAATACTCCATCTCATCCACAACCATGTTTGGATCCGTTGCTCGTCCCTCGCCGGCTCTCTTGCTCGAACCTTGCCATGATATCACATTTGTAATGTACATTGAAACACTCAAATTAGATGTCGCATATAAAATTTAGATACGACAAATCCTAAACACCTCATCACCTTTGGACTACATCCCCTCGAGAATTCCCACTCCTCCATTGAGACCTCTGTCCCTTCGCGAGATGTTGCAGTCAAAGCTTCATGCAACCATCGCGTTGACATGAACTGCGGCATCTCCTTCGTGACCTCCAGATATCGAATCAGTCAATGACGTGTACTACATTGGAATTCAGCTCGCGCTTCCTCTCGATCTTGCCTAGCGATCTGGTACTTGGCGAGCCACATCTCTATTGATAAATATGTCATATCCTATGGTTGTATGTATCTAAAGTACAACTGTATGTAAAGTGTCTTTAAGTTTGGGGCATCTATCTTTTGAGGATACCATTTTAGTGTGTGTGGACTGTAAGAAATAGAGGAGAATAATGGAGGAGAAGATGACATTGAGCTCCTGACTTCCCATCTGAGTGGCCTCACTAACTCCCTACACTTCTTTTTATCAGTTGGTATCAGAGCATCGTGCACAATAACCAAGTTCTCATCCCCCTGGCCATGCTCATCATCATAGCCCACAATTCCCAAGTCAACATCGCCTGTTCTGATCTTCTGCACCACATCTGACACACGAAGAAACCAAACCTCCAAGCGAGGGAGACAGGGAATGTCGGCAAAGCATTGCCAAGGATTAGGCCTTATGACAACCAACTGGAAATCCCTTAACAGATTGAGTGTGTCCTCTGCCATCCAGCCTTTGTTGGGAAGAGCAAGACGGATGGCAGATTGTGAGCTCTGCAATAATGTGGTATTATCCCCTGTATGAGGAGATCGTGCCACCATTGATGCTGCGGGGCAGTGAAGAATCGTACTGGGCGTAGAGAAGCTCGAAGGCACAAGGGTGCACTTCCCATTTTGGAGCATAGCAGTAGCCCGATCGAAGACAGATTGAATGGGGATTGATTGGTTACCTTGATAGCTCCTGTGATTTCTCATCAATTCGTGGTAGATTATTCCAACAGAGGCCTTGATGTAGTATAACTTGAATGTACACCAGAAGCGTGCAGAGTACCAATCTTAGAGGGATCATGTAGGTTGTTGTCCCCGAGGCATAGCAACTTCAATCCTGTTTGCCATCTCCACTACATTATGTTCAGTTGACAAGTCCAATGTATAGAGGACTGCTTCTGCAGAGAAATACTTTGAAGAAATATGCCTGTAAATGGTCTCCCCAAGATTGGTTTTTCCACTATTGGGCAGTGCATCCCAATACACTGCGGGCACTTCCATTTCAGTCAAGACTTGACTATTTATTGACATTGCAGCCTTCAGTATCTGGTTTACACATTCCTTTTGATGTTGCGGGGACCGTCTTCCTGTTTCTTAAAGACCATTTGTGGAGACTTTTGGAGTAGGCAACCACCACTTTTCCTCCTGTCTTTGTGGAAGTCTTGGTACACCATAGCCATCAGCTTCTGCAACAACAATGCCCTGGATAGCGTACTAAAACTCTGTTTCACTAAAGCTATCTAAGCAATCCAGAAGCATTGCATCCAACTTCCGTAATGCAGGAAGATTGACCTGGATATCAGAACGAGGTTTGTTGATCATTACCTCTACTCTACTACCATCTGAAAATTTCTACCAAGAAGGCACAAGCTCTACAATTCTTCTGCAACTTCAGCTTGACAAGTACTTTCAGCTTGGCACAAAAAATTGCATAAAAATTGCAGGAAAAGTGGTCAACTTTAGACCCTTGTTTTGATGCTGTTTTTGGGTCATACAGACATCATGTGGGATCCGATCTGGATGTTTCTTATTGGGAACTGAATGTATGACATGTTGGCATCATGGATGGATGTATATGACAGTTTTTGGACACATGTATGACAATCATATTGCTGAATACCATTTTTGGACAGGTTGTATTGTTGTTTTTCTTCTGAATTTGCAGCAGTCATAATGTCTGACACGGCACAGATCACTCAGATCGTGGGGGACAAATTCACCAAACACAACTATAATGTGTGGTCTTACAGGATGGAGAATTTTTTGATTGGGTAGAGGTCTATGGGACCTCATAACAGGTGATGATAAATGTCCAGAAGTTCCCGAACATCCAACTGAAGAGCAAAAGAAAGTGTATAAGGATTGGACTGGGAAGAACAGGAAGGCTTTGCATTGGATCTCCATATGTATTTCAGAAACATTGATTCCTCATATCAAAAAGGCAAGTACTTGTAAGGAGGCATGGAAAATCATAGAAAAAATGTATGGAACATGTACAGAGGCTCGTAAGATACAACTTAAGCAGAGATTACATGGTGCATGGAGAGGCAATCGCATTATCAGTGACTATGTCCTTGCATCCATTAATGCACCTATTGATGATGATGATTTAGTGTCAATGACACTAAATGGGCTTGGACCAGCCTTCAAATCTTTGGATACCTCTATTTCGTTAGGGGAGGCTCTATGCCTGACTTTGAGGAGCTTATTGGATTGCTAGTTACAGAAGAAATTAAGTTGGGATTGAATGCATCTAGCAGTGGAAAAAATGCAGGTGGAGATAGTGTTTTCTATCACCAGAGAGGTCGTGGTAGCTCATCTAGAGCTAGAGGCTCTTCACTTGGTCGTAATAATTATGGTTTTGCTCATGGAAGAGGTAACTTTGGTCGTGGTGACTTCATGCATAGAGGTAGGGGGAGATCTTTCCCTAAAGGTAGAGGACGGTCTAGTCCTTCTTCACAAAGAGATGGCACTTGTCATTATTGTGGGCAGTTTGGTCACTTTGAGAGGGATTGTTATCAAAAACAGAATACTATGTCTAGGGGTCGTGGAAGGACCCAATATAGCCACTATACAGGCACTTATGGTGGTACAGATTATGGACCTAGAGGTGGATCGCCTAGAGGTCATCTATTTGCTATGGAGCATGTGCTTGGGAGCATGACTCATCCTCTTCGTGAGAATGACTAGTTTTTGGATTCAGGAGTTACAAACCACATGACTCGTCATGCTGAGTGGTTTGATAGCAAGGAGCAAATGCAAAATGATGAATATGTTGCCACTGGTGATGATACTTTACAGAAAATTACTCATATTGGTAGTGTGCCACTTGTTACTAAAGATGGGATTGAGAACAAGCTTGGTGATGTAATTTATGTGCCCACAATAGCTAAGAACCTAGCATCGGTTGATCAAGGATTGTAGGTGAGATTCAATAAGTTTGGATGTTTCATTGAAGAGTTTCATAATGGGAGAACTGTCAGGGTGATTGCTCATGGTAGAAAGAAAGGGAGATTGTTTGCTTTGGATGCAGGTACTCTAGTGATTCAAAACTCTATGTATGTTGAGAGAGGACATGGGCAAGATAAGGATGTGGAATTATGGCATAGACGGAGTGATCATGTTAATTTGCAAAGATTGAAGCAAATGCAATCAAAACAGATAGTCCATAGTCTACCGCATTTAGGATATGTGAATGTTGATCATGTATGTGAGGCTTGTCAATTTGGCAAGCAGTCCAGATTTCCATTTCCAAAGAGGGGGAGAATAAGCAGCTATCCTTTGGAAATAATACACTCGGATATTTGGGGCCCATGTCAAAATGTTTCCATGAGTGGAAGATGTAGATTCTATATCACTTTCATTGATGATTTTAGCAGGATGACTTGGGTGTACTTTATGCAGCATAAAAGTGAAGCATTTGAAAAGTTCTTGGAATTTAAATCTATGGGGCTGAAAAGCAGTTTGGATGCTACATAAAATGTTTGAGGTCAGATAATGGTGGAGAGTACATGTCATATGAGTTTTGTGACTTCTTGAGAGATCATGGTATCAAAAGGCAATTGACATGCAGGTATACACCTCAGCAAAATGGTGTGGCTGAAAGGAAGAATTGGATTATTGTAGAGGTTGCAAGGGCAATGATAAACCAAATGAACATGCCATTGTCATATTGGGCAGAAGTAGTGCATACTGCAGTTCACATTATGAATAGAACACCTACAGCCTTGATTCATAATATGTCACCATATGAGAGAATGTATGGCATGAAACCCCCTGTTGCATACCTTAGAATCTTTGGATGTGTCTATTATGTTCATGTTCCGGATGATTTGAGAAAGAAGATGGAACTGTTCAAATTCAAAGAGGCAGATAGATGACAAACAGAGTGAAGCAACTAGCTTCCGCTCTCACACTCAATTATTCATACCACACTCACTAGTGAAAGATACAACCTACGGTCATAAGACCATTCACACCAAAGGCACCGACTTATTTAACGTATCTAACTACTATGGCTAGACTAGCTGTGTCCGGTCAACACACACTAAATGAGCTTGATATTCTAACACTCCCCCTCAAGCTCAAGACATCATATGTACTCCAAGTAGCTGTCTAAAACCACAGAACTTATCTTTACCCAGAGACTTGGTAAAGATATCTGCTACCTGCTCATCAGTCCTCACATGCATAAGATCAACCTTTCCTGTAAGGACCATCTCACGAATAAAGTGGTAGTGTACCTCTATGTGTTTTGTCCTGGCATAGTAAACTGGATTCATGGCTAGGAGTACACTACTCAGATTATCACATAACAGTTTCACTGGAGCATCAACCTGAATATCCAAGTCAGCCATAAGCTTGAGCAGCCAAGCAATCTCACATGCTGCCAATGCAGCCCCCCTGTACTCTGCCTCAGTACTAGATAAAGCAACCGTAGGCTGCTTCTTGCTGCTCCAACTGATCATGCCGCTACCAAAGCCAAAGGATAGCCACTCGTAGATCGTCTGTCAGTTGAGCATCCTGCCCAATCTGCATCTGTGTATCCAATCAGTATCAAGGGCTTATCTCTGACATAGAACAGCCCATAGTCTACAGTAGACTTAACATACCTCATGATGTGTCTAACTGCATCCAAGTGCGGCTTTCTCGGCTTCTACATAAACTGGCTTATCAGCCCTACTGCATAGCTCAAGTTAGGCCTAGTGATGGTCAAGTAAATCAGACTACCGACCATCTGCCTGTACATAGTCACATCTTCTACTTCAGCCCCAGTGTTCATGTCTAGCTTTACATTCTGGTCCAGAGGTGTATCCAGTGGTTTGCATTTAGCCATGCCATACTTCTTAAGCATTTCCATGGCATAGTGCTTCTGCATTAGCCATAAGCCATTTTCAGCTGGTACGACCTCAATATCCAAGAAATACTTCAGATCTCCCAGATCTTTCATGTCAAATTCAGATTTCAGCATCTTCATAACATGCTGAATTCCCATGTCATCATCTCCAGTGATTATCAAGTCATCAACATATATGACCAGCACTACCAAGCCACTATCAGTCTTCTTTGTAAATAGGCTGTGATCAGCCCTGCCAACAACAAATCCAAGACTCTGCAAGTAACTGCTGATCCTAGCATGCCAGGCTCTCGGAGCCTGTTTCAGCCCGTATAATGCCTTTTTCAGCCTGCACACATAATGTTAAAAATCAGGGTGCACATACCCTTCCGGCTGAACCATGTATACATCCTCTGCTAAATCACCATTGACGAATGCATTCTTAACATCCATCTGCTGCAATTTCCAGCCTTTTGCAGCAGCCAAGGCAATAATAGTTCGTATGGTTGCCATTTTTGCAACAGGGCTGAATGTTTCATCATAATCCAACCCATACTGTTGAGCATATCCTTTAGCAACCAGCCTTGCTTTGTACCTTTCTACACTGCCATCAAACTTACATTTGATTTTATAAACCCATTTGCAGCCAATAGGATTTTTCCCTTCAGGTAGTGGTACCAAATCCCAAGTTTGATTTTCAGCCAAGGCTTTCATTTCTTCGTCCATAGCCATGCACCAATTTTCATCCTTTGCTGCTTCAGCATAAGTACCTGGTTCTTTGATCTCCATCACGTTTGTCATGTATGCATAATGCTTTGCAGAATAACCAGAGTACGTCAACCTGTCAACAGGGTATCTGACCCTCTGCGATCGTCTAGGCTGTGGTGCACTAGTCGATTCACCTCTCTCATGAGGCGGAATGTACCTGTTCTGCCTCGTGCCAGGCGTATAGACAGTCGGAATACCAAGTTCGCTGTCTAAAGTATCACTAGACTCATAGCCCGAAGTCATTCTGCCAGGTGTCATCATACCATCCTCAATAGCTTTCTCTTTTCCTTTGCTATCCAAGACATCATGTCTCCCCCTCACTGACATACCCATGTCAGTGGACGGTGAGCTCCTCAATCTCCCTGTCCATGGGGATACTGTCTGACTAATAGGTCCTGTCATAGCAGTGCTCTGCTGCATATCAACTGTAGAGACATGAGTGGAAGGCAGATCAGATGGCACTGCAACTGGTGAGACATACCAAGAGCCCAGCTCATCAAAGATGACATCCCTGCTTACCAAAGTCTCCCTGGTAGAGGGATCATAACATTTGTATGCCTTCTTCTCCTGCGAGTATCCCATGAACACACTCTTATGCGCTTTGGGATCCAGCTTTTTCCTTTTCTCATCTGGAATGTGCACATAAGCAAGACATCCAAAGACCTTCATGTGTCTTACATCCGGCTTATAGCCATAGAGCCTCTCAAACGGTGTCATGTCATGAATGCCTGCAGTGGGAGTCCTGTTCAGAATATATGCGGCTCTCACAACAGCCTCTGCCCAATAGTAAAGCGGCATATGCTTCTCATTCATCATGGCCCTAGTAGCTTCCATCAGAACCCTGTTTTTCCTTTCAGCTACTCCGTTTTGCTGTGGAGTGTAGCTGCAGGTTAGCTGCCTACGAATGCCATTTTCAGCCAAAAAATCAGCAAATTCATTGGAGACATACTTCCCACCGCTATCAGATCTCAAGCAAGAGATGTAACACTCAAATTCCTTCTCAACCTGTGCCTTAAATTTCTGAAAAAGGGCAAAGTCCTCATCTTTTGTTTTCAATATGTAAAGCCAGGTATATCGACTGTAGTCATCAATGAAAGATACATAGTATCTGGAACCCCCCATAGATGCATTATGAGCTGGTCCCCAAACATCAGAGTGCACTAACTGCAGTGGTCGTGTACTCTGTCTTACATGCCTGACAAATGGCAATCGTGACTGCTTACCAAACTGGCAAGCCTCGCATACATGACCAATATCTAAATATTGGAATCTAGGTAACCCTGTTACGAGCTGCTTCTTCTACATGGTTTGCAGCCTCTGCAAATTGACATGCCCCACTCTCTTGTGCCAAATCTCTAAGTCCCTGATAGTGCCAAAACCCTGGGCAAACATAGCGGAATTCAGCTCTGGTAGTGTAGCATCAAGAGTGAACATTCTTCCATTTCTGTGGCCTTTCGCGATCAACTTGCATCCATTGCCAAACTCTTCAATAAAGCAGCCATGCTTATTGAAGCGAACCTGCAAGTTCTGCTCTATCATTTGGCCCACACACAATAGGTTCTTCGTAATCGAAGGGACATGCAAAACATCATGAAGATTCTTCTTCTTGCCATCATGTACAACCAGAGGCACTTTGCCTTTATGCTCAATGCTATGCTGTGTGTCATCACCTATGCATACATAGCCATGCTTTTCAGCCACCATATCCATGAACCAATCACCATGAGGGGTCATGTGATTCGATGCCCCCGAGTCAATGTACCACACTGCATCATTAGATGATTTTTCAGCAGCCTTATCTTTGACATATTGCATGGCAAACAGTCTATCACCAGAGTCATCTCCCTGACTGGACGTAGCATAATGTCCATGCTGCTTGCCCTTCTGATTTCCCTGCTTCTTCCAGCAATCCTTTGCAATATGCCCATACTTTCCGCAGTAGTGACAATCCTTATCTTTATTTGGATTGTCTGACTCACGCTGCTGGTGCCATGAGCCTCTGCCACGGGAGTTAGATCTCCCCCTTCCTCGAAAGTTGCCACTACCTCTTGCATTTGATGACTGCTGATTGCTATTACTATAGGATGCATTCTGCTGGCCTCCTCTGCCAGATCCATAGCCTCTACCACGGCTACCACGACCACACTGATTTGAATAAAAAACTACATCCTTATTCTTTGAGCTGCTTGACCCTGTAACTAAGCCAAGCTTCACCTCTTTATGAATCAATAACGCAACCAGCTCATTAAAATCAGGCATCTCAGCCCGCACAGATACTGAAGTGTCAAAAGACTTGCACTCCGGACCTAAGCCATTTAAGGTCACTGCAACCATATCCTCATCTTCTACCTTTGAGCCAATAGATGCGAGCTGATCTGCTAAGGTTTTAATCTCCGTGACATAGTCCTGTATGGATCTGTTCTTCCTCTCTATGTTGTTGAATTTTTGCTTCAGTTGTATCTTCCTGGCACTCGTAGTTGTGCCATAGTACCTGACCAATATGTTCCATGCATCTGCTGGGGATTTACAGTTCATGATCTGCATCACCATAGCATCCAAGATACATAATGACAGCCAATGTAAAACTCTGCGAGCTCTTTCCGTCCAAGCTCGATGCGCTCGTCTTTGATCAGCTGTAGGATTCCTATCTGGAACTTCAAGTTCAGCCTCAACACCTGTCACTAAGTCCGAGTATCCTTTGCCTATCAGAAAGTTCTCCATGCGGAACTTCCATATTGCATAATTGTTGCTATCAAGCTTTTCTCCCACAATCTGGGTTACATTATCAGTTCTATCAGCATTTGCCATGTTGCAGACCTTGCCTGGCTACCTGCAAACCAAGATCTTCTTAACAGTTCAACTTCAGTCCGGAACTGTTTACGACAGTTTTCTGCAATTAATTGCAGAAAAAAAAAACCAGTAAATTTCAGTCAAATATCAGCCCAAACAAGGTCACAATCGGTTGATCCAACTCATAAAGACAACTGCCAACACATATGCCTGATGTTCGGTTCAGATTTAACTCCTGCAGACCCACTGCCAGGGTCCAAAAGCATGCAGTCCAAACCTGTAAACTGCAATTACAGCAGCCTTTCCAAAGTCAAACTCTACCTGGATACACATAATGCATGTTCCAAAACTGCTTAGTTGACTGCGGGTACATGTGTCAAGCCATGCATAGGCATAGAACCTCAAAATAGTATATAACCAGCATATATGAATATTGTAAATAAATTCCCAGATTTCAAATAGCCAATGCACTGCCAACAGGGATTAATTTCAGTCCCAAATATCCATAAACCATTTGCATTACTTCTGTTTCCAATGCTGAAGCATTCAACAGTCATAGACCAAGTCTTCAAGTACCTATGGAACAAACCCAGCCAACTAGTTCTTCAGAAATAACCAATTTGTGCTTTATGTCTACAAATTTTTTCCAGTTTTTCAGCCTATCACAGGCTCTCAGATCAGGCCATTTCAAGCTCCAAGTTTATGTCAAAATACCCAAGAAGTATGACATGTCTTCTACCAAGCATCAAGTGCTACAAAGTTCAATGTACATGCAAAAGAGCATCCAAATATGTAGACTTCCCAAGTGTACAATGTCACTGTAAGTTCACTGACAGTTCAGCCCTGTGTATTCAGATCTGTACACCTCTATTACAGCTCCCACATGAGCTCCCACAAGAGCAATAGTAAGATAGACCCTTCAAGAACCTTCCTTGGTATGCATCCAAGCTCTATGCCACCTGACAAGTACTATACTCCTTGAATCTCAGCCAATGAGAGCAGCCTGTTCATAGGCACAGTCCACATAGACTGTTCAGAGTACATTCAGATCAGATTTGCCCACTTGTTGATGCTCAACGGAGCTTTGGTGAATCTCCAGACAAGCTACACTCCTGGTGATGCTCAATAGAGCCTTGGTAAGCAGTCCATGTGCTGAATCTCAGCCATGGAGTTCAGCCTGGAAACAGGCGCAAACACGCTGGCTGGGTAGATCTGTGCTGCTACACATCTTGTTCATTACCATGACAATGATGCACTCACTGATGCTCAATCAGTCCTTGGAAGACTTCTCAGCAAGACACAACCCTTCTTCAAGCCATGAGACTCCAATGCTTCACAGTACATACCTCTAGTGTGACCTTTGATGGAAATGACAGTCAGTCCTCTTCTTTTTTCCAGCTCTTCAGTTCACTCTTCAAGTCTTCTTATTGAGTGCATTCCACCAATGAGCCCATTCATGGCTCTGATACCATGTTCAAATTCAAAGAGGCAGATAGATGACAAACAGAGTGAAGCAACTAGCTTCCACTCTCACACTCAATTATTCATACCACACTCACTAGTGGAAGATACAACCTACGGTCATAAGACCATTCACACCAAAGGCACCGACTTATTTAACGTATCTAACTACTATGGCTAGACTAGCTGTGTCCAGCTCATGTCGGTCAACACACACTAAATGAGCTTGATATTCTAATAGGAACCTAAGGCTGTAAAATGCATTTTCCTTGGATATCCTGATGAGAAGAAGGGATAAAAATGCTATGATCCAGTGGGTAAGGAAGTATACATAAGCAGGGATGTCAAATTCAGTGAATATGAATCATGGTACAAGCCCAAAATTGCAATGGATGTTGATTCCTATGAAAGCAATGATGATAATGGCTATGGAAGGAAAATTTCAGCAAACAACAAGGCTGAAAATCAGCATGTGGAAGATGCTTCAGG
This sequence comes from Lygodium microphyllum, assembly GCF_053477565.2. Taxonomy (NCBI): domain Eukaryota; kingdom Viridiplantae; phylum Streptophyta; class Polypodiopsida; order Schizaeales; family Lygodiaceae; genus Lygodium; species Lygodium microphyllum. The sequence goes on from NC_141145.1 coordinate 79,492,619, forward strand.
GCCTCAAGAGAATGTGGAAAGCAGTGGCAGCTATAGTCCATGGAGTGGTAGATTGAGACATGCACAAAGGAGTGCAGAAGTTGCAAAAGGTAAGAGACCAATGACTGAAAGTTCAGAAGATGAATCTATAGATGACGAGTATGGAATTCTGCATGTTAAAACACGTGGCACTAGAAGTGTAGGAAAGTATGTGCCACCACATGCTAGATCAGATGAGACACACAGTAGTGCACCTCAATTGAGAAGGTCAGAAAGGGTAAGGTATCCAGTTGATAGATTGACTTATAATGGGTTCATGAAGATGCATTATGCATACATGGTTTCTTATGTACAACATGTGGAGCCTACTTGCTTTGAAGAAGTAGTAGAGAGCAAAGAGTGGAGACAAGCAATGGATGAAGAGATGGATGCACTAAGGAAAAACAAGACTTGGGATTTGGTGAAACTACATTATGGCAAGAAGTCCATTGGATGTAAATGGGTTTATAAGGTCAAATGTAAGTCAGATGGTTCTCTTGAAAGGTATAAAGCAAGGCTAGTTGCAAAAGGATATGCACAAACTTATGGTTTGGACTATGAAGAAACATTCAGTCTAGTAGCTAAAATGACGACAGTGAGATCGGTAATTACTTTGGCTTCTATCTATGGTTGGAGGCTTTATCAAATGGATGTGAAAAATGCATTTTTGAATGGCAACTTAGAAGAGGAAGTGTACATGGATCAATCAGAGGGCTATGTGGATCCAAAATACCCACATTATGTATGTAGGTTGAAGAAGGCTTTATATGGGACTGAAGTAAGCACCAAGAGCATGGTGTGATAGAATCAGCAAATTCTTATGTAGTATGGGATTTCAGCAGAGAAAAGCTAATTATTCACTTTATGTGAGGCATACAGAAGATGGTATGGTTGTTGTGGTCATCTATGTTGATGATCTCATTATTACAGGTACACTTGAGAAGGAGATTACTGAAGTCAAGCATGGGTTACATAAAGATTTTGATATAAAGGACCTTGGTTTGTTGAGATACTTCTTGGGTATTGAGGTTATTGACACACCTCATGGTATATGGTTGATAGAAAGGCAATATGCATTGGAGATATTGGAAAAATATGGCATGACAGGATGCAAACCGGTTGATACACCGTTGGATCAAAATGCTAAGTTGATGGATGATGGATCTTATGTTGAGGATGTTACTATGTTCAGAAAGATGGTTGGTAGTCTTATCTACTTGACCATTACAAGACCAGACTTGAGTTACACTATTGGATTGATATGTCAGTTTATGCAGAAACCATGCAAATCACATTTGAATGTAGTGAGAAGAGTTCTTAGATATGTGAAAAAGACAGTTGGATTTGGGCTATTTTATGAAAAAGGAATCAAGCCTACATTATTTGGATACTGAGATGCAGACTGGGCAGGTAGCTCTATGGATAGAAGATCTACTAGTGGCTATGCATTCTCATTTGGATCAGCCATGGTAAGTTGGAGCAGTAAGAAGCAACCTACAATTGCTTTATCAAGCACTGAAGGAGAGTATAGAGGCATTGCATTAGCAGCATGTGAGCAGACATGGCTGAGATTGATCTTATATGACATGGGCATAGAGATTGATGGTGGAGTCATTATGTATTGTGACAATGTTAGTAGCATTATGTTGGCAAAGAACCCAGTCTACCATGCAAGAACAAAACACATAGAAGTGCACTATCATTTCATTAGAGAAAAAGTCATTGATGGCGAGATTGACTTGGTCCATGTGAAAACAAATGACCAAGTTGCTGATTACTTTACCAAAGCATTAGGTAAAGATAAGTTTGAGTACTTCAGGAGTGCATTTGGAGTCTTATGTGTGCAAGCTCATTCTGAGCTTGAGGGGGAGTGTTGATAAATATGTCATATCCTATGGTTGTATGTATCTAAAGTACAACCGTATGTAAAGTGTCTTTAAGTTTGGGGTATCTATCTTTTGAGGATACCATTTTAGTGTGTGTGGACTGTAACAAATAGAAGAGAATAATGGAGGAGAAGATGACATTGAGCTCTTGACTTTTCATCTGAGTGGCCTCACTGACTCCCTACACTTCGTTTTATCAATCTCCATAGAGGCATGGTGCAACATACAAAAGCAATTCACCTTCTCCTCCATTGAGGCATCCATTCTTTTTTCTACCCCATTTCCAACCACCACATCTCCATTCAGTCTATCATCATCCTTCAGCGACCATAGCATTTCATTGTTTGGATCCACCATTGGTAGCCATTGTGAAATATGCACTAGCGCCTCATACACCAACCAACCTTCAGCCATGCTACCTTCTGGACGATCTCGTTGTCGCACAAAGCCTTTCAGGGTTTTCATGAAGCGCTCCAAGAAGAACATCCATCGCGTATGGACAGGTCCAACAATCTCCACTTCATCTACAAGATGCACAAGAAGGTGGATTTATATCGTGAGCATGCTAATGGGCAGGTATTTCTCAAAGAGATAGACCGTCTCCACTGCTCCGTGCCTCGTGGATTCAATAGAGGACGTCTTAATCTCCTTCTGTGAGATCCATTGCACCAAAGTCGACAACTTGTAAATGGCTCCGCATATTTATGGAGTAAGACATCTTGCGATCGTGATCGGTAGTACAAACTGCTACAAATGAGAAAGCATTATGAATAATGGCTACACTCCAAATAGCAAAATGCGCACGCCAATTACAATCCATTCATAGTACAAACTTGACATATCTTATGCCAGTCATGGGATTTTAGCCCTGATAATTGGTCGTCTTTAGAAAATGCAGACCTGAGAGAACGCATCATACCCGTCGGAGTGTAGATAGACTTGACTACTTGCTTCACAATGCGCTCTTCTTTAGTGGACAAAACCCAAGGAGCATGAGGTAGCTGCACGCGACCATCAGCACTCGACTGCGGGCCAAAGCGCCTCCATCTTACCTACCTCCTTTAAATCCATTCGTGCCCCTATAGTGTCTCTCTTTCCTGTGATGTGGTCCCATAGCAAGCTGCCCACATTCTTGAAAATATGCATGGGATCCAACAAGTGGTTGACTTGTAAGTGGATCCAATATGGTAACTCGTAGAAAATTGAGAACCGCCGCATTTCGTTTGGATGTGATTCCGCGTGGACCATTTTTAGATCGTACCAGCTTGTGGCGTTCATACGTGTTGGAGGTCGTCCAATAAAACCTTCCCTGAGTTCATGATCCTCTGGCAAGAAAGCAGCGTGTCCTTGATATACCATCTTCTTCATGGTTCGTGACCTTCGGGAGTCTAACTATGGCCCGCACAATGGACATGCATGATAACCTGAGGTAACCAGACCTGTTTCAACACCACGACCCAGTGAATACAAGCTTGAACGAGATAAAATATAGATATTACCAATGAGAATGAAGGCTTGTTCACCTGAGCACTCTCCGAATCCTGGAAAGTCATGTCAATCGTCCACATGAGAATGGCTTGAATATTGACTGACCGTCGACCATCGCGCCTGCTCATATCTTGCACGGTGACCTCCTCCTCCCATAAAATCTTAAGCTCATTGACTAATGGAAGAAGATACACGTCCATATTTTTGACTTTGTAGCACGGCCGGGGACGAGTAAGCTAAGGATGAGATGTCCTTTCTTCGTAGAGAGTCATGGAGGGATATTGTAGTTGACAAGGACTATAGGCCACACATTGTAAGAAGTTGATCGCAAACCGAATGGATTCACGCCATCCATTGCAAGACCGAGCCGAAGATTCCTTGGCTCTCGAGAAAATTCTGGGAAGGTAGAGTCAATGTGGCTCCATGCGTGTGAATCCACTGATATTTGTTGAACTCCATCTTGGACCTATTCTAAGTATGCCACGTTGTCAAGCTTGCCATGCCGGACATACGAAACATGTGGTTTATGCGGGGATAAGTGGAACTGAGAACTTTTTGAGGGATGGTTTGCCCTTGCAAGTCCTGTCGATACCTATGAGCACCACACTTTGGACATGTCTCCATAGTCTCATATTCTCCTCGAAATAGTATGCAATCGTTGATACATGCATGGATGTTGTTGTAGTCCATGCCAAGCTTTTGTAAAACATGTCGTGTATCATCACGAGACTTAGGCATGGTATTTGTAGGTGGTAATATATGATATTTCAATAACTTGAAAAAAATCATAAACACCTTGAAAAAGCACAAATGTTTTTAATAATTGTGCCGAAAAAAAAATCAATGAAACGTATGTATAAGGTACCTGAACAACTCGGTCACACTCGTATCGCTCCACCCATATTTTTCTTGCACACTTAAGAGTGCAAGTAGTGTCTTCAGGTGAGATACTCGACACCCATCATATAATGGTATGGATGCTTTCTCTCTAAGCGGATCAGAAGTCTCAACATCCATGGGAATCAATGCATCGATCATTGCCTCCATCTCAGGCTCCAAGATTGTAGGTAGGTCTGGAAGGTTGCCTATCTCCTCTAGCATTGACGGTATAGATTGGCCTTTCAAGTGGTGGATTGGCTCATGCACTCCATCCATCGTTTTTTTTTCTTTCTTAAATTGTTATCCTCTCCTTCCATCTCTCTCTCTCTTTCTACGTTACGACTATGACCACGACCAAGACCACGACCACCACGACCACGACCACGACCACGACCATGACCACGACCATGACCATGACTACCACCACCACCATCACCACTATGACTACGACCACGACTACGACTACGACTATGACTATGGCCATGGCCACGACCACAATCATGAATACGATGACCACAACCACGACCATGACGACCACGACCACGACTATGACCCCATGACCATGACCACGACCACGACCACGACTACGACTACGACTACGACTACGACGACCATGACCATGACTGCGACCACGACCACGACTATGAATATGACTACGACTACAACCACGACTACGACCATGACCATGACTACAACTACGACTACGACTACAACGACCACGACCACGACTATGACCACGACCACGACTATGGCCATGACCACGTCCACGACCACCATGACTATGGGCAGGTTGCACTCACTAAGAATAGGATTGGCGATTCACCTCATCTTCTCTCCATAATCAATAGAGTCCTCCTTTACCATTTACAACTCACCCATCTTCTCTCCACACTATTGCACACTACAATCTCTATGAGGGCATGAGATTGGGATCTCCACAGATACCAAAGCATGATCTCTAGATTGATGTTGCATATATACTACTACTACTCATGGAATAAACCTTAAAATAGTTATTATGCTCAAATATATGCTTGTTAGAGCATAAATTTGTTCCTAAGACTATTCTAAGGAAGAAAGACGGGTTAATGATAAAAGAGTGTCCTTCCTTGCAAGTGATTTTATATTATATTTATTAATTAAAATTGATAGTTGAAGATGAGTTTCTTAAGAGATCTTGTGGTGATGTTGTTTTAGTTTTGCGAAGCATATATATGAATGTTTCTGTTTTAGTTTTCTGTATTTGTCTTTTTAAGAAGAGATTGATTTTTATGGAATATCCAAAGTTATTTTTGGGATTACGTTATGAAAAATGAATGTTTTTCATACTGATAGGCTGATTTCCTTCGTTGTATATTTGTGTGGTGGAGGCTAGGACAAGTCCCATGTATGAGAGGTCTCTTTGCAAGAAGAACATTATGCTAGGAGGCACAAGTATGCTAGGGCTCTCTAGCCATATATCCCTTAGGTTTGTTGAGGATCAGCCTAACCCCTATGAGCCTAGGATGAGCTTATTCTAAGGTCCTATTTACTTTTCTCTCTTTCTCTCGCTCTCTCATTTCCTCTCCCTCCCTCACCCTCACCCTGACCCTCTCTTTCTCTCTTTCCCTATTAGGTTTAATGATTTTTCTCTCTCTTTCTCTCTCCTCTCTCTCATGTTTCTTTTTCTCTCTCCTCTCCATCTCTCATTTCCCTTTCTCTCTTTCTCTCCCTCTCTCATTTCCTCTCCCTGTCAAGATTGTGGGAGAGAAGGAAGGAGTCTCGCTTGAAGCTTTCTTGCTTACACAATGGGGGAAGACACACAAGGGTGGAGGCTGAAAACAGTTTTCCTCTTCTTAGTTGTGTAAGCCAAAAGAACTCAAGTACAAAGAAATAGAAAACCCTATATATGGGTCTCAAACCAAACTCAACTAACTAAGGTGGCATACTAACTTAGCCACGAACTAGAGTAGATAAGGATAGCTATCATGTAGCTATTATTCAGGGGTGGTGTACCAACCGCGTCTGCAACTGACACGTCGGTGACATAAATACACAACGGTCACCCTGGCGTATCACAAGTGGAGCTCGATATCTCAACACTCCCCCTCGAGCTCAATCCCAATTCCTGCACACCAAGCAGGTCTCTGAACTTGCGCAGCTTCTCTGCGCCCAATGCCTTCGTGAATATGTCAGCTACCTGATCCTCTGTGCTGACATAAACTAGATCAATAAGACCTAGTAAAACCCTCTCTCGCACATAGCGATAATGCACCTCAATGTGCTTTGTTCTAGCATGATAGACTGGGTTATTTGCCAAGTGTATACTGCTCATGTTGTCACAATAAATGACAACTGGCCCATCTGTAGACTGATGCATATCATAAAGTAGCTTATGCAACCAAGCTACCTCACATGCAGCCATTGCTGCACCCCTGTACTCAGCCTCTGTGCTCGATAAGGCAACTGTAGGCTGTTTCTTGCTGCTCCAAGTGACTGCAGCACTCCCAAAAGAGAACACATATCCACTGGTAGATCGTCTATCAGAAATACTACCAACCCAATCAGCATCAGTGTATCCATGAAACTATATCTGAACCCCAGTCTCATAAAATAGTCCATACTGCAATGTGGACTTCACATACCTGAGTATGTGTCTAGCCGCATCCAAGTGTGGTTTCCTTGGAGCCTGCATAAACTGACTTACCAATCCAACAACATAGCTCAAATCTGGCCTGGTAATAGTCATATAAATCAAACTTCCTACTATGCGTCTGTACATAGTAGGGTCTTCTAGAAGCTCACCTGCATCTGTGCTCAGCTTCACATTCTGCTCCAAAGGAACTGAAATAGGCTTACAGCCTGTCATCCCATATTTGGACAGCATGTCCAATCCATACTGCCTCTGCAAGAGCTGTATCCCACTTGGTGATCTAATCACCTCAATGCCCAAGAAATAACGCATCTCTCCCAAATCCTTCATCTCAAACTTCTGCTTCAATAGCATTTTCACATGAAGGATATCTTCATCACTGTCACCTGTCATAATCAAATCATCAACATAAATGACAAGTAGCATAATACCTTTCTCTGTTTTTCTCACATAAAGTGAGAAATCTGCCTTGGAAATCTGAAAGCCAATAGTGACAAGATACTGTCCTATCTTGTCAGACCATGCTCTAGGTACTTGCTTCAAGCCATATAAGGCTTTCTTCAACCTGCAAACAAACTCAGGATGAACAGCATGCACATAACCTGGTGGCTGCTCCATATAGACCTCTTCTTGCAAATCACCATGCAAGAAGGCATTCTTTACATCCATCTGATGTAAAGACCATCCCTTTGATGCAGCCATAGCAATGACTGCTCTTATAGTTGCCATCCTTGCAATTGGACTGAATGTTTCTTCATAGTCAATGCCATATGTTTGTGCATACCCCTTGACTACTAATCTTGCCTTGTATCTGTTCACAGAACCATCTGCATTGTGCTTCACCTTATAAACCCACTTACAGCCAATTGCATTCTTACCTTTAGGCAAAGGTACTAACTCCCATGTAGCATTTGCTTCCAAGGCATCCATTTCTTCATCCATGGCTTTCTCCCATTTTTCTTTTCCCATGGCTTGCTCAAAAGAAGTGGGTTCTGGTTCGTGTATCACTTTAACCATATATGCATAGTGAATGGCTGTAAATCCATCATATTTCAGCCTATCCACAGGATACCTAGCTCTCGTAGACCTGCGCAAAGTAGGTTCACTCCCAGGTGCTCTCAAAACATCCCTGGTTTTCCTTACTCCAGGTGTAACAATAGAAGGAATACCCAACTCATCATCAATGCTCTGTTCTGAGCCACTGGATTCACCATCCACATAAGAGTGACCTGCATTCACATCAAACATGGGCTGATCAACCTTCTCTTTTCCTTTTCGTGATACCTGCATACCACTATCTGCATTGCTTTGAGAAGAATCTCTTGATCTCAATCTTCCTATCCATGGCGAAGAATGTGAACCACTGCTAGAGGACGCTCCAGGTCCACTAATATTTTGTGACTGCTGCTGTGAATTCTGTGCAGCATTACCATTTTGTGCATCTACATCATCAATCACATTTACTGGTTTATACCAGCTACTCATCTCATCAAAAACAACATCTCTGCTCACTGTAAACTTACGAGTAGAAGGGTTATAGCATCTATACCCTTTTTGCTGCAGAGAGTAACCAATAAAGATGCACTTCTCAGCTTTTGGATCCAACTTGGATCTCAACTCATCTGGCACATGTACATAGGCAATGCAACCAAAAATTTTCAAATGAGAAATATCTGGTTTCCTACGAGTATACCTCTCCTCTGGAGTCATTCCATGTATTGCTGCAGTGGGAGTCCTGTTCATTATGTAGACTGCTGTAGCTACTGCTTCACCCCAATAAAAATCTGGCAAGTCTTTTTCATTGAGCATGGCACGAGATACCTCTCCAATATGCCTGTTTTTTCTTTCTACAATTCCATTTTGTTGTGGGGTATGACTGCATGAATATTGCTGCTTTATGCCATGCTCCTGCAAGAACCTTGCAAACTCATTTGAGAGGTACTCTCCCCCTCCATCTGACCTTAGGCATTTTATCTGCAAGCCTGTTTCTTTTTCAACCATAGCTTTAAGAGTTTTGAAATGCCCAAAAACTTCACTTTTCTTTTTCATAAAATACACCCAAACTTTTCTGCTATAGTCATCAATAAAACTGACAAAATAATGACAGCCTCCAAGAGATGCAGCTTTAGTTGTCCACACATCAGAGTGGATTAATTCCAATGACTTCTTACTCTCTTGAACATGCATAGGAAATGGTTTCCTTGCTTGTTTTCCAAACTGACAAGCTTCACATACCTTATGCATTTCTGCAACCTTGAATTTCGGCAAACCTGCAACAATATTTTGGGCCTGCATTGATTTAAGTCGCTGTACATTAACATGACCAATGCGTTTATGCCAGATATCAATATCTGCAACTACACCGGTCCCATGTGCAAACATTACTGCACTCAATTCAGACATGTCTGCATCCAATGTAAACATTCTACCCTTCTTCTTTCCTTTTGCTATCAAGCGACCTTTATTTTTCATATCCTCAACAAAGCATCCATGAGGATTAAATCTGACCTGCAAGCCCTGCTCAACCATTTGACCAACAGAAACCTGATTCTTGGTGATATTCGGGACATGAAATACATCGGACAGGTATTTCTTTTTCCCATCCTGCATAGACAAAGGAATTTTTCCAATCTGCACAATAGGATGTGCAGTATCATCACCAATCTCCACAAATCCTGGTGTTTCCATTTTCCTTGCATCCTCCATCCATTCTGCATGACCTGTCATATGGTTTGATGCACCTGAGTCAACATACCATACATCGTTGCTTTCTTCTGCACTTGTCACAGAATTGTTCATGTGCTGCACCATAAACAGATGCTCATTTCTGTCATCACCCTGTCTACTAGAGGATGCATAATTTCCTTGTTGCAGTTTTCCATTCATGATGTCATTCTGCTTTTTATAGCAGTCTTTAGCCATATGACCCATTTTACCACAATAGTAGCATTCAACATTACTGTTTGCATTTTGGCCTCTTTGCCATCCACCACGACCTCTTTGGCTCCCCCTGCCTCTAGAGTTACCACGTCCTGCTCCATAGAACTGGTTTTCTTGAGTTTGCTGCATATTCTGATTTCTACCACGGCCTCCAAATCGGCCTCCTCTACCTCTGCCTCTACCTCTTCCAGCATTTGAGTAGAAGACAGCTTCTTTTGAAGTTCCTCCTGAAGAAGATGCACCACCATTTCTCTGCTCCTCAGAAATTAGAAGAGCAATCAACTCCTCAAAATCATGAAATCTTTCACGGACGGAAATGGATGTTCGGAACTGTGCATAATCCTTTCCTAGACCATTCAAGGTCACAGAAACTAAATCATCATCTTCCACTGGTGACCCAATGGAAGCAAGTGCATCTGCAATCTTCTTCACCTTCATGTGGTAGTCGTTGATGCTCATATTTTCTCTTTGCACATTGTGCAACTCTTGCTTGAGCTGCATTTTCCTGGCTTGCGTATTTGTGCTATACATTTTTGACAAAGTATCCCATGCCTCCTTTGGCGTACTTGCATCCTGAATATGCACAATCATAGAGTCAGAAATGCTGATAGATAGCCAGTACATAACTTTCATGGCTCTCTCATGCCATGTTTTAAATGCGTGCATTTGCTGTTGATTGGGAACATCAGGAAGAGCTGGTTCTTCTTCATTTCCTGCAACAAATTCCCAATATCCTTTTCCCATAAGGAAATTCGTCATTCTAAACTTCCATGCTTGGAAGTTGTTCTTGTCAAGCTTTTCAATGACAATCTGTGAAAGAGAATCGGATGCCATTACAGAAGACTGCAAAAAATTTTGTCACTGCAAAAACCACAGCTTCACCCTCACAAGGGAAAATCTGCAAAACTGGCGAAAGTGGTATTTGACCACACAGTCACTTCCTAGTGACGATTTTGCATCAACAGGCAACAGGGATGATTCTGTAACTCCCAATGTCTCTGCGCACAAGCATACAATGTAATTTTTACAGTAACTATTCACCGACCTGTAGAACAGTGGCTGCACAACATAAAACTGAGCCTTTTCCTGAGTGCGTGCAGAAAACTTCCGCCTCCAAAACAGGCCCCGAAATGGCCTCAAATCAAAAAAACAGGGTCACCAAGGGCTAAAGCCTGTCCCGCAACATATACTGCCCTCTTGCTTCACCGCGAAGGGCGTCTCAACCTGAGACAATGCACTCCTGCACTTTCCGGCTGTGCTACCTGCAGAGATCTGCTCCCAAAACAGAAAATGAAAGCAACACTGCTCCTCTTACCAGAACACCGCGAGCTTGGCTTGCTTTCTTGAGCTCCTTACCACGAACAAGGCTCTGATACCATGTCAAGATTGTGGGAGAGAAGGAAGGAGTCTCGCTTGAAGCTTTCTTGCTTGCACAATGGGGGAAGACACACAAGGGTGGAGGCTGAAAACAGTTTTCCTCTTCTTAGTTGTGTAAGCCAAAAGAACTCAAGTACAAAGAAATAGAAAACCCTATATATGGGTCTCAAACCAAACTCAACTAACTAAGGTGGCATACTAACTGAGCCACGAACTAGAGTAGATAAGGATAGCTATCATGTAGCTATTATTCAGGGGCGGTGCACCAACCGTGTCTGCAACTGACACGTCGGTGACATAAATACACAACGGTCACCCTGGCGTATCACGAGTGGAGCTCGATATCTCAACACTCCCTCTCTCACCCTCACCCTCTCTTTCTCTCTTTTCTATTAGGTTTAATGATTTTTTTCTCTTTTTCTCACTCCTCTCCCTCTCTCATTTCCTTTTCTCTCTTTCTTTCCCTCTCTCATTTCCTCTCCCTCCCTCACCCTGACCCTCTCTTTCTCTCTTTTCCTATTAGGTTTAATGATTTTTCTCTCTCCTCTCTCTCTCTCTCTCATTTTCCTTTCTCTCTTTCTCTCCCTCTCTCATTTCCTCTCCCTCCCTCACCTTAACCTTCTCTTTCTCTCTTTCCCTATTAGGTTTAATGATTTTTCTCTCTTTTTCTCTCTCCTCTCTCTCTCATTTCTTTTTCTCTCTCCTCTCCCTCTCTCATTTCCATTTCTCTCTTTCTCTCCCTCTCTCATTTTCTCTCCTTCCCTCACCCTGACCCTCTCTTTCTCTATTAGATTTAATGATTTTTTTCTCTTTTTCTCTCTCCTCTCTCTCTCTCATTTTTTATCTCTCCTCTCCCTCTCTCATTTCCCTTTCTCTCTTTCTCTCCCTCTCTCATTTCCTCTCCTCACCTTGACCCTCTCTTTCTCTCTTTTCCCATTAGGTTTAATGATTTTTTCCTATTTTTCTCTCTCTTCTGTTTAATGTCTCCCTCTCCCTCTCTCATTTCCTCTCCCTCCCTCTCCCTCTCTTTCCCTCTCTTTCTCTCTCTCTCCCTCCCTCTCCCTCTCTCATTTCCTCCCTCTCCCTCTCCCTCTCCTTCTCTCTCATTTCCTCTCTCTCTCTCTCAATATACACAAATTATACAAAATAAAAAATTAAAAAGAGAGAGAATACACTCTCCCTCCTTCTCGTTCTCTCATTTCATCCCCCTCCCTCTTCCATTTCCTCCCTCTCCCTCTCCCTCTCTTTCTCTCTCTCTCCCTCCCTCCCCCTCCCTCTCCCTCTCTTTCTCTCTCATTTCCTCTCCCTCTCTCAATATATATACACAAATTATATAAAAAAAAGTAAAAGAGAGAGAGAATGCACTCTCCCTCCCTCTCCCTCTCTCATTCCCTCCCCCTCCCTCTCCCTCTCCCTCTCCCTCTCTTTCTCTTTCTCTTTCTCTCCCTCCCTCTCCCTCTCTCATTCCCTCCCCCTCCCTCTCCCTCTCCCTCTCCCTCTCTTTCTCTTTCTCTTTCTCTCCCTCCCTCTCCCTCTTCCTTTCTTTCTCTCTCATTTCCTCTCCCTCTCTCAATATACACAAATTAAACCCTAAACAAGTAAAAGAGAGAGAGAATGGACTCATCGTAAAGATTTGCAGGAGGGTTTGGCGGCTCCTCTTCGCAACGGTCGCTCTCTCTCTCTCTCGCTACCAAAAGAAGCAAAGCCAGTATACACATAAGCAATGATAATCAAGTGCAAGTGATATGCATTAAAGTCAATACTATGGGATTCAAATAAGTGATGTCTCTTTGAGCTGCACCTATTCACTATGGTTGAAGCATATGACTTACATGTATTCTCACGAGTTTTCAAGTAAATGCAGGATGACACAGGTCTCTGTATAAAAATGTTCAATGTCCAAGTCACCACAAGACCACCAACCACACAAAGAACCATTATGGAGAAAGTGATAGAAATACTAAGAAATAAAGAGCCATGCAAAAGCCCTGCTAGAAAAGAAAACCACCCTTCCAGAAAGCACACGTTGCATTTGAGCATGGCCCAAAGCATAGTCATTGGCTTCTCTCTCTTCCTTAGCCAAACTCTACATCCGGCTCACTGCAGTTGCTACCTCAATGGTTCCAATGTCTCACATGTTACAAAGAGCCTTTGGATCTCGACATTTCTCAATCCGAATGAAAGGCTAATAGCCTCAATGTATTGCATTGATTGTCTAGGGAAAAATAAAAAAATTTAAAAAAAATCACCCACAATCACAACATAGCACCTAGGGGTCTTCACATTAGGTATGTCCACTGGCCTTGGTTGGTTGGCTCCATCCCTAGTCCCTAGCCCTTTACACATCCCCCATAATTGTTCAAGGCACATCAAGGGCAAGTCATACCTAGGGAGCTCGTCTCACCTATGGTTAGTAGACCTATCACCTTGAACCATTTGCACGATTCTTTTTCACACTCCATCTCAATACCATTGCAATTAATAGTGGTGAGCAAGGCACAAAAGACCATGGAAAGTACACCATACTCTTCCAACAATACAAGTAGCCACTAGCTACCAAAAGCTAAGGCGTCAATGAGCTCAATTATGCTAGAACATAGTTATGCGTTGCACCCCTTGACAAGCCGCATTGAGCAGCAGTGAATAGAGCCCCTCTACGATATTCACAGCCCTCTGGTGTAGTTGCATAATTGGTTCTAAGAGTCAACAAAGTGCAATACAACATATCATGATAAAAAAAGAAGAAGTACATCAAAGGCAACTAGTGAAAAGAACTAGGAGTGTAAATAATGATGTCTCTGAAAGTAGATATCTGACACACCGAACCATCAACAACATGATCCTCAGTAGTTCCATGACCCATAGCATTAATTTATTCATGCACCTCATGAATAACTTCCTGCAATATAGCATCCTTGTCCCTCATCTGAAAAGTATTTTGTTGCAATAAAGATGCCACATAATCATCACTCTTCCTCTTCTCATCCAATGCATTCTCCAACTTGGTAATAAGATCCATATTCACAACATGCAAATCAGATACTTGTTGAACCAATGCATTCTTTTCATGAATTAGTGCATCATAATCAGCTAACACAAAAGCATCCTTAAGCATGTGATATGGTCTAGAAACCATATTCTCAAATTTCCCATTCATAACCTACATCCATAACCTGCCAAGTATTTTTAACATCAGTAATCAAAGCATGCTGAATCTCATGAAATTCAAACTTCAATACTATAGAAGCATCAACATCCACTTCCAGATTCTACAATATCTACTCTTCAACATTTTTAAGAGGCTTAAACCTCTCCATCAACATCTTATGTTCAACTTGCAACCCAACATGCATATCCACAAGATTATGCAATTCTTACATACATTTATCCTTCAATTCATGAGTCCATCTTTCAAACAATGCTATTGACATCTTTTGCTTATCCACTAACTGCTGCAAATCTGCAATTTTTGCAAGGTACTGTGTTTCCAGTGAATCATATTCGACGTGCTTCACCTACAAGTGTCTGGAAAACTCATCAGACCTCTTTTGCTAAATATCCAACTGAAACTTTACCTATTTAAGTTCAACTGCAGTTTAAACATTATTCTTTTCAGTCTACTCAAAATATATCATCACTTTCTTCATCATATTCAATGCATCTGAAAAACTGTTGACTGTAGCATCATCAACCCGAGAGTGAGCTGAAACAAATGGAACATCTATCTTATCAACACCCACATGCTCGCCAACAACAACACATTCTGCAGGAACCTGAGTATCTACAAAAATATCCTACTGCTTAACATCAAATCCATGCATACTTTTTAGCCAAATTTTGCCAATTATATGTTTCTTTTTTGAATGCTCCTGGCCCTCAGATGTAATAGTACCTGCATGTTCCTAGTTCCCATGAGTAACCACATCATCCAAAGACACATCTTGATTATCTTTTTTAACAATTTCCAATGCAACCTTGCGAGCATATTCTTTGTCATATCCAACCTACACTAAATCCCTATAAATAGCCTTTTTGTGTTCATCACCTACAAAGAGGCTATCACTATCTTCATCCTTTTTTATAAAATCAAAACATGCATTCTGACCATCAACCTACACTACATCACTCGATATAGACAATGGTTTCAAACCATGCAAAGTCTCCAAAGCAAATCAGGATATTGTGACTGAGCATATTCATAGAGTGCACCTAAATAACACCCCATTCGAGATTCTGATAAACCTTTTTAGGCCTTGATATCTTAATCTCAGTCATGAGTCTATCAAGCATCAATCCTACCCAATTTGACATGCCAATGCTCTTTGCATAGTAAATAACTCCATAAGTTTCCATGGCTATGCTGTTGGTTTTAATAAACATCATGAAGCATTCCATGAACCAATACAACTACTATTTCCTCTCAAAGTATCAATTCTTTTCAAAATATAGGCATTTCTAGGATTAGCAAGGTCCCCAAATGCTTGGCACATCTGCTCTTAACTGCATCTCCACAATGTCAAATTGTCATTCATGGGGAGTGCAAACACCTAGGCAACTACTACTGTAGTTAATTCTATGCTACAATCATACCCTATGTTTGTCTCAACACATCCAATTGTGCTGACACATTAACATTCGCTGCCCATCGAGACCATGGTAGACATGCAAACACATTTAGGCCCATACTTTGCATCCAACCATTGTGGACCTCATCCTCAACATCAAGGACTAATGTAGAGTCAACAAAGGGAGTACTCATAGCACTGGGACACTTGACAGCTGCAACACTTGCTTCGGTGTTGACTCTTCATCCTTATGTCACGTAGGTCGTTCATCATCAGACACTTCATACTCCTCCTCCTCCTTCTTCCAGCCAAGCATGTTTTGGCAATGACAACTTCCTTTGCAGAGCTTCGACGTGTGTGGATTATGGTAGGGTGCAAAGCACACGGTGATGGAGAAAGACAAGAAACATCAAAAGACCATGTTTCCTTCTCCATTTCAAAAGTGAAGTCTAAGTCTTCTTTGAGTGACCCTTCTTTTGTGCCAATTCTCATGTTAGAATCATGCCATTGTGACCCTTCACACATGCAGCCCTCAAAAACTGATTTATTTGCACCAACAAGAAAAATTAAATTAACAAGTGAATAATAAGGTTGCACTATCCTTTTCAACCTAAAACCATTAACTGCAAGTTTCAAGATATTGCCCTGCAAATTTTTTAGCAAAAATGTACCTTGTCCAAGATCTTCATAAATGATAAATGGTGTAGCATACGGAAGCTTCAGTTTACCTGGAAATTTTCCCAATCAGGAATTGTAAACAACAACCCAATCCCCTTTTTCAAAAATTTTCCTTTTAATGTGTCTATCCACCCAAGCATGTCTCCTTTGATGTGTGATTCCTAACACATAGGCAGCTAACACCCTATCTTCCTCCAACTTCAAGAGCTATTCCATCCGATGCTGCACTGACTGTTCAGGATCCAATTTATGTTGCAAGCATATGTCTACATACCAAAAACGGTAAGAATACCCAACTATAAGCTCAAAATACACCAACAAATTGCAAAAAATTACTCCACAAAGCCAAGAAATGGATATCCAAACATCAAATTAGCAAAACAGTGATGGAAAAATGATATTTTTGTACTTCTAAAAGCATATGAATTTTCTACAAGTTGTGCCAAGTATTCAAGCTATCTTCTAAGTAAAGGGAGCTGATTTTTTAGCCCAAGATGTGCTGAAAAATTGCCAAAAAACCCAAATTTCAGGGGAAATTTTAATCCTATCGAAGGTGGCGAATGCAGCTAGGTTAATTTTAAGCAGCAATCAAAAGACGATTTTCAAAAGTGCCTTGAAGGCCACCCGAGCATCAGATCCGGATTTTTAGTAATTTTTTTGAGTTCCTGGATGAGTTAGAGCAGCTACTTGGCAGTGCTAGACATCAAGATGGACGTGCAGGTTTTTTCAGATCGCGAATTGAACACCGGATGGAGCCAAAGACCAAGCAAATGGCCCAAATTGGTGTGAAGGGGGCCCAAAATAAGAGTTGAAAGGGGGTGACCCCCAAAAAATTGATTTCGAGGGGGGGGGATAGGGCGGCGGGGGGATGTTTTCTTTCTATGCATGCAGTAAATTGGCGGCCATACTGCCCTTCGCTCCTCCAATGGCTGCTGGGATGGCCCGCTGTGAATCTAGTCTTTCTCTCCCCTCCCTCTCTTTCTTGCAAGGGGCAATTCCTACGTGTGGAAGGAGATGAAGCCCGAGTGGTGAATGCTTGTGCAGCTTTTGTTGTTGGCTCGCTTGCATTAGACGAACCAACTATTGCAAAGCATCTCCTCCCGAGCTTGATGATTCTCCCATTGGACTTCTTCTTCTGCAGAGCGGACCTCCACGTCGAGTTCACCACTGTCGTCGCGTTAAGAGTTGAAGGTCTACCACCGGGGCTTTTAGTGCAGAAGAAGGGTTTGGGATTCAAGATTCAAAAAGGATAAATGATTTGGGTTTTTATAAGATTTGGGAATTAGAAATAATTTAGGTACGGAAGAGGAATTCAAGCCTTCTCACTTTGTACTTAGCATACTTGAACAGAAGGAATAAGACTAATTTGATTACATCAAATGCTTTAGGATGCATACATCATTTCATAAAGGATATTTTCAGATTTCCAATTCATTTATGAATGTCAAATGCAAGCTCTAATGGCATTTATTTCATGTACAAAGATGGATTTCAATCCTTTAGGTCAAGTATATTGATGCTAAAATCAAATACAACCAAGATTTGGACCAAAGATACATGAAATGGATTGAAAAGGAATAATTTTAGCTTCAGTCCTATTTTAAAACAGAAAATTCCAGCCCATAAACAAATTCAAAATGAGTTCATAAACTCAAGAAGAAGCACTCTTGATCATCTATGAACAATGTCCTGAAGAAAAGAGGTCATTTTCCTCTATTACAATCATAAAAAACCCATGTTTGCTCATAAAAATAGATCAAAATAGTGGGCTACCCTGTTTATGACTGGTTATTCCAGCCCATGACAGCCCATAAGTCTTCAATATCCTCACCCTTTGCTTGCCCCAAAGTCACTCAAGTACTTGGGCACAAGTCGGGCTTCATTGGACCAAGAATAAGGTAGAGAAGATGAGAGAAGTCGTGCATAAGAGCAGGATGAATACTCTTCTCTCAGATTTCCCCTCTTTTATAGACAGTTTCAGCATGCATTTTCGTCAGACCAAAAGAGGCAGAGAAGTGGAGCTCTCACCAAGTTAAGATCTTCAGTTGTTGGCCTGTTAATCTTCAGTTGCATGCTCCATTCCATGCATCTCAGCTCCAGCTTTCTCCCAGTTTCCCTCAGGCAGAGCAGCCCGCATTTTGCGCCGAAAAATGCGGGCTGCTCTCTGCTCTAACCCTGGTCATTTTTTGACCAGCCTAGGTCACTTGCTGGTCACCTTAGTCAGTTACTTTTGGTCCCATGTGGACCTAGTGGACTTTTGACAGTTTTTTGCAACATTTTTGGGTTTTGTCCATATTTTTGTACTTGAATTAATGTGATTTATCCAGCAGACTGACAATTACTTCCAGATGTCCAAGTTTTAGGTTCCCAAAGACTTATTTTTCATAAATGTACATGGTATATTTGCAAATTATATGCTAAATACAAAAGAACTTGTATAACTAAGGTAGATATTGGATAACAATGTCTAAAAATATCTCATATAATTCCCAGTGAAACTCTTCTGAGTTCATAAGAATCCCATGATTTATATCATGGACAGTAAACTCTTTGACAACGCACCACCTATCAGGAAGTAAAATGAGCCCGACATTGGCTCTCTAGCACTAGCCAAACCTCTAAGACACACAAGACACCCCCCACACGGAGTTAGGAGCGTCTAGGCACACACTATACTAAACTCTAATATCGATTTTGTGTTTGTTATAGGACACATTCCAACGTTTTCCCTTCCCTACTCCTCAGAGGGAGATCCGATACACATTGGTATAATATACCACGTATCACATACTTTGGAGGCAACCTCTCGGCTGAAATACTGTGGCCTCACTACAGCTCTCCTACATCTCATGGATTGACCCCTTGATGTGCTGCCTCAACATAAAGAACAAGTGTACAAGCTCCGCTCTTCGATTTATTGAATGATACGTGAGTTCATATTTCCTCACTAAACTTACCCCAAGGAGCTGCTCATCTAATCTACAGCAAGGACTTCCTCACACTCTCACCGTTGGTCAATGTTTGGCATATAAGTACTATGCATCCACAATCTTGTACCATATGGCATGCAAAATGCAAATGTGGATGCCTATTGTGCACAAACATTATTTTTTTTAAAAATTAGCAAAGTGGAGTGTAAAATCAACCCTTCAATGATTTCCAATCTATGCGTTGTTGATGCGTTGCTAGAGACTAGCACTGAACTTAATCGTGCTACTAGTCTCTTTAGACTTAAATTTTTATCATCCTATATGATGTACACAAACAAAAGATCAAACCTTGCATCACTTTTAACACCTAAACACTTCCACAACCCCTCTTTTCCCCCTATCGTTTATGTGTTGCATTGTTGCATAGGTGTAGGGTTTTGTGTTTTGTCATTTTCAATGTATAAAGCAATAAAAACTCACTAAAACATAAAGAAAAAGGTGAGCTAAGGCTATACCTCATGCCTCAACCTTGACAAACATTCACTGACATTAATCATATTTTTCATTAAATTTTAAAGCACAAAAACCTTTTTTTTAAAAACTGTTTTTAACTGTTTATTTATCAAGAAAATAGAGCATTTAGTGTTTTTTTTATTATGACAACTAAGAATCACTCATTTTCCACATTTCATCCCTCATGCATCATTTTTATCAAACCTGAAATAACAGAAAATCCAATTTTCTTTGTAAAATGTGTGTTTTTTAGGTTTTAGAAAATTATTTTTAGCATTATGGCATTATGTATTCTGATTTTTTTTACATAGAATCATCAAACATATAGCAAACAACATTTCTACTAATTTTCATCCAATATGAACCTGATTTGGCCAACCAAACCTAAAAAAGAAGCATTTTTCCTTTATAAAATACAATTATCGGGTTTTTTATGGTTGCGGGTTTCTAAAACTGGATTTCGGACAACAGAACAGTCCACCACTGAAGCAGTTAATATGATTGCTCGAATAGAGCGATTGCGCCTAAGATGGGGATCAACCCCTGTAACAACTGATTCTATAAAGGAGCCTGTTCCAGCTTCTCGACCTCCTGTCTCTATGGCCGAGCAACCAAGAAATACTGTTGTTCCTTCTCCAAAGAAGGATGTCATGGATGAGTTAATTAAAAACATGCAGGATCTCCATCTTAATTCAACAGAAATTAATTCTAAAGTAGAAAGGCTTGATATTAAAGTAGAAGAAAGGGGTTGGTCAACCGCCCAAAGACCTGCACGAGAAGGCTTTAAAAGACACTGCATTTGGTGTGATAGCCTTCAGCATGACAAGAGGGAGTGCGGAGCATTCCGTGAAGCTGAAGCACAAAAATTAGTCTTTTAGAAGGATGGCAAAATTCATGCAACCGAAACCGGGCTTCCTCTTGAGCCAAACTTCAGTAACGGCGGCATGAAGAAAAGATTGGAGGACTTAGCAACAAGAATAGCCTATGCAGCTGTTGATGCTGCAACTTATGGGTTGCAAATTGAGCCAACTAATGAAATTGTTAAAGCATGTAAAACTAATGAAAAATCTAAAGTGTGGACACAGGCCTTGGAACGCATGGAGCAAGGCAAGGCAACTAAGGATGATTTAACCACTGCCAGCCAATGTATTCGGGGAAGAACCGGATGGTCTGAGCCTGTGGATTCATTTTCAGCTTTTGCCCGGCTAGCTGAAATTAATAATCAAGAGGCAATGATAGAAGAAAAGAGAAGAAGATGTTGCTGGTCCTTCTTCTTCAGGACCCACTAAACGCATAACAAGAAGTAAACCAGACCAACAGAAGGCTGCTGAAAATCCGCCACCACCAGAATTTTACATGGGAGATGCCCCTCAAGCAAAGAAGACAGAAGGAAAAAGAAAAAGCAAACATCCCAGTTACAAGTTGCAGTCGGACATAGAGACCGCAACGGATCTTAAACGGATCCTAGAAGAAAGAATTCTTGGAAGTAGAATTGAATTTACATTAGGTGAAATTCTCGGTATTGCAAAACGAGGATTTCATGATGAAATAATTGATGTAATTAAACGAAAAAAACAATATGTTGGTGAGGAAACTGAAGAATCTGTACATGCTTTTTTGCAAGTACTTCATGTATATTTGCAGGATGAAGAAAAGCTGAAGACTCAAGGGATTCGATTGGAGGCAATCAAAGAATTGATTGCAGCCATAGAAGCCAAAGATGAAGACATTTATAAAGCAGAAGCTGAAGAAGCCATAATGGTGGAAACTTCTCAATCTAAAGTGCAGCCCAAGCAAAAGAAAGAGACTTTTCTCCACAACATGCAGGAAGAAAGTGAAACTCACTTTATTCCAAGTAGTCACTATTCCCGTACCCATTGGGCAAGGGCGACTACTGAAACTGTTGTTAAAATTGGTGAGAAAGAAACTCCATGCATTTCCCTTATAGACCATGGATCAGAAATTAATGTTATGTCAAGAAGTCTCTATGAGAATGGTGGATGGCCCATTGACGTGGACCCAGGGTGGCGCATGAAGGCAGCCAACAACTCTTCTGGCGATCTTTATGCAGCATGTCCATATGTACAAGTTACTATTGGTAATGTAAAAGATGAATTTCATTTCTTTGTTCAAGATTCTTGCCGTTATTCAATCATTCTTGGACAACCATTTATTTCCGAGTCTCGTTTAGAGACAAAGGCTCTTGATGATGGTTCATCATACGCTCGGATAAGAAGCAAGGATAATGATAAGGCTATTCAATTCCTAACTGTCTGTGTTAATCACCATTGGAATAGGGATCGATTGAGAGATCATCCCGTTCCTCTTAATGCCCGCGAATTTAAGGGTTTTCGGGTAGCGCTGCTATAAGTGGAGACTATGGCAGTGCATCATGTCATAAAAAATTATCTCCACATATGAAGGAGGCAAGGTCTAAAGCTGATTTGCAGGTTTTTTTCAGCCAATGGAGTGGGCTGTTATAAACAATTTTCAGCCATGAACAGGGCTAAAAGAAAGTACTTGAGTCATATGGAGCAAGAACTGAAGCAAATTGATGTTATACCTAAAGATGAAGAAATTTTAGGTCTATTTTATGGGCTGAATTATAATTATACAATGGCTGAAATTTATACAGTCGTTCATGCAGAAAATCAAGCTGAAAATCAGTCCATACAGGTATGTACATTGGATATGTATGATATAATTCAAGAATTTGCAGATTATGAAGCCTTTGGACAGTCAAACAAGGATGAAGCAAGAGTAGAAACAAAATATAAAACAATTGATAAGAAGGTTAAGCCGGAAGCTACTCCTCTACCACTTGAAAGCAAAGGATTGGCAGAAAGGGTATCCAAACAACCAAGCCTTCGTGATCCTAAAGATATTGGTCATCAATTTACAGCTGAAAGTCTACAAAAGCTGAAATTTGGTGAAGACTCTTTCCTCTTGCCGAGCTGAAAGACAAATTTTCATGTAGATGTTAAAGAACCATGGTAAAGCCTTTTCATTTCAACTGCATGAAATCGGCTGTGTGGATCCAAGCATTGTGGCTCCAATGGTAATTTTTACGGTCCCACATGTGCCTTGGAATCTTAAACCAATTCTGGTTCCAAGGGCTCATTTGCCTAAGTTATTGGAACTTTTAAATGAAAAGGTAAAAAATGCGAATATTGGAGCTATCTTCAGCTCCATATTCCAACCGATGGTTTAGCATACTTAAGAAGAATGGATCTTTATGATTCATTCAAGATTTGCAACCCGTTAATAAAGTCACTATAAGAAATGTTGGATCAGGACCAATTGTGGATGAGTTTGCTGAAGCTTTTGCAGGCAGGGCAATCTATTCCATGGGAGACTTATATTCAGGCTACGACCAATTTCAGCTTGCTTTGGAAAGCCGTGACATTACTACAATGAAGACGCCTCTTGGCCTAGTCTGCATGTGTACTCTACCTCAAGGGGCTATGAATTCAGTAGCTCACATGATGAATGCCATGCATAAAGTATTGAGGGATTATATTCCTCATTTGACTCTTCCTTTTCTTGATGATGTTCCAATCAAAGGATGTGAAGTTCATGAGAAAAATGAAGAACTCAATGAACTTGGATGTCAAAAGTTTGTTTTTGATTATATTAATGATTGTGCTCAAATCTTGTCTAAATTAGAAGAAGTCCATCTTACTCTTTCAGGAGCTAAATCTGTTTTTGGAGTTGAAGAAGTTCTTGTGGTCATATGTGTGGTCCATATGGCCGAAAGCCTTCTCCATCTAAAATAAATGCAATCAGCAAGATGCAAGAAGAATGTACAAATGTTTCAGAAGTGAGAATATTTCTTGGTGCCTGTGTCTTTTACCTTATTTGGATAACACATTTTGCTCATGTTGCTGAAAATCTTTATCAGCTTCTAAGAAAGGGCCAAAGGTTTCTATGGTCAAAAGAGCACACTCAAGCTATTCGGAAACTCAAGAAAATGCTAACCACAGCTCCCACTTTAAAGAAGGCTAACTACTCTAATGGACAGCCCATTTTTCTCACAGTGGACACAAGTCCTATTGGAATAGGATGGGCAGTTGGTCAAGACGACCTTGAAGGCAACAGATATGTGATCCGCTTTGGAGCAAAGGTTCTTAATGAACGACAAAGAAGGTATGCTCAAATTAAGAGAGAGCTTTGGGGAGTAGTAACTGCATTAAAATGTGACAGGGAGTACTTCATGGGCGCACATGTTATAGTTGAAACAGATTGCCTACCACTATTGGGCATGATAGCCAACTGTTCCACTCCTGACATAGCCTTGCTAAGATGGATAGCCTATATTAAATCCTTAAATCCTGATATGAAACATATTGCAGGTAAAGATAATCCAGTTGTTGCTGACATGCTTTCACGTGCCAGATATATGGATGAAGAAGAAATGAAAGATGAAGAAGAATCAGAGTTTATAAATAAAGTTGTTAATGCAGGTACAACAAAAATTACAGCAAGAACAACAGGTTCATCTGATAATACAACTTTTTCATCAGCAAGGATGGATGAATCAACTAAAGAAGGACAATGGACAACTAGTAAACAGCATATTCCATGTTTTGGTATGGTTTGTTCACACTTTAAAGAAGAATATTATGCAGATGATTGGCTAAAAATTGGCCAATTTTTGAGCACTATGACAAAGAAGGAAGAATGGGCTCATGAAGAGTTCAAGAGAATTAAGAGAAAAGCCTATGGTTTTTTTCTTAAAGATGGCTACCTTTGGAGGCATGCAAAAAAGAAAGGAAGAGCGTCTGTTCGTGTCCTAGGAAACAAAAAGACACAGAGATAGGTCATGCAAGAATTCCATGAAAGCCTATTGGCTGGTCATAGAGGCATATGGGGTACTTTTGCCAAAATCAAAGAAAAATTTTGGTGGCGAAACATGTATAAAGACATTGAGCATTTTGTTGAGTCTTGTCATGCTTGTCAAATGTATTCCATGGTAAAACATAGAGATGGGCTTCAGCCTACCTATCCTTTATCTATTCACTATAGATGGGTTATTGATTTAGTAACCATGCCTATAGGAATTTGGAACATGAGATATCTAGTACTTGCTAGAGAAGATCTCACAAATCAAGTGGAAGGAAAGTCCACTCATGCTGTTTGCAGATTTTTACTTGAAGAAGTATTTTGCAGGTATGGATGTGTTGCTAAAGTAACTACAGATAGAGGAGAATTAGATGCCGATGAAGCTCGTCATTTCTTTGCTCAATTGGGGATTAAGCTATCTCTTACTTTAGCCTATAACCCTAAAGGCAATGGTAAGAGTGAAAGAGGTCATCAACCAATTCTTAAAGCTTTAGCAAAATCATGCAAAGGAAAGTTGAGGGAATGGCCTAAAATGCTACCATTCGCATTATGGCTGATGGAACAACCCATAGTGTAGTAACATGATATATGCCAGCTGAACTCATGTATGGACAGCCACCTATTATGCCTATTGAGGAATCCATTGTCACATGGAGTATCTTGCCTTGGAATGAAGGCATGAACAGGAAATAATTGCTGTCTTTACGCATAAGGCAACTTGAAAGAATGCCAGAGGATGTTAAAATAGCCATTGAAAGGCTAAAAACAGCAAGATTAAAGAATAAGAAGAGGTTTGATAAGCACCATCGACTCTGCCCAAGAGCTATTCAAGAGAATGACTGGGTTCTTATTTATGATAGCAGCCTGGATAATCAATATAGTGCTCATAGGAAGTTAGCCAAGCGATGGTTTGGACCATATGTTGTAAAAGTAGTATATAATAATGCTACTTACTCTTTGGCTGAAATGGATGGGACCATGATAAAGACTCCAATAGCTGGGATACGAATCAAACTCTTCAAACGAAGAGAATCTTCAACTTATGAACTTGATAACTTTAATACAAGCCCTTTACTTGAAGACATGCAAGAAGACGAAGACTTAGAGAATGAAGATGAGGAAGAAGAAGACCCTCCTTGACCTGTAATCTTATGAAATGGCACATGCCGGAGGATGTGCAGGTTAGGAGGGGGTGAATGTCAAAGAGTTTACTCTCCATGATATAAATCATGGGATTCTTATGAACTCAGAAGAGTTTCATTGGGAATTATATGAGATATTTTCAGACATT
Organism: Lygodium microphyllum; assembly: GCF_053477565.2. Lineage (NCBI taxonomy): Eukaryota > Viridiplantae > Streptophyta > Polypodiopsida > Schizaeales > Lygodiaceae > Lygodium > Lygodium microphyllum. The sequence continues at coordinate 79,518,658 of NC_141145.1, forward strand.
GTTATCCAATATCTACCTTAGTTATACAAGTTCTTTTGTATTTAGCATATAATTTACAAATATACCATGCACATTTATGAAAAATAAGTCTATGGGAACCTAAAACTTGGACATCAGGAAGTAATTGATAGTCTACTGGATAAATCATATTAATTCAAGTACAAAAATATGGACAAAACCCAAAAATGTTGCAAAAAACTGTCAAAAGTCCACTAGGTCCACATGGGACCAAAAGTAAATGACTAAGGTGACCAGCAAGTGACCTAGGCAGGTCAAAAAGTGACCAGGGTTAGAGTAGAGAGCAGCCCGCGTTTTTCGGTGCAAAATGCGGGCTGCTTTGCTTGAGGGAAACTGGGAGAAAGCTGGAGCTGAGATGCATGGAATGGAGCATGCAAACTGAAGATTAACAGGCCGACAATTGAAGATGTTAACTTGGTGAGAGATCCACTTCTCTGCCTCTTTTGGTCTAACGAAAATGCATGCTGAAACTGTCTATAAAAGAGGGGAAATCTGAGAGAACAGTATTCAACCTACTCTTATGCACAACTTCTCTCATCTTCTCTACCTTATTCTTGGTCCAATGAAGCCCGCCGACTTGTGCCCAAGTACTTGAGTGACTTTGGGGCAAGCAAAGGGTGAGGATATTGAAGACTTATGGACTGTTATGGGCTGGAATAACCAGTCATAAACACGGAAGCCCGCTATTTTGATCTATTTTTATGAGTAAACATGGGTTTTTTATTATTGTAATAGAGGAAAATGACCTCTTTTCTTCAAGACATTGTTCATAGATGATCAAGAGTGCTTCTTCTTGAGTTTATGCACTCATTTTGAATTTGTTTATGGGCTTGAATTTTATGTTTTAAAACAGGACTGAAGCTAAAATTATTCCTTTTCAATCCATTTCATGTATCTTTGGTCCAAATCTTGGTTGTATTTGATTCTAGCATCAATATACTTGACCCAAAGGATTGAAATCCATCTTTGTACATGAAATAAATGCCATTAGAGCTTGCATTTGACATTCATAAATGAATTGGAAATCTGAAAATATCCTTTATGAAATGATGTATGCATCCTGAAGCATTTGATGCAATCAAATTAGTCTTATTCCTTCTGTTCAAGTATGCTAAGTACAAAGTGAGAAGGCTTGAATTCCTCTTCCGTACCTAAATTATTTCTAATTCCCAAATCTTATCAAAACCCAATCCATTCATCCTTTCTGAATCTTGAATCCCAAACCCTTCTTCTGCACTAGAAGCCCCGGTGGTAGACCTTCAACTCTTAACGTGACGACAGCGTTTGCTGAGAGCTTCCTATAAGTGGCGGTTTTTGAATCTTGGTTGTATAAGGAACCTTTTAGATTTATTCTATAGTGGAGAGCCGCCTTGAAGTGGTGGATGTTAAACTAAACTTATCAAAGTTTCAGTCTTGAGCATGATGATGAAACCAAGGAATCCCCGTAACCCTAAAGATACCTTGTCCATTCTAAATGGTTTAGTGGGATCTTTGGCTAGGCTTATTCAAAAATACCTTCAAAAAGTTTCAAGTTAAACATTCATGTGCTTGCTAAGATAGAGAGGCCAATATAAAGCATCATAAGATGCTTTACTACCACAAGGATATATGGTCCTTACCTAAAGTTGAGAAAGCTATAAGAATGGGGAGCCTTTGAAAATTGATGTGATAGAAGTATAATTTATTTAAATATTTGTGAAAATGGATTAAGAGATTTGAAAAAACCTATAAAACGTTAGCTAGAAAATTGTGCAATGGCTTTGAAAGTATTTTTCATAGATACTACTAGGAAGTAACATAGTCACACTAATTTGAACTATCCTAGTGTACACTAACCTCACATTGCAACATCTAAAAGAGATGCACATGTAACTTCTTATATTCAAACCTCTTAGCATGATTCAGCCTTCATTCATATATGATATCCTTATGTCACCATGTTAAATACAACTATTAATGTATATTTTTGTACTAGTGTTACTTGATCCATGTTGCTAGGGTTTAAAGTTCATGAGTGTAGCTCATACGTTTATCATTTTTCCCTTATAGACATTTTCATTCACTATGATATCTTCAAAATATTAAAGACATAACTCTAGATATGCACAATTCTCTTTCTCCCCTTGTCCTTTTGTTTGACTTGTAAGTTGGCTAAAAGACATTAAACGCCACCTATTATTAACCATATACCTCATTGCTTGGATTAACAGTACTTGATATGCACCTTTAAGATCAATGAAAAATGCAATAAACTTGAAAGTGATCTTTGAGAGTTGTATGGTTTATGAAGTAAATGGCATATGTGTATTTTTTTTAAAGTGTAATACATAAAGTAAAAATGTTTTGTTTCTTTTGCGAAGTTATCAAGTTGTATCCTTTGTTTTAGTAAATATTTAAGAGCCATCCATCTATATCTTTATTGCTATTATTATTGAGATGTATGCATAAGCAAGGTGCCCACTCTCAAAATGATGTTGCATCATGCAAAGAAGGTCTAGTTTACCTTTGAATTAATGCTCTTTTCTAACATGCAATATGCACGTGTACGTGCGCACATACATACACACACATATGCACCTGTGTGCATGCACACATATCCAGTCAAGTATCCACCCACCAAAGGTCTACCTCAATGGCTTATGAGATTTGAGCTTAGTTCTTGTTAGGGTAAAGGCCAATTGCCTATAGCTGAGAGAGTATCCCTTGTATAAATATGCATACGATATAGTCATATATAAGTGAAGATAACAAATACTAATGGTACCATTCATTTTGTACCCACATAACTCTCTTGTGTTCTTCTCTCTCAACCCTCTTGCACTTCATAGCATCTACCTCACATTCCATCATTGCTTCCCTCTCAATTGTTATTAGAGTGGCATTTGGTGTTTGTGGGAGCTTGTGCTTGGGGCAAGGAGTGCAAGGAGTGAAACTTTGTCATGAAGGTCGAGGATTTGAGCCTCTCCTTTGACATTGATACTTGCTACTTGCACATTGATATATGTATTATTCTCATCATTGATATCTAGATCTAAGTCAAGAAAGTGCTTAAGCCATTGAGGCTTGCTTTGGGCTTGCAATAGGCCACTTTAGTAGTGACTTGCTAGCCATTTGTGGCTGGGTTTGAAGCAAAATAGCTTGGCTTTGGATGCTTGGGAAGAGATCTTGGTACATGGTTTTGATGGATACAAGCATAAGGGTAGCTTATTTTTCAGAAGGAAGGGGTCTACTTGGATCTAGCAAGGGGCTTGCTTAAGTTAGGCTTTGCTTATTTTAAAGCAAGGGATTTGCTCATGCTTGTAATAGAGAAACAAAACGACAGAGAGACTCTATGATTTGTTGAGGTAGTGATGTTTATGGATTATGCTATTGATCCAAATGCTTCGGAAGGCTATTTATTTTAAAAATATATGTTGATGTGTTTTGGTGATTTGGATTGGTCACTACAGTTTTCCATGTTTTTAAATTATATATATGCTATAGGACATCCACCTTATCATAAAAACATTTCTATAAAGTTTAAACATGATTGGGTAACTAGTTTACATTAAGAGGCTTTTGGATTACTCTTAAATTTGGATTGCATATATATTTTGATTAAATTTTCATCTTGGAGGATTTTCCATGTTGGTTTATACTCACTTTGCAAAGGTTACACACTGTAAAAGTGTTTTATGAAGGTAGTTTGCATGGATTTGGTCTTGGGTAGTTATTATATATGCTCAGTGTTGGGACCTAAAATGGGCCCGACACTGGCTCTCTAGCATTAGTCGGACCTCTAAGACACACAAGACACCCCACATGGCTTCGCAGCAGCCAATAGCGTCTAAGGGACACGCTACACTAAACTCTAATATCGATTTTGCCTTTGTAATAGGACATAGTTCAACATTTTCCCTTCCCTAGTCCTCAAAGGGAGATCCCATAAACATTGGTATAATATACCATATATCGCATACATAGGAGGCAACCTCTCTACTAAAACATCATGGCCTCATTGCAGCTCTCCTACATCTCGGGGATTGATCCCTTGATGTGCTGCCTCAACATAAAGAACCAGCATACAAGCTCCACTATTTGATTTATGGAATGACCTAGGAGTTGATATTTCCTCACTGAACTTACCCTAAGGAACTGCTTGTCTAATCTACAGCAAGGACTTTCTCACACTCTCAATGTTGGTCAATGTTTGGCATATAAGTGCCATGCATCCAGGATTTTTTACCATATGGCATGCAAAATGCAAATGTGGATGCCTATGTGCACAAACATTTTATTTTAAAACAAATCAGCAAAGTGGAGTATAAAATCATCCCTTCAATGATTTCCAATCTATGCGTTGTTGCTGCGTTGCTAGAGACTAGCACCGAACTTAATCGTGCTACTAGTCTCTTTAGACTTAAATTTTTATCGTCCTATATGACATGCACAAATAAAAGATCAGACATTGCATCACTTTTAACACCTAAACACTTCCACAACCCCTCTTTTTCCCTATCGTTTATGTGTTGTATTGTTGCATAGGTGTAGGGTTTTGTTTTTTGTCATTTTCAATGTATAAAGCAATAAAAATACACTAAAACATAAAGAAAAAGGTGATCTGAGGCTATAACTCATGCCTCAACCTTGCCAAACATTCACTGACATTAATCATATTTTTCGTTAATTTTTAAAGCACGAAAACCTATTTTTTTTCATTTTTTGCTATTTTTTCCTATTTATTTATCAAGAAAATAGAGAATTTACTAGTTTGTCTGGTTTTTCTGATTATGACAACTAAGAATCGCTCATTTTCCACATTTCATCCCTCATGCATCATTTTTATCAAACCCGAAATGACAAAAACCCCATTTTCTTTGTAAAATGCGTGTTTTTCAAGTTTTAGAAAATTATTTTTAGAATTAGGGCATTATGTATTCTGATTTTTCTAACATAGAATCATCAAACATACAACAAAAAACATTTCTACCAAATTTCATCCAATATGGATATCATTTGCCCAACCAAACCTAAAAAAGAAGCATTTTTTCCTTTATAAAATAGAGTTATTGGGTTTTTTATGGTTGTGGGTTTCTAAAACTGGATTCACGACAGCAGAATATTCCACCATTAATGCTCAACTCATCTCCAATCATCCATCGCCATCCCCAAGTCGACTTGGAAGTGATTTAGTACCACGCCGGACAAGCATTCACCACCCGGGCTTCATCTCCCTTCACACGTAGGAACTGCCCCTTGCAGGAGAGAAAGGGAGGAGAGAAAGACTAGATTCACAACAGGCCATCTGGGCAGCCATTGGAGGATCCGAGAGCCGCGATACTAGAGTCGAGAAATAATATAGATCCCTGATACAATTGGTGGGGGGGTTGTTCTTCAGCCCCACCCCTCTTTTTTTCCATGGAGAAGAGCAGTATGGCCGCCATTTCGCTGCACGTGTAGAAGAAAATGGCCCCTCCCCCCCCATGAAATCAATTTTTTGGGGGGTGGCCCCAAGGGTCACCCCCTTTTAATTCTTATTTTGGGTCCCCTTCACACTAATTTTGGCCATTTGCCTAGTCTTTGGCCATCTGGCGTCTTGTTCGCGATTCGAAAAATCCTGCGCGTCTATCTCAATGTCCAGCACTGCCGAGTAGCTGCTTTGACTAGCCCAAGCACTCAAAACAATTACTAAAAATCCAGAATTGATGCTTAGGCGGCCTTCAAGGTGCTTTTGAAAATCGTCTTTTGCTTGCCGCTTAAAATCAACCCAGTTGCATCTGTTGCCTTTGACGGGATTAAATTTTTCCCTGAAATTCGAGGTTTTTGTTAATTTTCTAACACATATTGGGCTCAAAAATAAGCTCTCATTGGTGACCACATGATAGGGTGACTCAGCCCGTTGAATCCCATGAACAGATCTGCACAAAAACAACCACAAGGAGCATCAAGGTGATACAAAAATTACACAACAAAAGACGTCACAGCTTCCACCCTACCCCTGACATAGCCAAGGCATGAAATCCACGAGGAGTAGGCCCAGCATAATCTGATTGAGAGCCTGAAGTTAGTCACTCACCGACTGCTCCAACATGGCCAAGCTAAAAAGAACTACTAAAGAGGTCGTCCTAAGTGGTTGAACTACCTACCTAACTAAGGACAACTCAACTAGGAGCTCCTCCTAGGCTAGGACTCCTATAGCTTGATCAAGAAATATTGTCTTTTAGCACATTTTCCTTTTAGGCCTTTATTGTCCATATTCGGGCCTGTAAAAAGGAGGGAGTTGAGTGTAGTGACCCAAGGAGAACTAGGCATCGACCTCAGGTCTTGTCTCGGTACCCAAGAGCCTATCAAGCCCTCGCAAGGCAATGCTTAATCCTTTTCAGATACTCACTTTTATTTTCGCTTCAACCTTCTTTTTTTTTTTTTTTTTCAGCTAGATGCCATCCCTAGGAAGATAAGGCATCGACCCCCTTGGGTCTTGTCTCATCCCCAGGAACCTACCAAGCCGTTGTAAGGTGATGAACAACTGCTCAAGGATTTTTCTTTCTTTTCTTTTCTATTTTTAGAGGGGTTAGAACCCCTTTTTACACAGCTTCATATTTTTATTTTTAGATAGATTCAAAACTTTCTCCTTTCTTGATATTTAAGTGTAGGATTCTCTAACTGCCTCACAACTAGCAAAAACTCCTAGAACAGCCGCCTAGCAAGTCAACATAACAGGGTCACTAGAACTATATTCTAAAATAGGTCTTTCAGTGCCTAACAATGCCTTTGTAGGAGGCAATGACTACTCAGACTTCCCTCAGACATACCTAACCTAAACTTGGGACTTCATGCCTTGATTGCTTGTCCCGAACAAACAAAAGAAAGTAACCCTTTCATATACATATATCATTATCTACATAAGGGAAGAAGACTCAGAAACGGAATGAAACCACCTGGAATGGCCACAAGAAGCTCCTTCGCAGCAAAGACTCCCCCTAGTGACTTCGTCAACCTATATGATGCAATCACTAAACAGCAAATGATTAAACACACCTACATCAAATAGACATATAGCCTTCTTGGCCTAATGATATAGAACATTTTACTGCAAACTAACTAGCTCTCTTGGCTTAAAACACCATATTGGGGAATATGGGAATTTCCCATACGTTTGGGACACGTGATCAAATCTTTGGATTTGTCATAATTTGAACACTATAACTCCAAATTGAGCGCTCTATAGCTCAATAGATTCTATTTTTCAAGCGCTTTTCAATGATAAGTCACATCATATGGTTTTGAGAAACTTATGGGCATGTTATCCTAGTGCCACCTTTTTAGTATTTAAAAAATGGAAATTGGGAGATTCCCAAACTCACTAATATTGTGTTTTAAGGTAATTTGGTCATAATATCCCAAGCAGCTAGCCTTCCTAGCCTAAAATACGTAGGTCATTCTAATCCATGCAATACATGGACTTCTTGGCATATACACCACATCCTATAAAACTAACCAAGATACCAAAGATAGCATAAAATATGAGGACTAGCCTCATGCTACTCATGCGAGTCAACTAAAAGCTTGATATGGGCCCTTTGTAGATCCACTAGCCCAAGCCTTTCTACTGATATCTCACAGTAATAATGGTCATCTCTTCTTGGGTACTATGAGCTGAATGAATGGTAGCATTAGGTTGATATATCTCATCTTCTTAGTCGTCATTCAAACGGATCACTTATCCCAACTTTCCAGTAACTCCTCCTATAGGGAGAATCATGGATTTATGATCAGTCAACTCTTCTCTAATTGGACCATTACATATGTCAATGATATGATTCAAACTAGACAGAGCTTCAAGCCTAGACCCATCACATAGATGCAACCCAGGGCAACCCTATTGTTAGATGTAGCATTTATGGCCTTTAGTCGCATCCTCTTGGGAATCCATCAAAACATGTCCACATGCAATCACATGCTCTTTCAAATTGATCTAGCAAATGAGAAAATGGCCCTCTCCAACTCCAGGACTCAACAGACATTAGAGCAACTTACCATTCTAATAGCCACTTAGCTACCACTTAGGTACAAGAGAAGGAAAAGGAGTCTGAGCACGAATCATTATAGCCTCCACCATTAGAACAAACACATGGCCCACAAGGTATCCTTGGAGCTAACAGTAATCCACCTAGCACTTATGAGGTTGCTGAGCCTTCCCACATTAATGAGGAGCCTCTTTTTAGCTCTCTCATAATCCATGTAGCTAACCCTCGAATGAGACCGTCGCCCACCATTGGTAGAAGCGCTCCTACTCTCCCTAGGATCCCTAATGGCACTTATGTGCCTCACCCAATAATGGAAAACATGGTATCAATGGGTAGCATGGCAATAGTGGACATCATAGCATCCATGGGAAACATGGTTATAATGGGCAGCATGGAGTAAATGCACAACATGGTAAGCATGGATAGCATGGTATATATGGGTAGCAAGGTTTTCATAGGCAACAAGGCCCTAATGACCTCCATGATTATTCTTACCAAGTACATGGGTAATCACCATCCATGTTGGACTTGGAAGATTGCACTTCTAAATTGGAGTCATATTTCAAAATCTACCCACGTACTCCAGGGCAGACAAGGATGAGGGCTAAATTAAGCACATCCTTTAACTGTTTGAAGCTATGATCAGTAGTGGCGTCCCAAAAGAATGACTCCTTTTTTAAGCAATCAGTCAAAGGTACTACAATGGTGGCATAGTGCTTAGTGAAGCATCTATAGAATGAAGAGAGACCAAGGAAGCCACACAAAAAAGTGGTGGTGGAAGGAGTGGCTAGTCTCTCTCACATTGCACCTTCTTCAGGTCAGCCTGTATGCCATTTTTACTCACAATCTGTCCCAAGTACTCCATAGATGACTGCATGAAGGTGCATTTTCTCTCCTTAGCAAAGAGTCGATGCTCTCTCAATATGTCAAACACCCTTCTAACATGTGTCAAGTGTTCCTTGGACAACTTGCTATAAATGAGGATGTCATCAAAGAAAACAAGCATAAACTTGAACAGAAAGGGTTGTAGGATTTTGTTCATGAGGCTTTGAAATGTGGCGAGGGCATTAGTCAACCCAAAAGGCATCACTAGAAATGATAAAGTCCACAATCAATCTTGAAGGCCGTTTTGACCTCATCTCCCTCCCTCAACGAATCTAATGGTAGCCAGAGCGCAAGTCAATCTTAGTGAAAAAGCATGCCCCTTTCAACTCATCCAACAAGTTGTCAATCCGTGGGATGGGGTAGCAGTTCTTCACCATGATTTTGTTCAATTCTCTGTAGTCAATGCACATGCTAAAGGAGCCATCTTTCTTCTTGACTAATAGGACAGGGGATGGATAGGGGGAAGAACTCTGTTCAATGAAACCCATCTCTAACAACTCCTTAACTTTCTTTGCAACCTCTTCACACTCACACTTGGAGATTTTGTAAGGGGGCTTGTTTATTATTGGCTTGGGATGGGGCTCTACGTCAAGTGGGTGGTTCACTTGTCTCTTAGGAGGAAGGGATGTAGCCATCTAAAATAGGTTATTGTATTCCTCAAGTAAGGCCTGCAAGGCTAAATCATTAGATACTGCAGAGGGTTGATCAAAATTGTCCTTATTCAATTGCAAAACAAAGATTTGTGAACATTTCTTAAACTCCCTTTTGAGTTGCTTTGCTGTAATGAGCTAAAAACTAACATGATCTTGAACTCCGTCTAGGTGAATAGGTTGTCCATGCATTATAAACTCCATGTAGAGCTAAGAGAAGTCCATAGTAATTTTCCCCAATTGTTTCAGCCAATCACAACCCGAGACAACATCAATGGGACACATATCAAGGGCAATAAGATCAACCAATGCCACCGTTTTCAGCCAAGCATAAGGGAATTGTGGGACATACGTGTGTGCTGATTTCTTCTCCTCCATTTGCTACTTGGACATTCAAGGGGTGGTGTAGTGGCATAGGGGTGTATGTCAACCGATCAATGACTGATTTATTCACAAAACTATGAGTGCTACCACTATCCATAAGGATGAAAACATGATTTCCATTGATACTGCCTTGAATGCAAAGGGTGATGGGGCTTTGGGAACCTGACCAAGCATCCAAAGAGATCAAGGAAAGGGAAGTGGTAGGTGGGTGGGATGTCAAATCAAGTATTTGTGATGGATCGCTACCCGAGTCAAAGGTAAATGCATCCTCCGAGTCACGGAATTGCTCATGATCAACATCCTCCGTAAGCTCAGCCTGGTCACTGGGCACGTCATCCTCATCATTGTGCCAATCTTCCATGGCATACATGTTATGAACTTTGACCTTAGTTGTCTTGTACAGGTATTTGGAGGCATGATCAACAATGTATTTATCTCCACACTTAAAGCATAGGCCCTTTTCCTTCCGCTCCTTCACAACATCCAGGGAAATGAAGTGTTGGCTGTTGGATCCATGGGAAGGTGATGCAATGGACTATTTAGTCTTAGCATACTTATTCTCAACACTAGAGCCAATGCTGTCCCAAAAGTGCCCATTTTTCTTTTAGCATGGAAGGTGAGGTAAATGGGTACTTTGGGGTTGTTATCGGGCATAGAAGTGCCTCAAAAATCACCTTCATATGGGACTAATCGTGAAGAAATGTGGGGCTATCCAACACCTTGCTAAAAATGTTCATTCTTACGGTGCTTTCTCGCATCTCTCTCAGCCAATTCAATTGCATCAAATAGTGTGGTAGGATTTTGGGACATGACATCTGCCGATAGGCTTGGTTCCAACCCATAGATATACTTATGCAATTTAGCATCATCACTAATGCTCTCCACATACATGGTCAAGTTCATAAATTGATTTGTGTATTCACGTACAACGAGGTTACGTTGGTCAATAGTATACCATCGTCTTGCGAACCACTCTTTTTCCACAGGAGACACAAAAACCTAGACCATATACATTTTAAAATCTTCCTAGTGAATGAACTGTTGATTCTCTCAATTGATATAGCACCACCATGTGTGGACAAATCCTTCCAAGTGGAGAGAAGAAAAAAGGATTTTCTGATCATCGACACGAGGGTAGATATTGAAGTAGGACTCCAACTTGGATGTCCATTCCTCTAAGTTAGATGGTAAGGGAGATTTCCCATTGTACTTTGTGAGGATGATCTTGTCATGTAATTCATTAGGGCCATGCTGCCCATGAAACCCTTACTATCCATACATCCCATGGTGGCCATACATGCCTTGCTGTCCATACATCCCATGTGGGGCATTAAGTCCATGTTGTCCATTATAACCATGCTGTCCATGATTGCCATGCTGGCCATTTGTACCACATTTTCCTTGATGGGGTTGATTCATATAGGGTGCCTGGAGGGTTCCTAGGGAGAGTGGGGGAAATTCGGCCAAGGGTGGGAGAAGGCCTCGAGGGGATGTTGGCTACATGGTGGATGGGAAAATTCAATAGGGGCTCATCATGCGCATGAGAGGGTTCACCAATCTCATAGGTAGAAGGGGGCACCAAGTATACCCTGTGGACCATGCAATGGTTCCTGATGTGGAGGACATCTAGACTCATCCCTAGAGTCATTGGCCTTCTCTTGGGATGAAGTGGTCGCTAATTGAGCAACAAGAGTAGTGAGCTTCTCCAAGGTCTGTTGAGTCTTTGAGTTTGAGAGAGCCATGTGCTCGATTGCTTCATCAAACTTGGACATCATTTGGCGGTGGTTGGTGACCATATCATTATGTTGTTCCATATGACAAAGCTCATACTGACAGAGGGTGTGATTAAGCAGGTGTACAGGTCTGTTTCGGGGATTTCCTCCTGTATGTCACCATAGTAATCCTATGCTGATATTGGTTCCTCGTTCATGGAGGTCCAAGAGTCTCTAATCTCCATTTGGAGTTCCTCTTGGGCCTTGCTTTTTCCTTTCTGGTCAGCCATTTGGATGCAGTCCATAGGACTTGTTGTTAGTAAAAGGCGAATAACTTTTTGTAGGAAACTCCGAGTGATGAAATTTTTGGCTCAAGTCGGAGGGGACAAGGTCTTGTTTGAGATGAGGTATTAACCTCTGTGACAAAAAATGATCAGAACTTTGTATAATTGAATTAATGTGCCTGACCTCAAGCGGTTGTCCTCGAGCGGTCTGCACCTTGTCCACAGTGACCCTAGTGCACAAAAATGATCATAACTTTCAAACCGTAGCTCCAATTGGGGATGTGTTTGATTCAAACCGGAGGGGACAATGCCCTCTTCTAGGTGAGCTATAAGATTCACTTCTAGATTCAAAACACAAATTTCTGCAATAGGATCTTTGTGATTGTCCTCTATGACTATGACCAAAAACACTGTATTTCCCTTATTGCAAGAGCCTTACATGGATAGAGCATAGTCCAAGAGGCCCGATCAGCAATATCAATAGCATACTGAGCATACTAAGCATTATCCCAAGCATCATTGCATACCCATATTCTCTCTCATCAATGCATGAGTGAATTCACTGCCATACATCTCTTTTGACTGCATGCACTTCAAGTGTCATACATGGGTGCCATGAGCATTGTGGGGGTGTCCAAGGGGGATCATTACATCAGGGAGGATGGAGCTCATAGAAGGTACCTGCTCCTACACCTGCATATAAGTATCGGCCTTCGGATCATCGAGAGGTAGGCGCCGGGTTGTGCACCCCTTCAAGGTCTTAAGTGGTATGGGAGGGTCACCTCTGTTTTGTCTTACAACCTCGCCTAGCATCAGCCTTTTTCCTCACCTGGAGTATACATGGCAGACATTTTTACTAAGCAATCAGCATGAGATGCATTGGAAAGGAGACATTGGGCCTTTTCATGAGGTGTAGGGAATGAACAAGATTGGGGTAGGGGTTACCTTGGCAGTCTAGTGACTCACTGGCTACTACTTACCCAATTTACAATGGCTATCATTTATTTTGGGGCTTATCCAAAATCACAATAAAAAATGGGGGTTAATGTCAGCCAATACAATGAATTTCAGGAAGAGATATGATTCATGCACACAAAGAGGATTGAGCTACTAAACCTATGCAATCTTGAATCTCTCCAACAAGGGATTAAGCTTAGCAAGTGGCTAAATTTGAGAGATTTAGATCGGATTGACATACCTCTTTAATGCTTGGGGAGACTGTTGAAGCATAACTCATCATGATGCTCGATTGCTCCAGCAATCAAGTCCGATTGGTTAGGGTATCCATGGAAGAAGACTTCAGCATTTGAATGCTCCTACTGCTGAATATGGCTCCCATGCTTATCCCCACACTTGAGCTTCAGAGAGGGAAAGCTTCAAGTGAAGCTTTCATGGTTGCCCACAAAGCTCCCATGCAATTTGAGCTCCATGTCTTCATCCGAGAGTAGGGAAGTTCAAAAGGGGTTGAGAGATATCTTGATGGTTGAGCTCCAGAGGTTCTGGGCTGGATCAAGAGCTTGGACTGAGCAGCAATGGCTGCCCAAAGGGAGTGTTCAGCAAGAGGTTCAATCAGGGTGTCAATGTTGGAGGAAGGGAGGGGTCAAATCTTGCTTAGGGGGTTTATCCCTTTCCCCAAGAGGCCAAGAGTGCCAAGGGGAAGGCCAAGAATAGGAGCAAGAGGCAAGAGGGGGCCAGGGGCAGGAGCACAATTTGTGTCGCAAATTGCAGACTGCTGCTTGCTACTCAGGGCAATGTTTCCCTGGTCACCTAGGTACTCTAAATGGAGCTGGAGATGGTGGCAATCAAGTGCAAGTGGTGGGTGGAGCCTTGGAGGTGTTTGGAGCAAGTTTGTGGAGGTTGCGTGGGCTAGCAGCCATGGTAGCTTGCAAGAAGGGAAAAGAAGGAGAGCTGAGGCAAAAAGTAACCAGGATTTTTGCCCTCTTCCAACTCCTGAAACTCCAAACTTGGCGTGGGACCCCTAAATTTTGCATGAAAAGAAGTGACGACCTACTATTTTAACCATTTTGGCTCTAGATATATTTGAATCTCCAACCATAGCTCCTACTTGCTCCAAAAAGCCGAAGTTAACTACAATCCTTCTTATTGTACATGTACCTATAAGCTAAGTAACTAGGGTTTTTGGGATTTGAAAAGGAAGAAAGGGGAAAGGAGAAAAGGACCAAAGCCTAAAGCTCTGATACCACTTGTAATGAATGAAGATGAGAGGAGAGAGGAGAAGAGCTAAAGAGAAAGAAAGAGAGCAAGAAGAAGAGAAAAGAAGACTAGAAGAGGAGAGACAAAGACAGATTAGAGGAGAGAAGGAAGGAGGAAGTCATGGAAGTAGGAGATGAAGGTGAAGAGTGTGTTCTTGATAATAACCGGTTGCCCTAATCTGGGACTCTTACACCTTATATACCCCGATCACTGTGACTGGGTGTCTAAACCCTAGTCGGGTGTGTATCCCCCTTGTTATAGAAAGGTTTACTCACACATGATGGCACTATATCAATAGTAGAGACAATCATTAGTTCATTGATTGGAAAGACTTCAAGACGCATATGGTTCAAGTATTTATATTCCCTATGAAAAAGGAGCAATTTGCAAGATAATAGCACTAACATGTCTAGCACAATCTCATAGTAAGAGAATACACAAATTAGTTCATCAACTTGACTATGTATGTTGAGAGCATCAGTGATGATGTCAAATTACACAAGTATATCTACTATAGGTTAAAACCAAGCTTATTTACTGATGTAATGGCTCAAAAACCATCTACTCTATTTGATAAAATTGAATTGACTAAAAGATACACAAGAAAATATTGTAAAAATTAGGGATTTCAACAAGGTTTTGGGTAACCTAGAACCCCAATGAGGCAAGTCAATATGGTGGTGTTTATAGAGGAAATCCCATACCTATTAGCAACCCCAAAATCCCCACTTATTCCCCCTTTAATTCTAAAAGAAACCATGGCACTTTTGGGACAACACTTAATCCGTATGGAGATAGTAGGTATATTAAAAACAAGCCATAAAAAATGCACTAGCCCCTTGAGTGGTAAAAAATTCATATCATCGAATATTGTGAAGAATACAAAAGAAAAGGACTTATGTTTTAAGTATGGTGCTAAGTACATGGGGGACCATGCCTCCAAATTACCCCTATAAAATATCAAAGGTCAAAGTTCACAACATGTATTCTATGGAGGATTGGAAAAATGAAGATGAGGAATCACATGCTTTAAATATTGCAAATACCTTATTATATACTAAAAATGAGGACTATGTAGAGGATTTGGATCGAGAATAGTTTCATGACTGGAAGGATGGGTTTCCCTTTGACCTAGGTGGTTGCTTGCCTAGCAGTATGGGTTTGATCACCCCTACTATACCCCCTCATGTTACCACTTTTCTTTGATCCATCTCTATGGATGCATGGACAGGCTCTAGGAGCCCCAACATACTGTGCATTCAAGGAAAAATTAATGAAAAGCATGTATTTATATTGGTGGACAATGTTAGCATGCATAGTGTTGTCAATAAATCAGTCATTGATAGGCTAAAATGTTTTTCTATAGAATTATAGCACCCCCTCAAAGTTCAAGTGGCAAACAATGATGAAGAAATCAGTACACATGTATACTCAAAGGTTTCCCTATGCTTGGCTAAAAACTATGTGATATCAATTAGTCTAATGGTATTAGAATTGGGCCCCATTGATGTTGTTTTGCATTGTGAATAACTGAAACACTTGGGAAAAATTACTATGGACTTCTCTTATCTTTACATGCAATTTGTTATGCATGGACAACTCATTCATCCAAAGGGAGTTTATAATAATGCTGATTTTTAGCTAATTACAACAAAGCAAGTCAAACGGGACTTTAAGAAATGCTCATAGATATTTGTCTCGCACTTGAATAAGGGAAACATAGATATGTCCTCAATAGTGGCTAAGAGTTTAGCATTGAAGCCTTATTAGAAGAGTATAAATATTTATTTCAAATACCTATAGCCCTTTCCCCTAACAGGAAAGTGGATAACCCGATTAATCTAGAGCCCCATTCTAATCCAATGAACAAGTCATCTTAGAGACTCTCCAAGTGTGAATATGAAGAAGTTGTAAAGAAAGTCAAGAAGTTATTTGAAGTGGGGTTTATTAAGCCGAGTTCCTCACCTTATGCATTTGTAGTCCTACTAGTCAAGAAGAAAGATAGCTCTTTTCTCATGTGTATTGACTACAAGGACTTGAATAAAATCATAGTCAAGAACTGATGTCCTATCCCCAGGATTGATGACTTGCTGGATGAGTTGAAAGGAGCATAATATTTCACTAAGACTGATTTGTGCTCTAGCTATCATCAGATATGTATGTGGGAGGGTGATGAGGCCAAAAAGGCTTTTTGGATTGATTGTGGACTCTACCATTTCCTAGTGATGCCCTTTGGATTGACAAATACTCCCATCACATTCCAAAGTCTAATCAATAAAATCTCACACCCCTTCCCTTTCAAATTTGTCCTGGTATTTTTTAATGGCGTTCTTATTTACAAAAGATCACAAGAGGAGCACTTGGCACATGTTTGAAGGATATTGGATGTCTTGAGAGAGCATAGGCTATTTGCTAAGGAAAGTAAGTGCATCTTCATGTAGACATCAGTTTGAGTACTTAGGGCATATTGTTAATGAAAATGGCATATAGATTCACCCCAAAAAGGTGTAATGTGTAAAGGATTGGCCCACACCATCCATTACCACTTCCTTACATGGTTTCCTTTGTCTATCTTCATTTTATAGATGATTCATCAAGCATTATGCCACCATTATAGAGCCATTGACAAATCGATATTGAAGAAAGAGTCATGTTTTTGGGATGCTATCATTGATCATATATTTAACCAACTAAAGGAAATGCTTACTTTAGCTCCCATCCTCATATATCATGACTTCTCAATAGAGTTCACCATTTAGTGTGAGGCTAGTAGTAGAGGTATAGGTGTTGTCTTGCTACAAGAACAATGAACATGGTATGATTGCTTTTGAGAGCCATAAGCCTGATGAAAAGGACAAGCATATGAATATTTATGACAAGGAGATGTTGGTTCTCCTTCATTCTATTAAGAAACAACACCATTACCTCTATAGAAACCAGTTTAGAGTGAGAGGAGCAATCATCAAGTCCTCCAATACTTCCTAACTTAGTGTACTTTGACTCCCAAGAAAAGGAGATGGATGGCAACTTTGCAAAAGTATCATTTTGACATCTCTCACACTAGGGGCAAAGACAATGTAGAAGCTAATTCACTATCACAGATGTGGACATGCTGACTAGCATCCATATCAAAATTACATAGTGGTTGGGTTGAGGAGCTCCAAGAGTCCTACTTGCTAAAATAAAGAATTCAGCCATATATTTCAAAAACTACAACGTGGGGTAATAGAATAAAACTTGCAATATTAGCTCAAGAATGGACTCATATGGTCCCATGGCAAGATTGTCATCTCCCACACTTCTCCCTTCACATGAAAGATCATGGAAAATATGCATTCTTCCCCCACTATTGGTTAGTTGGGTGTTTTCAAAACATATGATAGGACTGCCAAGAGCTTTCACTGGAAGGGCCTATGGAGGGATGTCAAGGATTTTATGTCCAATTGTGTTCCATACCAAAAGAATAAGGACATCATGCTTAGACCAACTAGTCTCCTGTAGCCCTTGTCTATTCCAAAAGGGAAAATGGACACATATCACTATGGATTTATTAATAGATTTTCATGTAACCAAAATAAAGGATGGAATAGCATATATATGGTAGTTGACAGTCCCACTAAAGCTATCTACTTTAATCCATCTAAAGCTTAGTATATCACATCTCACGTGGCCACTTAATTCATGGAGTATGTGTTTAAATTGCATGGGTTATGGTAGGTCATAGTGTATGATAGGGATGCTAACTTTATGAGAAACTTTTGGCAAGAGGTTTTCACATCTATGGGTACCAAGCTTGCTCCATCCATTAGATACCACCCACAAACTAATGGTCAAACCAAGAGGGTTAATAAATCACATGAGACCTATTTAAGGCCCCTTTTCCATGATTTATAACACGATTGGGATATGTGGCTCCACTTGGTTGAGTTTCCATACAACAACCACTCCACCCACTCTAGCATTGGGGTTTCTCCTTTTGAGGCACATAGTTATAAGGTTACCCTCCCTACAGATCTATTCAATAATAAAATAAACCATTAGAGGAAAGAGGAGTTAGAGTGTATGCATGCCTTGCTTCAACAATATAAAGTGAATCTTTGAAAGACACAAGATCACATGGAGCTTTATGATGATGAGAGGAGAAGGCCTATGGAATCCACGAGGGAGAGATGGTTTGATTGAAAGTGCAAAAGTCTCGTTACTCTACTCTCAAGGATGGAAATAATAATAAGATGGTTGATAGATTCTATGGTCCCTATTGGATCATGAAGAGAACTGGTGACTTGGCTTATCGATTAGAACTCCCCTCCACCACCAAGATCCACAACATGTTTCATGTCATCCAATTGAACTTCATTGGTCCCGTTGTGGACTATGTGGAAGAGTCTCCCCCCATAGACGAAGAAGGCATCATTTAGTATATCCCTAAGGAAATCATCATTGGGCAACAAGAGAAGCATTTGAGATCTCTATCCATCAAGGAATACCTCATCAAATGGCAAGGCCTACCCCTCAAAGAAGGCTCTTAGCAACCAGCTACTATTTTAGAAAAATTTTCCCACTTAAGAGAGGCCCAATGGGCTAAAGACTAGTTAGATATGCCCAATTTTGACCCCAAACTACATGCATATTGTACTCTATTTTAGAATAATTTTGTATCTACATTAATTACAACCAAGAGCTTCATACATGGGATGAAAATAGTCCTGAGTTTCAACATGCAGCATGTCTCGTTAAAAGTACCTTACCAAAAATTATGGTAGATTCACCTCAACATGCCTATGATGGATAACATAATGTCCATATTCTTAAAGACCTCATTTATGATGAATTGGTGGCCTAGTTCCCTTGTTCCCATACCCAATTCATGCATATCATCTATATGTAACCCTATGCCTTAATTCTTCTTGGGATACAAACTCCGCATCCATCAAATTCTCTCATTGTAATTCTGATCAAAGTAGTAGTATGTAACCCCACCCCTTAGCCACTATAGCAAGTCTCTCGAGTTGCTTTTTGTTTTTTAGGGTTTTTTTTTTGGGATCGGGATGGAGTTAAAGGTGTAAGAGACCCATTTTAGACATCCACATATTATCAAGAATTGACTCTTCACCTTCCTTTCAGCTTACATGGCTTCCCTTCTCTCTTTCTATCTTTCTCTCTCTTCTACTAGTCTTTCTCTATCCCCTTTGTAGTCTTCTTCCTCCTCTCACCTCTCTTGTAGGTCTCCTTCATTACAAAGCTATAAGTATTTCCTTATAATTTCAAGGTTTTTTGGAACCACTAAAGGTTGGGCCATTTCATTCATCCTTAGAGTTTCACATTTATCCTCAAGTGAAATGTGGTTTTTAAATGGAAATAATTTCAAAAAGATCTTATTGTTGATATTTTAAGTCACTTACTATAGGGTAATGACATGCTCCCCTTTTTCTTTAAGATTTCTAAATTATTCTCTCTCTGTGTTAGTGTGCCTCCTCCAGTGTCTAGTTTGTGCTTTCATATGGATATGCATAACAATTTGCAGATTGTTCTCTCCTTGACAACACCCTACTAATATAACCACTTATTTTAGTGTGCCTATTTATAAATTTTAATATACAAACATTTGTTACTTTAGTTATACCTCATTAATACTTTAGTAACACAAACACATGTACATGCACACAATTGTCTTGTTTGATGTATACATGACCCCCCTCCCACACACACACACACATGCATCCAAATAGTATATTAAACATCAAGATAACATATGCATATGCATATGTACTAGTGTTCCTTGCACTAGGCTACTTTGCGAAGCTATCGTAAAGCAACATATGCATATGTATATGTACTAGTGTTCCTTGCACTAGGTTGCTTGTGATTACTACATAGACTACATGATATGGAATTGCCTAATGAGCTCATTTGGGGGATTCTAACACTATATGAGAGGGTTATTAGTAGAGTAAGGACACTTGAAGACCTCTCAAAACCTATTCGCTTCACCATTGGGGTGAAGTAAGGATGTCCTTTGAGGCTACCATCACGAGTCTTCTTGTATATAAACACGATCCATATCACTGCAAGAATATCCTTGTGAATGAATAAAGGCATCAAACTTGTGGTATCATTCCCTAGGTGGCTACTTAAGGCTATAAAGGCTCTTTCTCAATCTACACATTAGGTATTCCCTGCTAGGGTCTACAAGGCCCTTAGATTGCTCCATGTAAATCTCATCATGCAAATCCCCATAAAGAAAAGTCATCTTGACATCCATCCGATAAAGATCCAAGTCAAGTTGAGAAACCAAAGCCAATACCGACCGTAGGGTGTTCATCTTCACAATAGGAGAAAAGACTTCATCAAAGTCCACACCATGTTCTTGCTTGAAGCCCCTAGCAATCAATCTGGCCTTGTATCCCAACTTGGGGTGTCCAAAGGTACTTTTCAACTTGTATACCCACTTGCATGGCAAATCATGCTTGTCACCAGGCAAATAAACCAAATCCCATGTATGATTTTTCTATAGTGAGTCATACTTTGATTGCATGGCCCTCTCCTAAGAGTGACTATCACCTCTACGCATGGCCTCATCATAAGCAAGAGGCTCACTAGCATCTATCACCATAACATAATCCATAGAGGGCTCAAACTATGCAGGCTATCGTCTATCTTTAGTAGACCGCCTCAAAATTGAATGTGGGGTCTCTACATCTTGTGGAGCATCAAGGACCTGGGCCACTGGGGCATAAGCCACCACCACTATTATATGCTATCTAGTTGGCTATACAGTAGTAGGAGGCTCCTCCTGAAATATCACCTTGCATACCTCAATGACATGCTCAGGTTGCTTATGTATTTTCTCCTCATGGAAAATAACATCATGGCTGCAGATAACCTTTTGAGCCTGTGGATCCCATAAGTGATAGCCCATCTCACCTGCATCCCTATAACCAAGAAATATATATTTATTAGACTTAGGATCTAGCCTTAGGTATATGGCAGAAAGCCTCACAACCAGAGATACACAAATAAACATATGAGGGAGGTTTCCAGACCATACCTCCTCTGCAATCAAATAGTCAAGAGTAGTACATGGGGACCCATTTATCAAGTGTACAACAATAGTAGCTGTCTCAGCCCAAAAATGTTGTGGTAAGCCTACCTAGCTAAAGCATAGTGTGAACTCACTCCTAAATTGTCTTATTCATGTTCTCGGCCATACCATTTAGGGTGGGATGTATGGGGCAATCAATTGATGCTTAATACCCCTCTTGTCATAAAATTCCTCAAAGGCTTTAGAGACATACTCACCCCAATTATCTCACCTTAGGAATTTCAGTCTATACCCAGACTGGTTCTCAACTAAGGCAAGCCAAACTGAAAGGTAGCCAATACTTTCAATTTTTTCCTAATAAGATATGCCCAGACCTTATGCGTATAGTATAAAAGTAATGAAATATTTCCTGCAACTTAATGACTTGCAAGCATGGGACCATATACATATGAATGAACAAGAGCTAAATGCTCACCCATGCATGTCATACCAGACTTTTTATGTGTATTGCATATCTGCCTGCCATATAAACAATGATTACAAGACTCAAAATATTTATAGTTAAGGGGCAGAAGATACTACAAATAGGTAAGCATTTTCATTCCTTTCAAGGACATATGCCCAAGGTGATGATTCCACAGTGATATATATATGAAATTGCATCCACTACCAAAATATGGTCAACTAACCCAGATACAAGAAAGGGGTACAAAGATAAGGCTCTTCATGAGAGTCGATACATGGCATACATCATGAAGAGTAAACATGCAACGTAAACCAAACTATAGCTAGATATCACTAATATCAACTATTGCTAATGCCAAGTCATTATCCAAGCGGATAGATCCAATCATACTGCATATGAATAAAAGCACTCTCTATGAAGCTGCAAGTATGAAATCATCATCACAAATAGTCTGAACAACATTAATCTCTTCAATCTTAACATCGAACTTACTAAGGACAATGTTGTGATTCTTATTTTTGTCATGTACTTTACCCTTGCCTTTTTCCTTGTGCTTGTCGTCACACATTTAATGGAACTATAGCCAAATATATCGTGCATTCCCACAATAATGAAAAGTCAATAAGCACACTGATGGCCATTGGACTTACTATGAGACTGTCCACATGATTGAGAGCGACACTATTGAGAGTCTCTCCCACAGCGAGCATTACTACCCCTACCATTATTGCCTCTAATTATCAAAGCATGAGAGGTGTGGGAAGCATCGACATTCTTTTTGTTAATCTCTTCAATCAAGAGTACACCTTCTACATCTAGATCTATACCCCATCAGTAGGTATGTTAGCACACATAGCAATACAAAATGTATCCCATGATTCGGGTAGTGTAACTAAGAGGAACAAGGGAAGTAGAGTACCCTTGAATTCAATCCCTTACGAAGACAAATGATTAATAATGGAATGAAACTCATTTAAGTAAGCAGATATAGAAGTGACTTCCATGAGAAGGTCCATGAGTTGCTTCAGCCAATACATCTAAGAAGCCGAACTCTACTAGTCATAGACATTGTGAATCTTTTCCCATAAGTTCCATGCTGATTGCCCATTAGAGACAACATTATAGAATACTTAGAGAGGGACAATATGATGATGGACTTACATAGCTCATCTAATTCAACCCAATCCTTTGCATCAAATAGGTTTGAGCTTGACACCCTTATGTTTCAAAGGCTAACATGTAATTTTTGCACTAAAACTTGCTAGATTTGGGTCTTCTAGTAGCTGCAGTTGGTGCCATCCATCTTGTCAATATTAAATATAGCACTATCACTCAAGCCACTAGCCATAATGAAGGCAAACAAGTGCAAAAACGGTTAAAGCAAGCTGTTATAATTACTAAAACCATTGCTAAATCAGGATGAAAACAAGGGATACTAAGTAAGCAATGAATTGTCCACAAACTTAATGCAAAGAATGGTCAAATGGAGGTGACTGATCGATCACATAAACAGTGTAGTAAACTGCAATTAGAGCATGCTAAAAATGAAGTATAACATTAAGAAATCAATGCCAAGGATGGGCAACAAACTACAATGGTTCCAACTATAGTGAGTGAATATGCAACTAGCACCGAGAATTTTCAAAGAATCAATGGGTCAGAATGAGATACATCCCATAGGCATAACCATCATGCATAGAGTGGGCCTCATGGGTAATAGAAGAGACCAACTAAAGGCACAATGGACTAAGCAATGTAACGAAAGCTCAATACATAGCCATCCAAGATGCATATATCACTGACAACACCATGACAAAGATAGGTGCTGGCCCAAGAGGAATGTTAGATCAACTACGTACATAACGCATGACAAGAGCATGTACATGTCACCAAGTCCCATGGTCTCACTAGAAGACCCTCAAGCTCAACTACGTAACCAAAGGCTCAATGTAATATCCAAGAGTTGAATAGTGGCTCCCATTGGAACAAAAGTCGAATGCCACATGAACAAAAAAAGCTCAAAACATCATGTAGAAGGCATCCATACATCCAAGATCCAAGTAGCATATATCTAAGAGCATCCAAGTCAAGATGGTCGGCAAAGCATTTGTTGTAGTATCCGAGGCAATGATTAATAGACCAATGTCATTGTCCAAAGATCTAGGATAACTCAATGCAAGTCAATACAAAGCCCAAATGTTTGCCATACATAGCCAATGCATATAGCATCCATATTAGACATCTAAGATCCAAGCAAATAGCCCAAGCATTATCCAAGGATAATAAGCATAAATTCTCTCAAGTGGATGCCTATTGTAGCAAATGACAGACAATGTCAATGAAAAAATGAGCTTCAATCACAGCTCAAATGCATTTCAAAACCATGACAAAGCATGTCATATCATCCATAAGCATCGATACATCCCATGTTGGTAAGCACCCAAGAGCAATATGCATATGCTTTCACTGATAAAACAAGCTTAAGCCCTGTTATAAACAAGAGCAAATCTTTGTCCAAACTAAGAAAATGAAGTGCTCTAATTAGCCTAAAAAAATCTACTATGCATTAACATAGCATCCACAAGTGATCCAATACCAATGGGCATAAGTAGAAGCATCACATAAATAAGTAGAGGCACTATAGAACTAAGGGTAGTAGGCTGTCCCAAAACTATGAACAACAATGACAGTGAATATAGAGCTCAAGATCGATGCCCTATTCCGAATACAAGTGTTGAGAGGTGTTGCCAATGATCACCAGGGTTGCCAAGAGTGCCTGGAGCCTTTTAGAGGCTAGAGGAGTAGTTGAACTGACCTTGGGAGATTAGGCCAGGAATAGGCGCAAATCATGCAGCCTATCTTGGGGGTGCTGCAAAGTGTGCTGAGGTAAATGTGGGGCAAGGCAAGCTCCAAGGGTTACCGAGCAAGGTCCAAAAGAGGTGAATGAGAAGCCATGGCTGCTAATGAAGAAACCTTTGAATGCAAGCTGAGACAATGTTGAGCTCTCGAGGAAGATGGCTTGGAAGGGAATGAGCCCTGAAGTGGAAGCACGGAGTAGAAGCAAGAGCTATGGTGGAAGGAGCAAGAGCAAGAGATAGAGAGACACACAATGTGGGAACTCCAACAATCACAATGTGTGACTGGCCTTCTCTTTATTCAAACTTCACTAAAAGAATAAAGAATGAAGTGATAGTGATGGGCGCCTGTCACCTATAGTGTACACATGTGTGGGTATGTGGGTACTGTTAGTGTAACTAATACATGGGTGGCTAGGCACATGTGCCTTTACCCCCAACAGATCATTATAGTGGACCTCACCTAGTGGATACCAAGAGGGCATGGTTGGTTCTAGTACATGAGTTGGGGATGAACATGGCTTTCTATCAAGAGCATCTTTTCCATACCACAAATGATGGCTTTATTGTCTATCCCATATACAAGGACACCCACCTTTCCCATGGGATTAGATGTGCTATTGGCTAGTTGCACACTTCTTCACACTAGTTGGAGATTAAGACTTGCAAATATAGATCCACACCCTCAGAGAAGTGCAAATGTCAAATATGTTAGATGAGGTTGGAGATAGAACACTACATTTGCCACTATCCAACATACAATAAGATTCAATGCCACTTTCATAGTCTCTTCAAAGACGGATTGAGCCACTGTCAAGAGTCATGGATAACATCAATCAGTGGTGTCTTGGCCTCTTTCTCCTTGAGATATGATGCCTTATAGAGACATTTTCATAGTCTCTTTAGAGACGAATTGGGCCACTGCCAAGAGTCATGGATTACACTAATCAGTGGTGTCTTGGTCTCTTTTTCCTTTAGATACGATGCCTTAGAGAGAGAGAGAGAGAGAGAGAGAGAGAGAGAGACACTCTCTCTCTGCCTGAATCTTTTCATTTGCCCATGCTCCACACCCACTTAGCTCTCTAGACTCTTTGTACCATCTCCCACCAGCTCTACTCGCCTACTCGCATTACTTACATTCACACACACACACACACACACGCGCGCGCGCGCGCTCACACACACACACACACACATTCTCTCTCTCTCTCTCTCTCTCTCTCTCTCTCTCTCTCTCTCTCTCTCTCTCTCTCTCTCTCAAGCCTGTCACATCATGTTACATGCTATACTGCCTAGTTCCAACTTCCAGTGCCCATTGGGCCTATCGAGCCCATTGCCAACTACCCATGCATGCACACATTGCTTGCATCTCGTTGCTCACTGCCACATGCCTGGCATCTACAACCTGTACTCGTCGTCCACATACACCCATGTGTTTATATCAAACACACACACACACACACACACAGAAATAGAACAATAGTGTTTATATAGACTTATCGCTTAGTCATGCATATGCACATACACATCTAACTTGTTGAATAAATTGTAACACTAAATAATAATATAACATAACAAAGAAAATTCTAAAGGGCCTTAACATGTATTAGCATTTAAGTTTTACAATAAAGACTTGAGATTGAGTAACAAAGTCTTTGTGTTTAATTTGATTGATTTATTTTAGAAAGTTTATTCTTGATTAATATTTATCCTAGTCACTTTAAAGCTTTAATGCATCCTTATAAAATCATCTAGTTATCATCTTGGACATACACTTTCAAATATTTCTTCTACCCTTACTAAAACTTTGAACCTAGCCTTTACTCTCATGCCAATATTCATAAAAAACCAAATTTTAGTGTTTGGTGTTGTTAAAGCTTAAAAAAGTCTTGAAATTTTTTGACAAAAGATTTTAAATCTTGGTCATTTTAGTTATGATATAAATAAGAAATGTACAATCAAGAAAAAACTTACATTACAGGTCCAAAGTTTGCGAATAATGAGAATTTAATGTAAAATGAATTGCAAAATTTTCCAAAATTAAAAAACCCTCAAAAATAAAGAGAAAAGTTAATTACAGTGGAAATTTACAACTTTGGTTACGAAAATACATTTGCAATTCAATTGTTATAAAATTATGAAACCTTCGAAAAGCGTGAGAAACACTGATAACGGGTCCGACGTGGCAGTAGAGTAAGGATATCAGTATTCTCTTCTCTACTCCAAGAGTGTTGTGTGAGGAGTATTGGGAGGAGTGTAGCTTCTTTCTTACCTCGAGAGATGAGGATGTGAAGGTAGAAGTTCTTTATGTTGTGGGGTATCTAAGTAACTTATGGCCTTGTGTGTTCTCTATGTTTATATAAATATTGTGTTATTCCCTTTTTGGTGTATATTTACTATATGCGTACGTTATATAGTGAGTATTGGGGCTTTCGATTTGGATTGTGGTGTATTATACATTTATGTGAGTGGGTGAAGTTTTTTATATTTTTTAAAACTAGGGTGTGAGATATGCCTTACATATGGATATATGTTGAGGTTTTCTCTAGAAGTGCATGGGAGTTGGTTGAAGGATCATATTTGGGGGACTACTATGATGCTCAAGGGGCGAAATACAGAAAATTGGAGCATGCTGATAAGTGAGGATCAGATTGGCGCAAGCAGTTGTGGGCCATGCATAAGGATGAGATCATGCTCCAGCAAGCAGAAATTTGATATGGTCTCTAGACTCCATGGTAGTTTGATAGTGAACCTCCATGTGTTGAGAAAACCAGTAAATATAGCCAAAGGGGTTGGATCTGATACAGACAGGCACTGAGGAGATGGAAAGACTAAAAATGTAGATACCTGAGGGGAGAGAAAAACTGGGCGACAGCAGACTGTAGGCAACAATTGGAGAAGAGAGAAACTCTACAAATGCAAATGTTTGATAGGTAGCGATAGTGTATGATTGATGGCGACATCTCCAATTGATGACGTCAGCAAATAACACAAGCTTCAGAGTGCAGGCAATAGTTCTAGGGTATCAGGTGATAGCTCTTGGATGCAGGCGACAACTCACAGGTGGAGTCAAAAACTGGAATTAGGTGTCAGATGATAGCATACAACAAGGAGGTCTACTGATCGCAATGTCCTCCACGAACAGGGTGTGGGAAGCAGAGATATGGCTCTTGAAACTTGCAAAAACGAGGTTGAGGGAGAGTGGTGGGCTACATGTCTATTTATAGAAAGTTTGGGCACCCAAATTAGGGTTTGGCATGTGGGACATAGTAACTCTCTAGGATCGTGTTTCTTTAAAAAAAATAAAGTTTCTTCATTAATTAAGTGTGCTTTGGGGCTGTTTAAGTCAGGCTAATGCATTTTTAGCTCTCCAATAAGAGCATCAAAGAGGCCCAAAAGAGTAGGCGACAACTTTCCTAGGCCTTAGGAGAGTAGGCAATCAGTTCGTGGCATAGAAACAGCAAATACTAGGATCATTAGAGCTGTAGACAGCAAGCGACTACTGATTGGGGTAGGTCTTCATGAAGAAATTCTGAATTCTCTCTCCCCACCATTCTCTATCATCCTTCCGCCAATTCTCAGCCATTCTCAACAGATCTCGGCCATTCCCAGCAGGTTACAGCCATTAAAGGTGGACAGCATATGTGGCTACACAAAGTCTATCAATTTTGGCTTTCCAAAAACCCAATCCCTTGGACACATGGAGGGCCCAACCACATGGTGTCAAATAGCCAACAAGAGAGACCAAACCTTTCTCACCATTGGACAAGAAAGAAACTGATGATGAGAGGTTTCTTCACTCATCGTGCAAATTGTAATTTGTAATTTGCGCTAGTTTCCTTTACTAATGCGTGGCTTAAAGGGCCTTACCAAAGTGATTCTTTAAATTGTCCAATACAAATTGGAAGCTTCAATTTCGGGTGGCTTAAAGGGACTTGCAGAGTGTCAGTATTGGTGACCTCCTCACTCTAGCAACAAATTGCAAATCGTTGTCATCATTGCAGCTGAATGAGCTTGACCTAGAAAGCTTAGATGGTGTTTTGAGCAGAACAACAAGTCTATCTGAACTCGGAGGAGTTTCAGTGGGCTTCAACGATTATTTGGGTCAACATCATAGTGTAGCAATTAGTCTGCCGACAGGCTTAACTTCATTAGTTGGACTCTACTATATGGGTATGAATGAAGGAGATCTGATTGTGAATGTCCTGATCCAACCAATTGCATCAGGGTTGAAGAAGGTCGATCTGCTGCTTTCACTTCTTACTGTAAATGGTCATTGCCAGCTCCTTGCAAAAATGCTCAAATCTAGAGGATTTGGAGGTAAATTTCCTTTAGCTTGACATTGGTTTTTTCCAGCTTTAATCGGTCAATGAGTTTATATTATGTACAAGATCTTACAGAGAAGGATTCAGCTTCAAAAGCCTCTTCACCAACTTGTACAAGTTGCATTAATAATCAGTCAATAGTTCAAAACGTTTCTCTTTCAAATAAGAAAAAGACGATAAAATTAGAATACCTCCTTTCAATTGTGCTTTCAAAACTTTTTTCTCTGTGTCCTCATCTGAATGGAATTTGGTTAGTTTTTCATGCTAGTATCTACCGTGAAGAAGCTACTTATATCTATGGCTTAATTGCTCGCTAATCACTGTATCATGGAAAAGCTGTTGTATATAACATGCTGATTACTGTGCTACTAGATGTCACGTGGAAGAATCATTGTAACTTGTTGCAGGTGTTCAATGCTATTGGTGATGAGGGCCTTGAAGTCATTGCAAATAACTGTAAAAACCTGCGCAGGCTTCGGGTGGAGCATGGAGATTGAGACAGAGACACAAGAAACTCTAAACCACTTACTATATAGTAAAAAAAAGAGAATTTGCTAGTTAGATTTCCACATAACTAGAAAGAGTCTAATATAGGAAAAATCAAACTTTACTAGATTGCCAATCTAGAAACATAGTTTCCAATATAGAAACATTTTTCTAGTTAATTTACCATATAGAAAGCTTTTTTTGGTTAACTTACTATATAGGAAGTTTATTATCATAACTATCTATATAGTAACTTTATAAAAAAAGTTACTATATAGTAACTTCAGAAATAGACATTATCTATATAGTAACTTCATCGAAAAAGTTACCATATAAGAAATTATAACATATCACATCTATGTAGTAACTTTATCATATAAACTTAGCATATAGGAGGCATATAATGACATAATCAAATCTCATAGAATGTCATTTTAATATTTTTTATATAAATAATAATAGAAAAATACTTGATTTAAAAAGTGATTTTAATAAAGTAAAAGTGAATAATAGAATTTTTGCCAATTAAGTAGCAAACTATAATGTGAAATCCAAATTGTCCCTATTCTACTACATTAACATTATCTAGGCTTAAACTTCCAATGACTGTATCTTTTATTATAACTTGTTTTTGCACCATGAGCCACTGTACACTAAGTGCAACTTGAAGATTATATTTCTCCAATGCTTGCCAGCCAAGCAAAAGAAGCCACTGACCCATCATTGTTGCCAAACCTCCAAGAGCATATAAGAGTTGTCCACCTTCAAACAGGTGAGAAAAACTGAGAATGGCCAATATTCAATGGTGCACTTCTTGAGACAACAGAAAAACCCTAATTACAGCAGTACTAAGGCCTGATTTCAACAAAACAATGTTGAATATCTTCAAATTTGCTAAGATGAGGCAGAACAAAGTAGAGGAGAGAGAGAAATTCAATATGCTGCCAAGAAAGTGTTGTAACAGCAACCTCTGTTGTTTCAAAGATAAAAAATAAGGTCATGTGCTGGTTATTAGGATTCTACTGTCTAAAACCCTAATTTTTGCACCAATACTTGTCAATAACCTCGTTTTTAGGGCATCGTGTCATTTGCAGCCCTAGAATCTGCTCAACATCAAGTTGCCCTGCTATCCTAGCACCTATCCCTTACTCACAACTAAGTTATCCTTCAGATCTGCCCCCAAACAACCCAAAATGGGCGAAAAACAACCCAACATGGAAGATACACTTTCATGCAACCCAAAACTAATCCAAACTTGGCATTGATCAATCGAGAGGGTGGGACTAGGTCTAAATATGAGGCGATTCCTTTCCACTCCCTATTTCCTTCAAGGAAGGAGGTGACTCATTAGCACGTGAGTGGGATATGTGCCTATAAGCAACAAGGGAGGGGGGTCCCCACATGACCATATCAGAGGATAGAGTATGATTCTTTTGAACTACAATGCATAACTACCATGGCCTTTTTCAAAAATACTTCAGCAATAGAGAAGTGATACATGCTATGTATCATGCCAGACCTAACCTATGACAAAGAGGATACATGCAATGCATTCAAATATGTCCTCTGATGTTCCAAGCATTTTTAAGTTGTTACTTACAAGTTCTTTAATAGCACTACAAACCCTCCCAAGGTCACAAAAGAGATAGTGTTAAAGAGGCTACAGATACCATTAATCTTCCACTCAATAGAGAACTTAACAACTTCTAAGAAGCACAGGCCTAAACAATACTGGAATAGAGGTCCTGACCTTTGAAAAGTTCTCAATATCCCAAAAAAAGAAACTATGATCGGCATATACAACAACTGGAAGAATCAAAGTATTTGATGTAAAAATAGTGATTGAAGAGAAACCTGACTAATGTATTATCAAAATTGAAGCACTTTACACCTAACAGCTTTAAGTTTCTTCTCAATGTAAGGACTCACTAATGCTATCTCAAAATAAAACTTACCAAGCTTGTGCAATGTTGCAAATTAAAAAGCAACAGCATCAGGATATGAGATCCCATTTACATTATGTGTGGCAAGGTAGGACTCAGGAGCATGTGTTTGTATTTGTCATGTCATGGAATCCAAATGGCGCTGGTCAAGGAAAAGTTGCAGTAAATGCAAGAGACTCAAACATGAAAATCTGCACAATACCATCACTACATGGAAAAGCAATGTGCAAACTTGAAATGGCTAAACCATGGCCTTGTCGAACCTACAACAAGTAGTTAAAACTATCGTTGATGTTTGCAGATAGGCAACCATAGAGAGATCCTTGCTTGCATATCAAATGATACCTTAAGATTAACCCATTTTTTCAATGCAAGTTCACAATGTAGAAGGCATACTATTCCTGTTGAACATCATATCTGTCAACCACAATCCTCAATTCACTAATTATTCTAAATTAGTAGCAGAATTGAGAACAGTGCCAAACAGAAAAAGTTGGTTAAAGCCTGCTTGGGCATGCCTGTGCAGGTCAAGGCATAAACCGGTTGGACATCTCCATCTCGTGAATCTTCTCAAGATGTTGCTACCGCAAAAGAATTTTCACACAAACTACCAAGATGAACATTTCTCCCATCTTGGACAAGACCAGGGCCTATTCCAGATCATTGATGTCTTGCATTTGACCTAATAGTCCAATGTTTCAAGTGATTAGCACCTGCTGTAACAAAAAAACTTCCATCTGAAGCAACATGAATCCCACTTTTTGGCATGGATATAGTTGTTGCTCTGACTTTGGCTATCAATGCTGCAGACTTGAAATCCCAGAGGCAAACTAAACCATCATATGGAAATCCAGCTGAAGCAACATATTTTCTTGGGCACCAAAGGCATCATAAAAATTCAGCTAGAGTTTCCATATTTATTCCTATTAACATATATGTTGATTTTATTATTTCAAAAACATGTTGCACTACAAACTTTGGCCTCCCATATTGATTCAAAAGAACAAAAACTTAAATCTTCTGATTCACCCTCATTATTTTCTAGAATGGTCTTTGCAACCTTGGCATGTGCCCAATGCGGCAACAGGGACACATTGAACTTAAATGCAGGAGTTGTACTACTTGCAAGCTAAGGTCCAGTAGTAACAAGAGTACCAGAAGCATCCAAGTCTTGTGTCTGAGACTTGTCACGTCTCAAGGGGTTTGAAGAAGTATTGTTTAGTTTCCCTTTTGAGTCAGAACTACAGCACTTCCACATCATCTTAGTCAGAAGATTAGGAAGCCTCCAAACAAATATGCAACTCTCTCCATTGAACTCTTTGAAAACCATAAATTAGCATCACCAAGTGAAAAAGTTATAGTAAAGAAGCCAAGGTCAGCATATATACAACTCTAAAGGCCACCTTAAACTTATTGATATTAGCCGCTTGCAATCAGGCATGAAAGCTATCCCTATTATTACTTCAGCATGACCTTGCCCCAAGGATAAAATGCTTCCATCTGATATGTTATACATGTGCATGCTCTTATCAGAATGTGATCAGAGTACTTATGACCCACTAGGATCAATGAGAACCTACCACAGAAAGGGGAAAAAGACATCACAAACTATGATGACAAATATTGTACACAAACTCAATGTCTTAAAGATCAAAAGTAGCAAATCTGCTGATAGAAAAAGTGAGATATAAAGAGATGTGGCTTTGCCAATTATCTTCAAGTGGTCAACCTTAAGAAGAACAAGGTTCAATCCTTATTATATTGAGCTTTCTTATTTGAAGAGAGGAGAAATCCTTGTAAAAACAACATCAATTTGATCTTATGCACCATTTGTAAAACATCAAAACACACATACCTTTTTTGCCCTGTTATTTACACCATCTGACAATAAATTGAGCAAGTGAAAACAAGGAATTCATTGTTCATACTTTTATGGGCTCACCAACTTCTCCTTCTGGTTTGAAGCATCTTACAGACTTCCCACTAGCAAGATTGAGCATGTTTAGCTTCTTATCCTGAAACCATACAAGACAAATAACTTAACATATTAGCCAATCATGTTTCAATATAAAACTTGTGGTAACCTTCCATGAAAAGAACTTCCAACCTATCCAACAGTTACTACTATCTTGTTGTATGGATCAATATCCATATCATAAACTATGCCACGAGAAGCCATTTCTTGATGATAATGTGTACTCTTGATGCCCTCATCAGTTGGAAAGAATATAAACGAAACAATGTATCATTAGCTAGAATAAAGAATTTAAACGAAGCAATGTATCATCAGCTAGAATATAGACGCTCATCAATGGAATAACGAACGAGGACGATCATCATGAATCTGAGTAAAAGTCAAGACATTAAGAAACTCTCACAATGAGTACCCTGAATTACTACCATAGATAACAATTAGCTTGAGAAACTACTCTTGAACTCAAAACATGACCAAAACGAGGCAAATTGTAAGCCAAACGAAATGCACACATATAAATATATTAGAGGATCAACTTTACTTTACCTTAAACGATTCCTTCCTGAAGTTTAGTAGTAAGTAACTATTAGCGTTTTAGAATAAGAAAAAGCAATGGAAGCAGATGCATAGATGCGCACTTCAACCTCTCCGTTGGTCGCTAATCATATGCTCTGTATGCTCGCAGAGGTCCTGATTTCGTTGTCATCGCTCCTTCCAAGCATGATGGAAATGCTACAGAGACAGAAGTTTACAAAGTTGGATAAGAGTGCCTAAATGGAGTGGCAAATTCCTTAGGTGGGGAATAATGTATTGGCTGTTGCCTCAGACTTGTTGCTGGAAGAAAAGGCATGCAGCCTTAATGTCATAAGCCTAGATGGCAGGGGGTTGTTCAAAGATCATCAAAAGACGGAAGGGAAGTGCACTGTTGTTCTTCAGATATGGGTTCCTAGGTGTATCCCCATAAGCCCACCTTACATGCTTGGTTTCAAGCAGACATTGTCATCTTCTCTTCCGGGAGACATCAGGATTACTGCTTTGCGTGCCACTTCCAGCATCGTGTAGTCATTTTAAATCCCACATGAACGAGAATGCTTTCAGAATTTTACATGTAGACCTTGACACTGGCACTGAGATTAGGTTGCAGGATGAATCACAATTCCTTGCCAGGCAGCACGTTGCAAATGGCAAATGCAAATCAGGCAAGAAAGTATGCCTGTGATGCGATCATTTCCTGGACAGAGAAGGTCTGTGAGTAGACTCTCACCCATCAGTTTAAAGCTCACAGTCACAGCAACAGTCTAAGGATCATCAGTCAGAATATTCGCTGTTGGCCTCAGAACTTCCAAGCATTTCGTTTCATCAAAGTTCTCCATGGCAGCACTTAAAGAGTCCATAAATGCCACATAAAGTGTTGCAGCTCAAGCTACTTGTTGAGGCTTTGCTTCCTTCAAGCTGACAGGTATAACCTCAGCCAGAACCATCCATATCATACAGCCTGCTGCAAACCCCATACACGATGGAAGGAATTTTTGAAATGCTTCCGCACACATGAAAGCAGGAACTGCCACCAAAGGCTGAGGTAAGGAGGTGAAAATACTGCAAAGCATGGCACTTTGAGCAGAGGTGAAAATACTCCAAAGCATGGCACTTTGAGCAGAAATGCCACGAGATGCCAGAACCATGGTCACAGCCAATCCTTTTGGAATATTTTGCACTGCATGCAAGTGTAACCATAATCCCCTGCGGAAGCCCTCTAGGGCCAGCAAACGAGACTCCCACTCCTGAACCCTCACCAAAAGAGTGCATTTTCATGATGCCAATCACCAACATCATCTTCTTTGCATCAGCTCCTTTGAGATTCAACATGCTAACCTCACCATATCTTTCCAGAAATTTCTGACAGCAAATAATGAAGAATCCTCCGGCAATGATGCCCATAACAACCTAGGTGCCTCCACCGTATCAGGTCGAAGCTAGCTGCTAGCATTACACCTACAACAATACCATTGCATATCCCAGCCCATTGTGCCTGCAAGTCCATAAAGAAAAATGGCAACGCACCTAAACCTGTTGTCCCTGCCATGACGAGGGTGAGGAGGGCAAGAGTGGATACGACCACTCTTTTAGGCCCCTTGGATGCCGTCTTGGTGATACCACCATCGTGCAACCTCTCTTTCTGCACCTTCGCTGTGACTCCTGCTCCGTTGCCATAACTGATTTTGATACTTGGTCTGTTGCTTGCTGCGAGTTGCTACGAATCCACCTGCGCAGAACCGATGCCACGAGTGCTAGGGCTCTCCTGGCAGCTTACGACAGAAATGAAGCAGAGGAGAAAGGCCATCCAGGAGGAAGGCGCACGATCCACGGCCATGCTACGAGAGGAATATCCATGAGGAGTCCTGCACTGCTGTTCCAGATGCGAGTGGCATGCCGTGAAGGATCAAGGAATGGCAAATGCAAGCCGATGGCCGATGGTACAATCGATGATGGCGGGCTACTTGTGACTGTTGCAGCCACACACGTGCACACACAGACGGAAGCAGCGATGCCACGCCCCAGGGTGGAGGGGGGGCTCGTCGAGGTGGGCATCGTCCTCCTCCTTGTGGCCGTGACGATGCTGGGAGGTGTCATCGTCTGCGGCCATGGCAACAGGACAGGGGAGGCAGAACAGGGCAGGCAGGGGCAAGGGTCAGGGGCCCTTGACCTGCTTGGGGCACATGACCATGGGAACGGTCCCAGCGTCTCTCTCTCTCTCTCTCTCTCTCTCTCTCCTTGGGGCACATGACCATGGGAACGGTCCCAGTGCCTAAATGGAGTGGCAAATTCCTTAGGTGGAGAATAATGTATGTTGAGATATCGAGCTCCACTCGTGATACGCCAGGGTGACCGTTGAGTACTTATGTCACCGACTTGTCAGTTGCAGACGCGGTTGGTACACCGCCGATGAATAATAGCTACATGATAGCTATCCTTATCTACTCTAGTTCGTGGCTCAGTTAGTATGCCACCTTAGTTAGTTGAGTTTGGTTTGAGACCCATACATAGGGTTCTTCTATTTCTTTGTACTTGAGTTCTTTTTGGCTTACACAACTAAGAAGAGGAAAACTGTTTTCAGCCTCCACCCTTGTGTGTCTTCCCCCATTGTGCAAGCAAGAAAGCTTCAAGCGAGACTCCTTCCTTCTCTCCCACAATCTTGACATGGTATCAGAGCCTTGTTCGTGGTAAGGAGCTCAAGAAAGCAAGCCAAGCTCGCGGTGGTCTGGTAAGAGGAGCAGTGTTGCTTTCATTTTCTGTTTTGGGAGCAGATCTCTGCAGGTAGCACAGCCGGAAATTGCAGGAGTGCATTGTCTCAGGTTGAGACGCCCTTCGCGGTGAAGCAAGAGGGCAGTATATGCTGCAGGAGAGGCCTTTAGCCCTTGGCGACCTTGTTTTTTTGATTTGAGGCCATTTCGGGGCCTGTTTTGCAGACGGAAGTTTTCTGCACGCACTCAGGAAAAGACTTAGTTTTATGCTGTGCAGCCACTGTTCTACAGGTCGGTGAAAAGTTACTGTAGAAATTGCATCGTATGCTTGTGCGCAGAGACATTGGGAGTTTCAGAATCATCCTTGGTTCCTGTTTATGCAAAATCGTCACTAGGAAGTGACTGTGTGGTCAAATACCACTTTCGCCAGTTTTGCAGATTTGCCCTTGTGAGGGTGAAGCTGTGTTTTTTGCAGTGACAGAATTTCTTGCAGTATTCTGTAATGGCGTCTGATTCTCTTTCACAGATTGTCACTGAAAAGCTTGACAAGAACAACTTCCAGGCATGGAAGTTTAGAATGACGAATTTCCTTATGGGAAAAGGATATTGGGAATTTGTTGCAGGAAATGAAGAAGAACCAGTTCTTCCTGATGTTCCCAATCAACAACAAATGCAGGCATTTAAAACATGGCATGAGAGAGCCAGGAAAGTTATGTACTGGCTGTCTATCAGCATTTCAGACTCTATGATTGTGCATATTCAGGATGCAAGTACGCCAAAGGAGGCATGGGATACTTTGTCAAAAATGTATAGCACAAACACGCAAGCCAGGAAAATGCAGCTCAAGCAAGAGTTGCACAATGTGCAAAGAGAAAATATGAGCATCAACGACTACCACATGAAGGTGAAGAAGATTGCAGATGCACTTGCTTCCATTGGGTCGCCAGTGGAAGATGATGATTTTGTTTCCGTGACCTTGAATGGTCTAGGAAAGGATTATGCACAGTTTCGGACATCCATTTCAGTTCGTGAAAGATTTCCTGATTTTGAGGAGTTGATTGCTCTTCTAATTTCTGAGGAGCAGAGAAATGGTGGTGCATCTTCTTCAGGAGGAACTTCAAAAGAAGCTGTCTTCTACTCAAATGCTGGAAGAGGTAGAGGCAGAGGTAGAGGAGGCCGATTTGGAGGCGGTGGTAGAAATCAGAATATGCAGCAAACTCAAGAAAACCAGTCCTATGGAGGAGGACGTGGTAACTCTAGAGGCAGGGGGAGCCAAAGAGGTCGTGGTGGATGGCAAAGAGGTCAAAATGCAAACAGTAATGTTGAATGCTACTACTGTGGCAAAATGGGTCATATGGCTAAAGACTGCTATAAAAAGCAGAATGACATCATGAATGGAAAACTGCAACAAGGGAATTATGCATCTTCTAGTAGACAGGGTGATGACAGAAATGAGCATTTGTTCATGGTGCAGCACATGAACAATTCTGTGACAAGTGCAAAAGAAAGTAATGATGTATGGTATGTTGACTCAGGTGCATCAAACCACATGACAGGTCATGCAGAATGGATGGAGGATGCAAGGAAAATGGAAAAACCAGGATTTGTGGAGACTGGTGATGATACTGCACATCCTATTGTGCAGATTGGAAAAATTCCCTTGTCTATGCAGGATGGGAAAAAGAAATACCTGTCCGATGTATTTCATGTCCCGAATCTCACCAAGAATCTGGTTTCTGTTGGTCAAATGGTTGAGCAGGGCTTGCAGGTCAGATTTAATCCTCATGGATGCTTTGTTGAGGATATGAAAAATAAAGGTCGCTTGATAGCAAAAGGAAAGAAGAAGGGCAGAATGTTTACATTGGATGCAGACATGTCTGAATTGAGTGCAGCAATGTTTGCACATGGGACCGGTGTAGTTGCAGATATTGATATCTGGCATAAATGCATTGGTCATGTTAATGTACAGCGACTTAAATCAATGCAGGCCCAAAATATTGTTGCAGGATTGCCAAAATTCAAGGTTGCAGAAATGCATAAGGTATGTGAAGCCTGTCAGTTTGGAAAACAGGCAAGGAAACCATTTCCTAGACATGTTCAAGAGAGTGAGAAGCCATTGGAATTAATCCACTCTGATGTGTGGACTACTAAAGCTGCATCTCTTGGAGGCTGTCATTATTTTGTCACTTTTATTGATGACTATAGCAGAAAAGTTTGGGTTTATTTTATGAAAAAGAAAAGTGAAGTTTTTGGGCATTTCAAAACTCTTAAAGCTATGGCTGAAAAAGAAACAGGTCTGCAAATAAAATGCCTAAGGTCAGATGGAGGGGGAGAGTACCTCTCAAATGAGTTTGCAAAGTTCTTGCAGGAGCATGGCATAAAGCATCAATATTCATGCAGTTATACCCCACAACAAAATGGAATTGCAGAAAGGAAAAACAGGCATATTGGAGAGGTATCTCGTGCCATGCTCAATGAAAAAGACTTGCCAGATTTTTATTGGGCTGAAGCAGTTGCTACAGCAGACTACATAATGAACAGGACTCCCACTGCAGCAATACATGGAATGACTCCAGAGGAGAGGTATACTGGTAGGAAACTAGATATTTCTCATTTGAAAATTTTTGGTTGCATTGCCTATGTACATGTGCCAGATGAGCTGAGATCCAAGTTGGATCCAAAAGCTGAGAAGTGCATCTTTATTGGTTACTCTCTGCACCAAAAAGGATATAGATGCTATAACCCTTCTACTCGTAAGTTTACAGTGAGCAGAGATGTTGTTTTTGATGAGATGAGTAGCTGGTATAAACCAGTAAATGTGATTGATGATGTAGATGCACAAAATGGTAATGCTGCACAAAATTCACAGCAGCAGTCACAAAATATTAGTGGACCTGGAGCGTCCTCTAGCAGTGGTTCACATTCTTCGCCATGGACAGGCAGATTGAGATCAGGAGAATCTTCTCAAAGTAATGCAGATAGTGGTATGCAGGTATCACGAAAAGGAAAAGAGAAGGTTGATCAGCCCATGTTTGATGTGAATGCAGGTCACTCTTATGTGGATGGTGAATCCAGTGGCTCAGAACAGAGCATTGATGATGAGTTGGGTATTCCTTCTATTGTTACACCTGGAGTAAGGAAGACCAGGGATGTTTTGAGAGCACCTGGGAGTGAACCTACTTTGCGCAGGTCTACGAGAGCTAGGTATCCTGTGGATAGGCTGAAATATGATGGATTTACAGCCATTCACTATGCATATATGGTCAAAGTGATACAGGAACCAGAACCCACTTCTTTTGAGCAAGCCATGGGAAAAGAAAAATGGGAGAAAGCCATGGATGAAGAAATGGATGCCTTGGAAGCAAATGCTACATGGGAATTGGTACCTTTGCCTAAAGGTAAAAATGCAATTGGCTGTAAGTGGGTTTATAAGGTGAAGCACAATGCGGATGGTTCTGTGAACAGATACAAGGCAAGATTAGTAGTCAAGGGGTATGCACAAACATATGGCATTGACTATGAAGAAACATTCAGTCCGGTTGCAAGGATGGCAACCGTAAGAGCAGTCATTGCTATGGCTGCATCAAAGGGATGGTCTTTACATCAGATGGATGTAAAGAATGCCTTCTTGCATGGTGATTTGCAAGAAGAGGTCTATATGGAGCAGCCACCAGGTTATGTGCATGCTGTTCATCCTGAGTTTGTTTGCAGGTTGAAGAAAGCCTTGTATGGCTTGAAGCAAGCACCTAGAGCATGGTCTGACAAGATAGGACAGTATCTTGTCACTATTGGCTTTCAGATTTCCAAGGCAGATTTCTCACTTTATGTGAGAAAAACAGAGAAAGGTATTATGCTACTTGTCATTTATGTTGATGATTTGATTATGACAGGTGACAGTGATGAAGATATCCTTCATGTGAAAATGCTATTGAAGCAGAAGTTTGAGATGAAGGATTTGGGAGAGCTGCGTTATTTCTTGGGCATTGAGGTGATTAGATCACTAAGTGGGATACAGCTCTTGCAGAGGCAGTATGGATTGGACATGTTTTCCAAATATGGGATGACAGGCTGTAAGCCTATTTCAGTTCCTTTGGAGCAGAATGTGAAGCTGAGCACAGATGCAGGTGAGCTTCTAGAAGACCCTACTATGTACAGACGCATAGTAGGAAGTTTGATTTATATGACTATTACTAGGCCAGATTTGAGCTATGCTGTTGGATTGGTAAGTCAGTTTATGCAGGCTCCAAGGAAACCACATTTGGATGCGGCTAGACGCATACTTAGGTATGTGAAGTCCACATTGCAGTATGGACTATTTTATGAGACTGGGGTTCAGATACAGTTGCATGGATACACTGATGCTGATTGGGCTGGTAGTATTTCTGATAGACGATCTACCAGTGGATATGTGTTCTCTTTTGGGAGTGCTGCAGTGACTTGGAGCAGCAAGAAACAGCCTACAGTTGCCTTGTTGAGCACAGAGGCTGAGTACAGGGGTGCAGCAATGGCTGCATGTGAGGTAGCTTGGTTGCATAAGCTACTTTATGATATGCATCAGTCTACAGATGGGCCAGCTGTCATTTATTGTGACAACATGAGTAGTATACACTTGGCAAATAACCCAGTCTATCATGCTAGAACAAAGCACATTGAGGTGCATTATCACTATGTGCGAGAGAGGGTTTTACTAGGTCTTATTGATCTAGTTTATGTTAGCACAGAGGATCAGGTAGCTGACATATTCACGAAGGCATTGGGCGCAGAGAAGCTGCGCAAGTTCAGAGACCTGCTTGGTGTGCAGGAATTGGGATTGAGCTCGAGGGGGAGTGTTGAGATATCGAGCTCCACTCGTGATACGCCAGGGTGACCGTTGAGTACTTATGTCACCGACTTGTCAGTTGCAGACGCGGTTGGTACACCGCCGATGAATAATAGCTACATGATAGCTATCCTTATCTACTCTAGTTCGTGGCTCAGTTAGTATGCCACCTTAGTTAGTTGAGTTTGGTTTGAGACCCATACATAGGGTTCTTCTATTTCTTTGTACTTGAGTTCTTTTTGGCTTACACAACTAAGAAGAGGAAAACTGTTTTCAGCCTCCACCCTTGTGTGTCTTCCCCCATTGTGCAAGCAAGAAAGCTTCAAGCGAGACTCCTTCCTTCTCTCCCACAATCTTGACAATGTATTGGCAATTGCAATCAACAAGTGCAATATTAAATTTTGTATCGGTTTGT
This sequence comes from Lygodium microphyllum, assembly GCF_053477565.2. Lineage (NCBI taxonomy): Eukaryota > Viridiplantae > Streptophyta > Polypodiopsida > Schizaeales > Lygodiaceae > Lygodium > Lygodium microphyllum. Next base: position 79,560,379 of record NC_141145.1, read on the forward strand.
TGGCTTATTTTGGAGCTTTTGTGCGTACTTTGGAGTCATGTAGTTTTTGGCATCACCTTTCTAATGTTCTAGAGCATTTGTGCATACTCTAGAGTGATGTAGTTTTTTGCATCACCTTTCTACTGTTCTAAAAAGGATTATCAAGATCTTTTAGCTATGGGTGAGCTATCACATTTATACCAATTGCTTCTGTGAATCTGAAAAGGATTGAAGTATGTATTCTAATAAGGCGGTCAATTTTGTTGATCCTTATGAATTTATGGACAAAAGAGGAATCGAGTTTGTGAAATATGAAGTGCAATCCCTAGTAATGAGATTGTTTAGGATGACACAAAAAGCTTATGTGGGGGTGATGTCCATGATCACAGAAGAGGAGGCGAGTAGAAAACAGTGACACTCACCTCTGAAATGTTGCCAAAACATCTCAAAGCTTCAACACCATGTCCATGCTTTGCCTATCTCTAATGATCAAGCCACTCCAAGAGTTTGTGTTTTGGTACTGGGAACTTGTCAAACACTTCTTTTCCTTTTGCGAGTGCAACACACTTGGAATACACATAGAGTTGGGCAATACCACATAGATGTCATTTTTAAGAAACCTTATCTTGATGATATCTATATGCATCATGTTGCCTCAATGGAGGTCCTACAAAGCTTCTTTGGCTTGATAGCTAATTAGGTAGAAAACATGCGAAACCCTACTAGCCATTAGTAAAACCTCTTGTTCCACACTATCTTTCATGTGCTATATACCCTTATTCTTCTAATCCCCACTGAAATCAATAGATTGCATGCTATCTTTTTTCCTATAACATTTGCTAATGTGAAGGGTTTCTAATCTATAAGAGAGCTATATCATATTCAAAGAACCAGATAGAAGCTTGAAGAAGAGTTCAAATTTTAAAAAATTGTGTGCACAAATGCATCTACAATGTGTGAATGTGTTTACACTCTTGTCCAAGAATCGTGGAAATTTGGCCTTATATATTACATAAGTGCATAAGGTAATCATGTGCTTCAATATATCTAAGTAATCGAGTGGCTAAGGTGTTCTTTTAGTAAAATGCTATGAGCCATAATGACATGGGATAGCCATTTTCTAGCTTGCCATCCTAGACCTAGCTTATCCTCAAACCAACCCACATCCCAATCCCATCCACTTATAAGAGCCCTCTTTGATGGTGACAAAGGAGGGAAATTCTAGTCCACATCCCCATCCCCATTCCCAAAACCATCCACATCACTATGCTATGAGCACTAAGTAGTAGAGTGCGATGGTGGTATAGTGTCTAAGTATTATATAATCATGTGCTAATGCAACCTAGAGTGATTCATGAGTGCCTAATGTGGCCTAAATTGCTGAGTGAGGTTATTGTCATAAAAAAATGAAGCTCTCAATGTGGTCAAAGGGTGCCTTGTGATCAAGGGTAAGAGAGTGGAGATGGTAAAGTGAGTTGAAATAAAGTGCAACTATGTGACTATGTGATTGAGTATGTGCACGTGGAAGAGTGTGCTTGAATTTTTGTCTAATTAAACATGTGGCCAAAGTGCTCCAAGTAGTTAGGACGATGTGCTTCAAGTGATCGAGTTCTCCAATGTGGCTAAACAATCATGTGGCCTATCTACATGGTAGTTGAGTGGCCTAAGGTGCTTAAGTGGTTGGGTGAAAAAGGCAATGTGTGGTCCGCATGATGAAGAGGGAAAAGATAGTGTGGTTCAAGGGTACTAACCAATGTGGTGAATGCTCATGCATAGCCATGGTTGATGCAAATATATACCCATACAATATTGATAGCTTGTAGATATGTTGCAAGATGAGACTCATGTAGGTACTTATGATGTAGGGGAGATGCCATGTACACCTCAACCTATAGCCAAGTGAGAAAAATGCTACTCGATGCAATGGGAACAACACTCCACTTGTCAATAAGCTAGTTACTTGTGCACAAGTGAGAGATCAACTTCTTCAACTAATCTTGCTAATTCTCAGTCCCTTAAGATAATCTATGAAGTATGTGGTGTAATATTTTAGTGGTTCACTACACCAATACTTCAACCATTACTTTGCTGTTATGATCATAAAACATGTGTAAGAATCAACTCGATGGTATCAGAGTGATGATTGCAATGGAAAATTGAGCCAAATTAATTACAAAAGCATATTATAACTAGCAACCAGTGTAAATGAGGATGATTCAATCGCACTCGAAATGATTAGTTCTAACATAAGCCTCAACTTAGCTCTAATCTTTTATTTTTAATATTATAATTACAATTAATTAATGAAAAATGTAATGAATATGAATAACATAAAAGAAAATAGAGACAACAATGCACTCTAAATAGATGAGTACAATCGCTTTAAAGCTAAAGCATATAAATAGCTTTATGTGATAACAATCTCCATAATAGTAATAATTTCACATTGCACTCCACTAGTGATCAATATTACAATCATTACATCTCTATACTTGTCTAGTTATTTGCTCACCAAAAGTAAAACAAATTACTTGCCTACTATTGTTTGTCTAGCACAATATGATCATCACACATATAAAAAGTTAGAATTGTACTACAATAGGCCAAAATTAATGAGAATCCACAAAATGACTAAATACAACTTATTTTTATAGAAGTAACACATGATGTATAAGCCTATCTTACTCTCTATATTATTTACCTTAAATTAGAATTAGACTCAATATATACTAGGCTTATACTACATTAAAGGTTAGTGTTAGGGCTAGGCTCGTAGTAAGATAGAGCTTAAGCTTAGGCTTAGGTTTAGATTGGATTAGTAATATAGGAAAGGTATATGCATAGGCTCCTCATACAGACTGACTGATAGAGGCTATAGAGTGGCTAGACATAGGTATGTCTAACATAAATACACAAGGGGTAGGCATAGGGTACACATTTGGCAAGTTAGGCAAATACTAGGCATACTATAAGCCAATCCTATGTGTATACATAGTCTAAGCATATTCTAGGAAGAGTTTAGACATAGGGTAAGCATATGCTAGGAGCCAACACCTAACACAACCCTATCCTATTCTATGGTTACCTTGTGCCTAGAAAATGCCAGATATAAGTTGTATTCTTATGCATAGCATATAATGTTCCTACTTTATATTATCGAGCCAATGCCTAACCTAGCATGTGCTTATCCTAAGCCTAATGTATAAGCTAGGCTAGATATAGGCTATGGATAGGCTAGACTAAGCATAGGCTACACAAACTAGTGAGTATAGCTATAAGTGTGGAATCGAAAGCTTAGCTCATGAGTAATATACAAATGTAAAATTCAAATAAACTAATATTTATTTACTAGTTTTACCTAGCAAAATTGTGAATCTATGTTAACTTGAAAGACTATCCATAATTTCCTAGTTAGATGATAATACTTGCTAGTTATGACTAGTGAAAACAAAAATTTCCTAGTTATGTTGATATTGTTACTAGATATACAATAACTTACTAGATAATGTTACTAGATAAGGCTTCAACTTTCTAGATACTATCTAGAAAAAAGGATTTACTAGTTAGAAGAGATTCGTGATGACAAAATTATCTAGTTATAACTAGAAAATTCTACATTCTTCCTAGTTTGGTTGCTATTCTTCCTAGTTATAGTGTGAACTTTCTATATAGTAAGTGGTCTAGAGTTTGTTGTGAGATGTACAGCCAGGCTTTGTAACTCAAAGGGGTTTAACCTGTGTTGCATTGGGCTGCCATCATCTCGAACACATAGCACTATATGTTTCTGACTTGGATAATACTGCTTTGGTGGCAATTGCAAAAAGCTGTTCAAAGCTCAAGGATTTTCGGCTTGTAGTATTGGATGAAGGGAATGACATTACCGAGCGTCCTCTGGACAAGGGATTGCGGGCCATAATGCAAGGATGCCCTGGCATGCAACGCTTTGCATTTTATGGCAGGCTTGGCTTGTTAACTGACAAAGGCATGGGAGACATTGGAAGGTATGGCCAGAAGCTGAGGTGGGCCTTGTTTGGATTACCTGGTGAAACTGATACGGGTCTCAGCCTCTTTGCTGATGGTTGCCCTAGTCTTGAAAGGTTAGAGATCCGAGATTGTGTCTTCACAGAGGCTGGCATTACGGCAACAATTTTGAAGATGGATGCTTTGAAATGTCTGGGTGCAAGGTTTTGCCACAACAGGTACAGGAAAGGATTTGCTGCCTTTGAAACCAGCTTCCTGGAATGTAGAATACATCGCTGCTAAGGATGTGCCTGAGGAGGTGGGACAGCCGGCACAGTTTCTGGCTTACCGCTCTTTGGCTGGGACTCGGACAGATAATCCACAAACGGTTGTCTGCCTCGATTGATATGGTCGTGGATTGCTTCACATATGTGATATTCTTACCGAAGTAAAATGTATATGCTGCTGAAATGTGCAGCAGCTCTTCTATCTCTATGCATCTGCAAAATACCCTTCTTTTAGAAAACAGAACAGGAAAGGACTCTCTGATTGCATCATAAGAATTTCTCGACAGCAAATAACCCTTCCTTCCTTCCTTTAGCTGTTATGTGCTCCTACCCTAAGCAAGGAAGCTACGCTGTGGTCCTTTGTGCAAGGCAGAAGTAAAGAATTGGTTGTTATTTACTTGGCAGGCCTAATAAGGGATTTTAAAGCCTGCCTCGTCATGAATCCATGTGTTCCGATCATAGCTGTTCTTGTTCAGATCATAGCCGCTGCACCCTGACCAAACAGAGGATAGGGGTTGCAAATCAAATCAAGGCCTACATTTGAATGGTTGCCCGATTTTCGAAATTACAAGGGCAATCTTAAGAAACTTCTCATTTGATACAAGGTAATGTGTTTTAGTAGATATCTATACATGTTTCTATCTGAAGGGTTAAAGATGCGACAAGCTGCAAGGTAATGTTTTTTAGTAGATATCTATACATGTTTCCATCTGAAGGGTTAAACATGTGACAAGTGCTTGAACCAACTTATGTCATTTGGCATCCAAATATTTTGTGAGCATGTTTTAATAGCCAGAAGTACCCTTAACATGAAAAACTGCAATAACTTGAGGCACTTGGAACTTGCATAGCAGTAGAGCAGCTTGTCTGTTATAGCAATACAATCAAGAAACATGGTGACTTCCCTTGATGGCTTTTTGGTGAGGCTATGCCCACGCTAATCTTGTGAGAGTATATAACAAGCCCTAGATATAGTCAAACACATTTCGACGTGAGCTATCGACTTCCCCAATACATAACAAGCCCTCTTTGCAAGCAACCCACTGTAGAAATTAACACCTGTCACGCCAATGACCTGAAGGGCTAGCTGGTTTATGCCAGCCAAGATTGTGCACATTCAATCTTGATTTGCCTCACAATGGCGGCTGAGAATAGATTCACTATGGGGCCCCTTCTTTGGTTGAACTGGAATGGGGGGCCCTGGCTGATTACCCTCGTTCCCTTAACAAAAAGTTTTTTCTCCATCCCCGCTCCCCATGGCGACAACACGCTCGCGTCAGAGCCCTCTACCTTTGGTTTTACTATGCACACTCAGGTACTTCATGTATACAGAGCTAAGGTATTGTTATAATAGATTACGACACACAATGGTTATTCTAAGTGATATAGATTATGCATATTATTATATGGAATAACTAATAGGTACAATGTCATGAGCCTAACATATATATCTGATGGATTTGCGTATGATATAGATTTGTTGCATCATACATATAAATAATAGACTAATACATTCATATAATTCACTTGTACATTTGAATTAATCATGTAATTGCTTACACACAAAAAGAGATAAAAATCATATCTGTATGATGTATATATTGAGGCAAAAAGTCACCTATATGTATCATTATGGAGCCTAATGACCTTAGCTTTTTTCTTCCTTAGGTGGCTTGCTATAGTTACCCCATCTAGAAGAGGCATTCCAATGTTAAGATGCTAGTGGAGAGACATTCCAATGTTTAGATGCCAAGGCCCAATGGCAAGAATAATGTTATGGATCTCTAATTATATAATAGGTCATGGGTGCCATTCCTTCACATGAAGTTGTGTGAGGGGGTTGACAAATACTTCATTTCTGGGGGGGAATAGTTTGCCAAGTGCATCCACAAACATCAAAAGACAAATTTATTAGAAGTGAGAACAAGGGACCTCAACACAACCCACTAAATTCTCATGGTTAGAGCAAGTACGGTATGTATGATCTCTTATAAAATGCCCTATTATTGTTGACTTCTATAGGCCAAATTAATTATGTGCATGAAGTAATCGTTTTATAGCTCTCATGTGCTTCTCTTTTTCACGAAAGGATGAATGTAGGATCGTCATACGTAGAAGGGGTGGTACAAGGAACAATGATACATAAATGGGGGGTGCAAGGGTTAGGACAATTGTATGTAGAAGGGGTGGTTCAAGACTAGGATCCTCCCATTCTTTTAACACACAGATATTGACTAAGCTGATGGTTCTTTAGCAAAATCAAGTATGTATAAAGTTTCATCTTCACTTCATACCTCAAAAATCCTTTCTATATATTAACCAAAGGTAAGGCTCGAGTATCCCAAACCAAGGATATTACTCCAAAACCTATGTGGCACGAGGAAGAGAGGAGATAACTTTTATTTTAAAAATCCATTCTACTTAGATTTTGATAGGTGAAAAGAGATTCATGAAGATGTTTTTCTTACCCTCCACCCCTCTCTCTCTCTCTCTCTCTCTCTCTCTCTCTCTCTCTCTCTCTCTCTCTCTCTCTCTCTCTCTCTCTCTCTCTCTCTCTCTCTCTCTCTCTCTCTCTCTCTCTCTCTCTCTCTCTCTCTCTCTCTCTCTCTCTCTCTCTCTCCTTGATGTGAGGGGACTCCTCGAGGAAGAGAGGTGTGTGGCATGTAATAACTCGCTTCATCATCCCCCCAACAAACCTTATTTCCCTCATGTTTGATACAAAGTGTCCAAGACTGCAAGGTCCAAGACATAAACAGTTTAATGGGACTTTTCCACTCACCTCCTTACACTTCATCAGCACCATTCATGTGTTTGCTAGGGCCAACCTTAAAGCACCTCTGCTACACTAACTACAAGAGTGGTACCTAGATGAAGGCATCCTTGGACTTTACCATGGCCATGGTGAGGTTAGTCATTACTATCACCATCGTAGTGGAGCTCAACATGGTGCAACTTTCAAGGGGAGGTGCCAGACATGGTCAAGAACCAACTTGGCCCCAACAACATCCAATAGTGGCTAGAGGTGAGGTTGGAAAGGGTGACAAACGTGGAGTATATGCACACGACGATACAAGTGAAATGGTATTGAAGCACATGATGAGACATGGGAGTTTTGCACAATGCTACTAGCATTTCTCTACATAGATTTGCTAAACACAACATGGAGGCTATACGTACTAGCAAGTTGGCAAGGGAAATGGAGAACATGGATTAGGAGGTGGGAAACAGGGTGTTTAAAAAGTAGTTTGACTATAGCTTCGTGTGAATAACATTGTGAGCATCATGACAAGTGTGTTGCTAGGGACCTCCCTTTTTTGATTATCTACGAGAAGAGATGTTGACAAGTATCCAAGAGGGCTTGTGCACTGGATTAATGGCCTTGATGATGTCTCTGTACTTTGTCTTAGTACTATTCTTTACACCCATTCCACCATGGGCATCTAGGCCAACGTTGGTGGTGATTTGTGATGGATATCATGTGGGGCTGCATGGGGGATGCTATCCTAGCCTTTCTCACCAGTATCCTCCTAACTCTCACATACTTTGTCTCCATTACCTGAACAGTAGAGCTTTAGTGGAAGCATATAAGTGAAAGTAAGAACAAGGCAAGAGCTATGGCAGATGGAGCAAGAGAACAAGAGAGAAAGACATCATATGTGAAAAATCCAATAGTCAAAATGTGTGATTGATCTTCCCTTATTCAATAGTCATTGAAAGAATAAAGAATATCATGGGTACTTGCCACATGCAATGTACATGTATGTGGATACAATGTACAATGAGTAAATGTGGGTGGCTAGGCATAGGCATCTTTACCTCCAACAACCTCCCACTTAAATGTGAATGTGCCTCATTCAGGAGTAGAAGAAAAAGAGAAAAGTACAACATGGACATAAAGTATAACATGATGAGGAAAGATAATATGTAATCCTACATCCATTAACCTCCTAAGGAAGGCAAAACATTCCACTGAGAGACTTTTAGTGAGCAAATTTGTAGGATTCTTATCAATCGTACCACCTCTCTGATGAAGTGATAGCGCACCTCAATGTGCTTAGTCTTTGCATATAAGACTGGATTACAAGCCAACTAAATGATACTCATAAAATCTAAATGCAATGTAGGAGTAACAATAATACGAAGGTTTACCACCAAAGAGCCTAAACCATAGGGCCTCCTTGCAAGCCTTAGTGGTTGCAATGTACTCTACCTTAGTAGTAGATAAGGTAATACATTTCTGTACCATGGACATCCAAGAAACAATACCTCTTGCAAAAGAGGAGACATATATAGAGGTGGACTTCCTAATATTTGCATATCCTGCATAGTTAGACCTTGACATGAGAAGATAAAGAATGGCCAATAGGCTTATTGTCATGCATATGAAACCACTCAAGTACTTTGTATATATACTCCTAGGACAAGTCGAAAAGTCCCTTAGAGTAATTGTGCATAATCTTCATGCCAATATGTGTGAGGCATATCCCATATCCTTCATGTCAAAGCTCTTCTTGAGCGAAGTCTTTAAAGCATCTAGTTGAGCATAAGCACTCCTAGTTATAAGCATATTATCAACACAAAGCATCAAAATAGTAAGACTATAAGCAGGAGCCTTCTTCAAGCATAAACACGAATCTATATCACTACAAGGATACCCACGTGAATACATAAAAGCATCAAACTTACGATATCACTCCCTAGGTGTCTGCTTAAGCCCATAAAGACTCTTCTTTAACTTGCAACCCTAGGTGTTCCTTGCCTTTCTCCACAAAGCCCTTAGGATGCTACACATAAATCTCACCATGTAGGTTCTCATGTAAGAAAGCCATCTTAACATCCATTCGATAACGCTTCAAATCCAACTAAGTAACCAAAGCTAAGACTAAGCATAGGGTAGTCATCTTGACTATAGGAGAAAAGACTTCATCGAACTCAACACCATGCTCCGGATTAAACCCATTTGCAACCAATCTATCCTTATATATTGACTTAGGGTGACTAGAGGTACTCTTCAGTATGTATACCCATTTGCATGGCAATGCACATTTTCCATTAGGCAGGGAAATGAAGTCCCATGTACAATTCTTCTATAGTGAATCAAATTTAGACTGCATAGCCCTCTCCCAAGAATGAGAATCACCTCTGCGCATAGCCTCCTCATATGTAAGTGGCTCAATAGAGTCTGTCTCACCATGACATAATCCATAGAGGGCTCATAACGATTAGGAGAATGTGAAGCTCTAGCAAAGAGTCTCAAAGCTGGATGTGGGGGTTGTATGACATGCCCTCTCTATCTAATAGATATAATGTGGGACTTTTATGGCATGTCCTCTATGTCTAAGAGTATGATCTTGCACAACATGTGGATCATGGGCCACTACATCATCAATAACTATAGCAAGCTCTCTCACTAGGGCTGGTTGTACGAGAACATGAGACTCCTCTTAAAAGACCACCTTGCATATCTCACCTACTTAAGCTACTTATATATCCTCTCTTCATGAAACATAAGATCATGGCTGTGGATAATCTTCTAAGCTTGCAAATCCCAAAGGCAATAGCCCATCTCACATATATCACCATATAGAAGAAAGATGCATTTGATAGACTTCGAATCTAGCTTGTTGTGATTGTCCTTGGGAACATGGTAGAAAGCCTCACATTCAAAGACCCTCAAATGAGCATACAACGGAGGTTTTCTAAACTATATCTTCTCTACAACCTAACAACCAAGACTAGTGCATAGGGATCTATTAATGAGATACATGGTAATCGCAATTGCCTCAATCCTCGAAAGTACTGTAGTAAGCCTACTTGACTAAGTGAACTCTTTCTTGAATAGTCCTATTCATATGCTTTGCAATATCATTCTAGAGTGGGGTGTATAGGACGGACAACTAATGCTTAATATCCCATTCATCGCAAAACTGTTCAAATGCCTTAGTAGAGACATATTCACCCCCGTTGTCATACCTTCGACACTTCAGCATATACCCAGATTAGTTCTCAACAAGAGCAACAAAGTGTTGAAATGTAGCTTAAACATGTGATTTCTACTTAATAGGATAAATCGAGACCTTGATGTGAATAATCATCAATAAATATCATAAAGTATTTTGTGCCATCCAATGAGATTGATAGGGCATGGGACCACATATATTGGGATGCACACTCAATGCACAAGAGGCAGAGGCTCACCCATGCATGTAGAGCCAGACTATTTATGAGTGTTACATGTCTTCCTACGATAAAGATAATGCTCACATGAATCAAAATGTGAGTAATCAAGAAGTGGAAGATACTACATATGACTAACTACTTTCATTCCTTTTGAAGACGTGCGCCCAAGGTGACGATGCCATAAAGATACATATGATAAATCGGTCATAACCAATATATGGTCAATAGACCTAGATATAAACAAAAGAGAGAGGTTGCCATCCTTGGTACTTTGAGCAAAAATAATGACCACAAGTAATCTTCCATGCAGAATAACAAGAAGAGACATGATATTCTACATCATCAAACTATCTAGTAAAGAGTAGGCTTTTGATCAAAAGTACATGATGTACATTATGCAAAATAAAAGAGCTACCTGAAGAAAATTGCAGTCCAATATCCCCAATGCCAATGATATCCAATATAGTGTCATTTATGAGTCTCACACAACATGTAATGCTACAATAGGAATGAAACCAATCCCGATGTGGTGAGTGTGAGAGTGAGAAAGAAATATTAACATCTACAAAAGGCCAATGTGACCTATGAGAGAAGGAAGATATTAAGATAGAGAGAGGGGGCATGTAAAGAGAGATAGAGAGAAAATAGATAAAGATAGACTAAGAAATGTTTGCTATCCATGGACAAAAATTGTGATCTCTCACTATGATCTTTTTTTGGGTGTGGTTCAGTTTAGTAGATTCTCACAATATTTGAGATTTATTAATGTGGATTGGTATTTCAATGCAAGATTGCAATACTATGATGAAGGACAGTGGAGTGGAGGGTTAAAAGAAGTGTGCCAATGTGGCATGATTGGTCAAGAATACGGTTCATTATTATGTACACATTGTGGGCAAGGGCCTCAGTGTGTTTTAACATGCCCTACTATTATTTACTATTGGAAGTCACAACCATTCTTATGAGAAGGATGGAAACAAGTTGCATGTTAAGAGAGTGGGGGAGAGGATGATCTCTAAAGCTAAACACAATCCCTTTGCTATAATGAAGTAATTGGAAACATCTATTTCAAGACATATAATTTTTAAGATGTTGTAGGGGAGACTGGTGCAAATGGTATTGAGATTGAGAAAGGAGAGCTAGCAAAGATTTTGGAATATGCCACACTATTTTCTAATAGTAGGAGAATAGAGAAGTGTCTATATTATGCCAAGTAGGTACTCCAAGCACACACAAAGTATTACCTCCAAAGGTTTAGAGGCTGTATTGGACCTTACGAAAAGGTATGAGTATCCTTTCATTTACATTGTATTGTTTCTAGGTTAATTGGGACTATAGAAAAACCTTAGGTTTTTAATGTATCATCAAAGGACCTGTGAAAATAAGACCTAGTGGAAACTTGCACCACATGTGCATTCACTTCGATTATGTGCACATGGTTTGAGGATAGCCAACAATATCTACTCATGTTTATGATTCTTAAATGTGGGAGCTTCTCACAATAGCAGCACGTGAGTTCCAAGTGGATGACAAATTTGCTTAGATCATATTTTGGAGGATGATCAACAATGTAATGGAAAAGAGAGGTTTCAAGAAGTTTGGGTTTGGGTAGATTCATGGCCAATGAGGTGCATGAAAATTGGATAACCAATCATACTATTTACTTTTGAGGAGCAAACGATATAGTTCCAAAGAAAGGGAGAAAATTCATGTTTCACTAAGAGCAAAGCATGGTTATGCACATGAGGAGATGTATTAAACCTTCTTCACAAGAAGATCATAAGAACTATGTCAAAAATGGAAAAATGCATCATCTAAGAATGCATCTTCCATATGTGAGGAGGAGCCAAACATAGGGCATGGACTTGCTAATGAGATCTCTACTTGAGACTTGGTTGGCATGGTGGGATACAAGAGTATTTCGTTGGGGATAAAAGATTTGATGCCCAAGATGAGTCTAGAACTTTTGTGCCACATACAAAGCTTGCTAAGGTAAAGCATGCTAGCACGAGGGCTTCTGTTGGACACAAATAGAAAAGTAACTTTGTTTCAAGCATCAATATTAGACATATCCCTAGCATTGTTGCAAAGTGTAAGGATAATGCATCTTTGAAGAGAAACATGTTCAGGGATGCAAGACATGGTAAACAAATTTTGTGCTCAATGTGTTTCTTCTACCTCTGGCAAGTGGTTAGTGGATTTGGCCCTTGCTTCAATGGAGGAAATGGTTCTCGAATCCCCAATTTTGGGTTTGCGTAGCATTGACAAAAGCATTTAGAGCAAGTGTTTCCCTCAGTGATTTTGGATGAGGATAGTTATAAACCAAAGTTTGTTATTGTGATAGTGGGTAAGCATAATTTATGTATTGTGCTTCATCACAAAAATGAAATGAGATCACCATTAAGGAAACAAAGGCCACAAAAATAGCAGGGGCAATTCATAAAACCAAACTAAATAGGAAAATGACATGTTTTGGTACAGTATCCAATCAAATTGGACAATGTGGATAGTATATAGGCAAAATGAGAGCAAAATTTAAACACTCAAGGTATGCTGGAAAATAGTGGAATGATGCAAATTTAATACGAAATTTAAAGCCGATGGAAGTGGAAGACAGATTTGACAATTTTAAGTGACTGTGGAAGACATGAATGCAAATTTTGACCTTTTTAGTAGTTGAAAATTTTTCATAATGTTTTTGATTACTCGATTGAAGTAAGATGACTTCTCGACCGTTTAGGACCTCAAGCTGGATGTGTAGGATTTTTTAGAAGTGAAATTGGTGCCGGACGAGAGAGAAGCAAGAGATCGGACATTTGAAGGGAAAAATTTTGGCCAAGATTTAAAAGGTCATAACCCTTAGGGCCAAAATTTATCACGTGGAGAGGGGGGGGGCATTGTTTTGGTGATAGTGATTAGAACGGCACCATCTCATCCCAATTTGGAGAGAGGGGAGTTGTGGGGCAAAAGACAAGTCATCAAAGTGATCATTGCTATGAAATCTCTGATTTTTTTCACTCCCAATTGCCTGATGTCTCACATGAAATGGCTGCCCGGAGGATGGGGATTCAAAAAATCAATCTTTCTCCCTCCTCTCTCTCTCTCTCTCTCTCTCTCTCTCTCTCTCTCTCTCTCTCTCTCCTCTTGATGCATCTTTCTATGGTTCAATCTATGAGAGAAGGGGATGGGTTGATTTGAGAGATTTTGATTGGGAGATGATGCTGAAACATGATGGAGCATAGATCTATGTTTGGAGGAGTGTTAGTAGATGTTAGTGAGCATAAGCTGCCTTCCAAATGCGAGATACATATGAGACAAAGCGTGATTTTATGAGTAAGTGTGTGATAAATTTCATCGTTTTATGATATATCTCAATTGCAAATGGTTGAAAACAATTGCTTTTGATTTTCAATGATATTTTCTATGAGAAACATTAAGAAAATTAGCAAGAATAAGTCATCTTTTGATTTTTCCATAAACACACAAAACTTGTAAAATTGTGGTTTTAGGATAAATCATGGCTTTCGGGGGTTTTGATTTGTCATTGGTGTTTGCATGGGATGAATTAAGGGACAAAATAATTCTAAGCAAGTCTAATCAAGTCCCATTAAAAAATCAAGAAATATCAATATTTATTGATAAATAAATAGAGAAAAATAAGAAAAAAATATTTTTATGCTTAAAAAATAAGAAAATATAATATATGTATACGTGGATATATGATAGGGCTAAAGCATGAGGTTTAACCTCAATTTAGCTCTATCTTTATATTACAGTGAGTATTTATCGCTCTTTATGAAGAAAAATCCATCAAAATGCTCTCTAAACCTACCACCGAATAACCCTAGATGGTAGGGAGAGAAAAGGGTAATAAATGTTGATTACATTCTAAATCTGATTTTTTATGATGAATTTTGCATATAGGATACATGTGGTTTGAGAATTAAAGGGTTCAGTAGCACGAGCATGCTCAGTGTGCTGACCCTATTCAACGCAACAATTACGTTTAGAATGAAAGCATGAAAAGAAATGGTTTCATACTATCACAATGATGTTTTAAATGAATAAAATGATTAAGGACTATGAATCATTCATAGTTGCATTTCATTCAACACATGGTATCATCCTAGATGCATTGAGAATGAGGTATCCCAAGTTGCAAGGTTAGTGGTTCATTTTCTTTAGGCGGATTACTCAGTGAGGATTATCTTTTATCTCTTGGAACATTTGTTTAAAAGATAAGATTATGTATCATACGTACTTTACGTGTTTACGACACATCTTAGGGCCAATCCCTGAGGTATAGGAGAGCCGTAGAGAGGCTGCGACAACTAGCCGAGGGATGCTCCCTGTGTCTGTTTTACGTAGTGTATAACACCAGTATGTGTAGGGGCTCCTTGTGAGGAGTTTGGGAATGATTATCCATTGGATTACGAGCCATACAAATGCTTATTTGGTTAGATCAATGTCTAGCCTCTAGACGCTCCTAACCCACCGGGCCATGGGGTGTTTTGGTTGAGCATAAAGGCCCGCTAGCTAGAGCCTTAGAGCAAGTGTTGGGCCTGTTTTAGGTCCCAAAACAATAATGATGTGAATGGTGGACGTGGCATACCCATGGTCAACAAAAGTAACTTGGTGGTGTCATTGAATGGTTCATTTGGTTTTGCAATACCTCAAACACACACTCATGGGTGATTGATGAACATCATGTTGTGAGATCACCAATCCCTATGCAAGGGGTGTGGCTAGTAAGCTAAGGGCACAATTTTGCTCCATAAGAGGTAACTATACTTCAAAAAAATGGTTTTGTCTTGCAAAATGCTAGACTTGCTACTCACCAAACCCCATTTGCATATATTTGTACAAATGTTCCTAGTTGGTATCAGCCTAGATACTAAGATAATAAGTTGGTTAAATGGAGATGAAGGTTGACAATGGAATTTTAGAAAAATGTTTAGAATAGTAGAATTTTGGATGCAAATGTCATTTACAAGCTCATTGTGTTATGCAATAAGTCACATATGTTTTATCTTAGCACAGAAGGGAGTAATTACTATGTATCAATTATAGAGTTTCCTCATTGCACATATGATGATTTTCATAAGAGAGAAAGCACACATCAAGTTTATGTTTCCCCCACAAGAATATGTATTATGTATTCTCAAATATTCTAGGCTCAAACTCCTTGTCACATGAGTTCATTCAAGCCACTTCAAAGAAATGACTATTTCAAGATCTAGGAGGACAAACAGTCAATATGCCTTCTTAGAGCGACATTTGGTTCAATGGTGATACTTATACCCACTATTGTACTTTTTAGTCCATTGGGTTTTGATGCTTCTAATTAATGATAGAGATGATGCAATCTTGAACCTTCTCAAATAGATGTGCAACGTTATAAAGTTATGTTGCTATGATTTTCCTCCTTTGTATCTACTATGTTTTCGTGTGTAGACCTTTTGAAAACTCACATCCAGATGCATGCTTCTTGTTTAGGATGAGTCATCCTTACATTGATTTTGACAATATACCCTTAAAGAATGCTTCTTGTTTATGAAGGTGTAATTCTAGCATTCTTAAACATACCACTCTTTTAATCTCCTTTTAATGAACTAACCTTATATACCCATCAAGATGTTATCTATGTATCAGTCCACCAACAAATTAGAAGTGGTTATAATATTGTGCTAATGGACGTGCTATGAAGTTCTACTATAGGTGGTGATTTGTCATGTGTTGCTTTCTTTTTCATTTGTGCTTGAAATGCTAGCTTCGAAAAATGGATTTCTCATGAAGGACATCCCTAGACACAATACATTTGTAAAATTGTAAAGAAGGCATGTTCTAACATGATTTAATCTAGCATTTACTCCTAGAAAATAAGAAATTGAAAAAATAAATGTTGAAGCGTGGCCATGCCATTAAGAAATTCTTCTATTAATCCATAGCATAATGGAGCCATGACTACTGTAGGAAATACAAGAGAAGCAACTAATGCTAAAGTTTAATGAGTTCTTGAAGATTTGAAACATGCACAAAAAGTTCTTTACAACAATACCAAGTGCCCTTTTAGACTTCTCTTGACATTCACTTATGTCACTTCTCTTTTTTCCAATAGTTGTATCCTTCCAAAATTAATAGTGAACTCTTGAAACTATGTTTCTTAAATACCCGATCCTTTATTACAAACCATCCTCTCTTGAAGAAGATTTGTCCTCAAAGCTTTAAGAATGAAGAGGATAGGAAAAAGTAGATCCCATAGAGAACTTGATCATGGAGGAAAGAGGTAGTGTTTTCAACCTTTTGGTACATATTTTGAGTTTTTATCACCTTCAATGATTGAAATTGGTATGGGATGAGTAGAGGAAGCCCTAGTATGCTATATTTTTAGAGTTAGAGGGGGCTTTGCAACCATAGCATTGGAAGAAGGCCATGGAGGAGGACTTGGATATGATTGAGCAGAATGGCACTTGGGATATTATGTTGTGCCACTTCATAGGAAGGTGATTGGAGTCAAAAGGGTCTAGGCCCCATATGCTTCCTATGAGAAGATAATCTTGAAGGGCAATTTTCATCTCCCAACATTGATATGTGCAGGAGATTTTGACTACTTTTGAGATGGAGGGGTGTAAGGTGTAGGGGAGCTACAGAGCTCTACCCCGAGACCTACAGACCTCTTATTGATCAAGTGTTTCAAGCCAAGCGGCCATGGCTACCTCTCACATAGCCGACACACAATGCCTACCTTGTGGGTGTAGTGAGCTTACCTTGTTGCTCAATCGAGTTCCCTCCTCTCTCTCACACTCCGGTAGCTCCACAATCCTTGTAGCAAGCTCAAGAAACCTCAATCCCTCTCCGTTAAGCTCCATCCTCCACAGCCACGCGAGACGAGAGGAGAGAAGAAGAGAAGGGACGATGAAGAGAGAAGATGGGGAGCTTCTTCTCCACAATCCCTCACTCACACACACTCACTCCCTCACTCGCTCACACTCCCTCAATCCCTCGCTCAAGCACAAGCAAGAAGGTAAGAAGCAAGAGAAGAGGAATCAGAAGCTTTAGCCACACCCAAGAATGAGCTTCTCATTCACTTTTGAACTTTATATACATGCCCTACTTTTTGGGCGGTCATCCCCATTTTTTACATGGCCAGCCCTGGCCATTAGCCTAGGCCCTCTTTTCCTATTTCCCACCATTCTAACTTATCCCGTTCCCACTAATGCATACAATTGGCATGGGAGTGAGTCCGGTGCTCTTTTTACAAGGATTTGGGAATGCCTTCATATTTAATGGTGCGCTTTTACTCTTTTCTTTCCTCAAGGTGACACCGTTGTTTAGATTTTCAGAGTTTGCCCTCCATCCAGGTGCACTTTTACCCTTCTCCTTTCTTTGTCTCGTGCCTTCTTGGTTATCTCCTTCTTCCATTTCTCCCACACTTCTTCTCCATTTTTCGTTCTTTTGTGCGGCAAACATTACCCCCTCCTAGCGGAGTGCCAGTCCCATGGCACCGGGGTGGGGAGTAGTAGGATAGTTGGGATTGGTGTCAAGTGAAGAAGGCGGGTAGATGACCACTCGTCAAAAAGGCAGCGCTGCGATGAGAGATGGTGGGGTGTTGGTGTCAAGATTGTGGGAGAGAAGGAAGGAGTCTCACTTGTAGCTTTCTTGCTTGCACAATGGGGGAATACACACAAAGGTGGAGGCTAAAAAGTAGTTTTCCTCTTCTTAGTTGTATAAGCCAAAAGAACTCAAGTACATAGAAATAGAAGAACCCTATATATGGGTCTCAAACCAAACTCAACTAACTAAGTTGGCATACTAACTGAGCCATGAACTAGAGTAGATAAGGATAGCTGTCATCTAGCTATTATTCATGGGTGGTGTACCAACCGCATCTACAGCTAACAAGTCGGTGACATAAATGCACAACAGTCACCTTGGCATATCACAAGTGGAGCTCGATATCTCAACACTCCCCCTCGAGCTCAATCCCAATTCCTACACACCAAGCACGTCTCTGAACCTGCGCAGCTTCTCTGTGCCCAATTCCTTCGTAAATATGTCCGTTACCTGATCCTCTGTGCTGACATAAACTAGATCAATAAGACCTAGTAAAACCCTCTCCTGCACATAGTGATAATGCACCTCAATGTGCTTTGTTCTAGCATGATAGACTAGATTATTTGCCAAGTGTATACTACTCATGTTGTCACAATAAATGACAACTGGCCCATCTAAAGCGTGATGCATATCATAAAGTAGCTTATGCAACCAAGCTACCTCACATGGAGCCATTGCTGCGCCCCTGTACTCAGCCTCTGTGCTCGACAAGGCAACTATAGGCTGTTTCTTGCTGCTCCAAGTGACTGCAACACTCCCAAAAGAGAACACATATCCACTGGTAGATCGTCTATCAGAAATACTACCAGCCCAATCAGTATCAGTGTATCCATGCAATTGTATCTGAATCCCAGTCTCATAAAATAGTCCATACTGTAGTGTGGACTTCACATACCTGAGTATGCGTCTAGCCGCATCCAAATGCGGTTTCCTTGGAGCCTGCATAAACTGACTTACAAATCCAACAGGATAGCTCGAATATGGCCTAGTAATAGTCATATAAATCAAACTTCCTACTATGTGTCTGTACATAGTAGGGTCTTCCAAAAGCTCACCTGCATCTGCGTTCAGCTTCACATTCTACTCCAAAGGAACTGAAATAGGCTTACAGCCTGTCATCCCATATTTGGAAAGCATGTCCAATCCATATTGCCTCTGCAAGAGCCGTATCCCACTTGGTGATCTAATCACCTCAATGCCCAAGAAATAACACAGCTCTCCCAAATCCTTCATCTCAAACTTCTGCTTCAATAGCATTTTCACATGAAGGATATCTTCATCACTGTCACCTGTCATAATCAAATCATCAACATAAATGACAAGTAGCATAATACCTTTCTCTATTTTTCTCACATAAAGTGAGAAATCTGCCTTGGAAATCTGAAAGCCAATAGTGACAAGATAGTGTCCTATCTTGTCAAACCATGCTCTAGGTGCTTGCTTCAAGCCATACAAGGCTTTCTTCAACCTGCAAACAAACTCAGGATGAACAGTATGCACATAACTTGGTGGCTGCTCCATATAGACCTCTTCTTGCAAATCACCATGCAAGAATGCATTCTTTACATCCATCTGATGTAAAGAATGCAGCCATAGCAATGACTGCTCTTACAGTTGCCATCCTTGCAACGAGACTGAATGTTTCTTCATAATCAATGCCATATGTTTGTGCATACCCCTTGATTACTAATCTTGCCTTGTATCTATTCACAGAACCATCTGCATTGTGCTTCACCTTAAAAACCCACTTACAACCAATTGCATTCTTACCTTTAGACAAAGGTACCAATTCCCATGTAGCATTTGCTTCCAAGGCATCCATTTCTTCATCCATGGCTTTCTCCCATTTTCCTTTTCCCATGGCTTGTTCAAAAGAAGTGGGTTCTGGTTCTTGTATCACTTTGACCATATATGCATAGTGAATGGTTGTAAATCCATCATATTTCAGCCTATCCACAGGATACCTAGCTCTGGTAGACCTGCGCAAAGTAGGTTCACTCCCAGGTTCTCTCAAAACATCCCTGGTCTTCCTTACTCCAGGTGTAACAATAGAAGGAATACCCAACTCATCATCAATGCTCTGTTCTAAGCCACTGGATTCACCATCCACATAAGAGTGACCTGCATTCACATCAAACATGGACTGATCTACCTTCTCTTTTCCTTTTCGTGATACCTACATACCACTATCTGCATTGCTTTGAGAAGATTCTCCTGATCTCAATTTGCCTATCCATGGCGAAAAATGTGAACTACTGCTAGAGGACGCTCCAGGTCCAGTAATATCTTGTGACTGCTGCTGTGAATTCTGTGCAGCATTACCATTTTGTGCATCTACATTATCAATCACATTTACTGGTTTATACCAGCTACTCATCTCATCAAAAACAACATCTCTGCTCATTGTAAACTTACGAGTAGAAGGGTTATAGCATCTATACCGTTTTTGCTGCAGGGAGTAACCAATAAAGATGCACTTCTCAGCTTTTGGATCCAACTTGGATCTCAACTCATCTGGCACATGAACATAGGCAATGCAACCAAAAATTTTCAAATGAGAAATATCTGGTTTCCTACTAGTATACCTCTCCTCTGGAGTCATCCCATGTATTACTGTAGTGGAAGTCCTGTTCATTATGTAGACTTCTATAGCAACTGCTTCAGCCCAGTAAAAATCTGGCAAGTCTTTTTCGTTGAGCATGGCACGAGATATCTCTCCAATATGCTTGTTATTTCTTTCTGCAATTTCATTTTGTTGTGGGGTATGACTGCATGAATATTACTGCTTTATGCCATGCTCCTGCAGGAACCTTGCAAACTCATTTGAGAGGTACTCTCCACCTCCATCTGACCTTAGGCATTTTATTTGCATGCCTGTTTCTTTTTCAACCATAGCTTTAAGAGTTTTGAAATGCCCAAAAACTTCACTTTTCTTTTTCATAAAATACACCCAAACTTTTGTGCTATAGTCATCAATAAAAGTGACAAAATAATGACAGCCTCGAAGAGATGCAGCTTTAGTAGTCCACACATCAGAGTGGATTAATTCCAATGGCTTCTTACTCTCTTGAACATGTCTAGGAAATGGTTTCCTTACCTGTTTTCCAAATTGACAGGCTTCACATACCTTATGCATTTCTGCAACCTTGAATTTAGGCAATCCTGCAACAATATTTTGGGCTTGCATTGATTTAAGTCGCTACACATTAACATGACCAATGCGTTTATGCCAAATATCAATATCTACAACTACACCGGTCCCATGTGCAAACATTACAGCACTCAATTCAGGCATGTATGCATCCAATGTAAACATTCTGCACTTCTTATTTCCTTTTGCTATCAAGTGACCTTTATTTTTCATATCCTCAACAAAGAATCCATGCAAATTAAATATGACCTGCAAGCCCTGCTCAACCATTTGACCAACAGAAACCAAGTTCTTGGTGATATTCGGGACATGAAATACATCTGACAGGTATTTCTTTTTCCCATCCTGCATAGACAATGGAATTTTTCCAATCTGCACAATAGGATGTGCAGTATCATCACCAGTTTCCACAAATCCTGGTTTTTCCATTTTCCTTGCATCCTGCATCCATTCTGCATGACCTATCATGTGATTTGATGCACTTGAGTCAACATACCACACATCGTTTCTTTCTTCTACACTTGTCACAGAATCGGTCATGTGCTGCACCATAAACAAATGCTCATTTCTGTCATCACACTGTCTACTAGAAGATGCATAATTCCCTTGTTGCAATTTTCCATTCATGATGTCATTTTACTTTTTATAGCAGTCTTTAGCCATATGACCCATTTTACCACAGTAGTAGCATTCAACATTGCTGTTTGCATTTTGGCCTCTTTGCCATCCACCACGACCTCTTTGGCTCCCCCTGCCTCTAGAGTTACCACGTCCTCCTTCATAGGACTGGTTTTCTTGAGTTTGCTGCATATTCTGATTTCTACCACGGTCTCTAGATCGGCCTCCTCTACCTCTGCCTCTACCTCTTCTAGCATTCGAGTAGAAGACAGCTTCTTTTGAAGTTCCTCCTGAAGAAGATGCACCACCATTTCTCTGCTCCTTAGAAATTAGAAGAGCAATCAACTCCTCAAAATCAGGAAATCTTTCATGGACGGACATGGATGTTCGGAACTGTGCATAATCCTTTCCTAGACCATTCAAGGTCACAGAAACTAAATCATCATCTTTCTGCGAGGAAGTGGCGATGGATGGAAGAATATCCTATTGTCTAAAGACTAAGCATTCCTCGGGAGTCTGGGCATTTACATTATAGATTTTAGGGAAGTCAAAATCGCCATGAATGGCACGGTCATAGTCCATGCCATGCCGGCGGGGGTAGGGCATGTGGGAGGGGTCATTTTGCTCCTCAGGGAGGGAGCTACAGAAGGCTTTTCATGCATCAAAATTGGTGTCCCAAATCCTCCGCCACCACTTTGGTTGCGCCTCATAGCCTTGGACAGATTTGGGAATGCGGTTCACCTTGTCCTGCCAGTAGTCTGCAGGCTCTTGCCTCCACCGGGTCATAATTAGGTTCCTTTCTTCCACCCAACGGTTTTCTAGGTCATTGGCTAGCTCATTGATTTTGGATAGGACACTGAGCGGCAACGCCCTGTCCAGCGATCGTGGGTAGGAGAAGGATATCTCAAAAGGCCTTGTCTGAAACTCCCGGTCATGCCAGATGACCAATTTCTGCGGCCAATCAATGGGGTTGGAGTCCCTTCGTAGTGGTACTGGCTCATCTGAGAATTGCCATGGTAGTGACCGGGCTCTACGTTGTGCATCCTCTGCCAGCTCCCGTCTCCTTCTTGTGGCTGCTACAATGCGGTCCCGGCATGTGTGCCTCTTCAGCATCATCTGGTGGGAGGTTGGGTAGAGGGGGACTGGGCGCTTTCTATAGTTCTTCGTCAACCTCTTGGTCTGAATCCGAGCCTTGCTCGGTATCTTGTTCGGCCACGGCTGGGATTGTTTGCGATGGTGGTGCGGGTAGCTCCTGCTCTTCGAATCCTAGGTCCTTGAGCTCAACAGTGGAGAGGCCGGCACTGCGGAGGTAGCTAAATTGTTGTTCTTTGGTGAGTCTCGTGCTGGTGGGGAGCTCTTGTTCCTGAAGACCGTACCTTAGCGCCCGAGTAGTCAATTCCAGTTTTCTTCTCACCCTCTCCACTGAATCATCGCCCTGTGCTTGCGTGACATGGAGCACGGTGCTAAGGAAGGCTTGCCTTTGGGCGTGGATGCATACATTGGCTGCTTCAGCTCTAGATTGGGCAAGCACTTTCTTGCACTTTGCCATTACCAAGCGTTCCGTTAGTTGCCTGATTCTGTCAAAGTTATTTGCTTCCCAAGCATTGGCCTTTTCATCCATCTTCTGTCTTTCCTCTTCCATCACACTCGCCAGTGTGGTCATCATTTGTTGTTGTTTGCTCGTTAAAACCCAAAGTTGATGCCACTCCCTGGACTTCTGGGCTAGTTGCGCTTCGGTGATTTCCTTCTCTTGAGTTGCTATGATGAATTTATGCTCTACCTCATTAATTCGTTCTGACCTCTCCTATGCCAACTGCTCATGGCTTTGGATTTCTCCAAGGTGCATTCTCCATTGCATGAAAGCCATGGCCATGAGGGCCTCAGTGTCTTCATTGGCAGCTTGCAATGCTCCCTGCAGTCTTTGTACCTCGTGTTGTTGTTCTTGCACTTCCATTGCGAGGGTTGAGGACCGGCCTTGCGCCAGGAATTCTATCTCTCTTTCTAGCCTATTTTGCTCCTCGAGCACATATTAAAGCTGTGCCATGGCATCCCCATGCCCCTTGCTTGGTTCCTTCTTGATTTGCTAATAGGCCGTACCCCTCCAGTCTAGCCGTTCTTTGCTCTAGGTTGGCATACTGTTGCATCAGCAACTTTAAACTTTGTTGTTCGGCCACCAGGTTCTGTTCCTCCTCCTCCAGCTTCTGACGTAGGCAGTTCTCATTGTCCTGAGCCTCCTTCTTCTTTGCCTCCAGCTGGTCTTGTAACGCCTTGACCTCCCTTCACCGGTTAGTGTCTTGCTTTGAGACTTCGAGCTTTAGGCCACCGAGGTTTCCCTTTCTTTCTCCAGCTCCAGTATGGACACCTTCTTTTTCTCCTTTGCTGCTTCCAGCTTTGTTAAGAGCTCGGCTACATAGGCATGGTAGTCTGCTCTTGGTGACAGGGGGATGGGGGCTGTGGTGTAGATGCTTTGAGTTTTTTCCATTTAGGGTCTTTTTTGGATTCAGCATCAGCAGCGATAGGTCTTTTCATGCCGAGTTCTGGGATGATCTCTGCCACTTTACTGAGACAAGCATTCGCATCATGCTCATCAGTTGGGAGGTGTTCGGAGAAGGCACGGGCTGTGGAGCATTTGGGGTGTCTGTGGGCGTTGGCACGAAGGAGGGAGGCAAGGGATGGAGCAGTGACTTTCCCTTGCATGCGGTCATTGGGGCTGCCCTCACGCTGCCACTCGCTTTGGCTTCATAGTGAGGACCATAGGGGTAGATTTCTTTCGGTCTGTGAGCTTCTTCAATAGACCTGTGAGTGGCCTCAGCCAACTCGTCCAGTTCCTTCATGCGCAATTCGTAGGCTCCCTCTTCCACTCTTCTTTGCCGATCCTCTTCTGCCCTTTTTGACTCCTCTTTAACTCTTGTGAGTTCTTCCTCCTCCTCCTTCCGCAGTTGTTCTTCCAATCCACATGACTTTTCTCGAGTCCCCCTTCACCTCGACTCGCTCCCTTTTTCTTAGTGTCTTCGCCCTCTTTTGGCCCTTGTTGTCCTTTGTTTGCATTTGAGGCCTGGCCTTTTGTGGGGGTGGTACTTCAGGGTCCCCTACATTGCTAGCCGTCCTTTCACTTGAGACTTCCTCCTCTCGATGTGGTGAGTGTTGGTGCTCAACCTACTCTCCTTCCACACCAACACCCTTGATGGCCTTGTCAATGATTGTGGTAAGTATGCCTCCGTACCTAATCGTGGAGGCCTTGATGGCAAGTTTTTTCCTCGTGGATCGCATGGTGGAGGCTGGGGAGTCCTTGCTGGTAGGCGTTGTGGCTGGAGCTAGAAGGGCGGCGGAATTCTTTATAGTTTTCTGGATGAACCCATTCCAGTCCACCTCTCCTGGGACCCTTGCCGCAATGCTTTCCAGTAGTGGTACACTGATCCTGTTCATCAAGGCGTTGTACTTGTGGATGGAGAAGAGAGAATGGATCATTTTAGCCTGCAGCCTTGTCACCGGGTCTGGAATGTCGACTAGACTAATTCCATCGATTGTGTGTACATCTTCCTTTTTGATCCCCAGCATGGCCTATATGTCCCTTTTTGGGCATCTTTCCTTCTTGGGCACGAGTCTTAGGGCTCTTTCGACAGTGGCAGCGTCAAGGGGTACCTATACCCATCTTTCTTGATTACTTTCCCTTACCGTGACCGTGCTATAGCTTCATTCTTCATTGAAATTTCTCAAGAACTCTGTGCACATGATGTAGTCGATAGCCAGCTCGATTTTCTCAACGTACTTTTGGAGGCGACATCTGTTCACTAGCTCTCTTACGGCGGCCGACTCCTCCGAGATAGCCTATCAAGGTTCATGGTATGCTTGAAAGTAAATTGACTGAAGCCTCGTGTTTCGATGGTGATTTCATATTTTATCATTTTTGCTTCCGTAAATGGAAGTCTGCCTTGTCCTACCATGGTATATGCCTGTCATTACCCCAGTCAAAGTTAGAGTTATGATGAGCTTCATTCCTAGCATATACAAAAAAAAACATGTGAGCCAGTTTACTGAGCAGACTTAAGGAGATGAAATTTTTTTAGAAACAATTAACAACCAACATCTTTTCCTCCCTAATTCCTTTCCTCTTTTGAATTTAGTAGAGCATCGTTAGCCCCACCCTTTTGTTACCTCACTCAGTCGTCATTGGCTCTCCTTCCCTCTTCTTTAAGTGGCATGGGGGAGGGAAGGCTTGCATGGGCTGCGTGGGGTGGACTACTTGGCCATAATCCAGGTATACATGTTAGGGTTGTATTCAAACTGGGCATAACGATCAAGTTCACCTGGTTGCAGGGAAGCTTGAGTGATGTAAGTTAATGTTAGAAATGCGGGATCTAGAGCATGACATAACCGGAAGCTATGGAGGATGGAAGGAGAAGTGTAGACTCATGATGGAATGGACACTGTTTGTTACACAAGTGAATTAGGTTCCAAGATTGAGACTTGGACTCATAAACACAATCTTGTGTATGTGGACAATGACATTGACACTTTACTGAAATGAAAAGAGTACTATCATTGCATTAAGAAAGGAAGCAAGTACAATACTTTATAGGAAAGTAGGAAACTGCAGTAGGCACCATTGTGCATATGGGATAAGTTAGCCTGCATGTCCTTGACCCTGAGACTCCATACAAAGAGGCTGTTTGAGTGTGATTGCTGATTCTCAACAGTTAAGACGTCGTGGAATACGTCTCCTGTGTTGAGGCGACTAGCAATGTGCAACTCCTCCTCCGTGAGGAATTGATCAATGTACGGGTGGGCTAGTAGCTGATCATCTAAGTGTAAGTTGTGTGTAATGGCAAGAACTCTCAATGAAAGAGGTGCCACGTATCTAGGGTCGCGTTCAATTGCTTTGATTGCCCTCCGTTGCTCAGCATTTCTCATGATCTGGCGGCCTTTTTTCTCCCATTGGAGTCGTAAGGCATACCACAGTTGCAGGAATGGAGAACCTGAGCTGGCAAGCTGTAAAAGCTCCTCTAGCTCACGTTCGGGCATAGAGCGAGTGGACTTGTGGTACGAGGTGACTAGTCGTCTGAGAACAGCCTATTCCTTCGAGATCTCTCCATTAGCCATTAGCTCGCCGCGATCTTGGGAAACTTGACGGTCATGAACTCGTAGTCCTCCCAAGTGCATGGCAACGAGCGAACATCGGACACAAGGGGTTTGTCAAGAAGTCCTAGGTCAAGTCTCTTGTAGCTTCTAGTGAATGTAGTGAAGGTGTCGTCCAACTCCTTGATGCACGTCACTACATCATTCCCGGAGGTCTCAGCGAGATCCTTGGCCGCTACCAGGAAGGATCGTCTTTCGTACGAAGGTTTCAAACCCGCTGGTGGCGATGGAGTAGTTGGGCTGGACAATAGTGACTCCCTTGCACGGGCAGTTAATGGATTTGTGCACTTTGGATTATTTGGCAATGCTGCAACAGGCTCCCGTGCCGTAGGGAGCGTGTTGCAAGTCGTTTGAGCAGGCATGGGGGTGTGCACCTTGTCTGACGTGGATGGTGCTGGATCATCCGGTTTGGGGCACTAAGGGTGCTGGGTGGCCTTAACCGTCATCGTTGTTGGTTTGACATTTCGTGCGACTTGTTCAGCCAGAGTGGGGCTGCCCAAAGTTGACACTTTTGGGTGTCTGACCTTAGGCACCCATATCCAGGAGTTTCCCTCATAGTATCCCTGCGCTCGTAGGAGATCTTTCGGCATCCATTGTGTCGTGGCAGTGCACCCATGTCGGTGGCACCTGGGATACCTCTTAGGCCTCGACTGATATTTTTTGCATTTAGGAGCGTGTTTCTGTGGTCTAGCAAGAGGCGGCGCTTGCCGTTTCGGCACCCATAAGTGCATGGGTTCCCTGGCCATGTGGACGGCTTGGGTGGGTTTGCCTCTAGCGGTTGAGGTACAGGGTAAGGCATTCCTACCCTTTGCCTTAGGCTAGGCTGCGGGGGTCTCCATCGGTGGCTCTGCAGTTGTAGAAGGTGTGAGATGGCCCTTGCTGAAAGTAGTTACTATATGCACACTGCCCATGGTCAGGTGAATGTGGTCTAGGTTGTAGTCCACATTGCAGCTTGTCTGCTTTTTGAAAGTGTGCCCTAGTAGTGATTTATCACCGGTCCCTTTAGTGTTTGGTAACACATAAAAGATGACTGGGATATTCCCAGACTCGACAAAGATAGCCGCTTGGCATTTCCCCAAGAGAGGGTAAGTGTTGCCCCCAAATGGGCTAAGTTTCGCATTCATGGGCTGTAATTTGGGCTGACCAATGCGTGTCCAATGGTCATGTGTGTCAAGACGTTCCGGTCGGCCCCTTCGTCGATTAGAGCGTCAAAAGAATATGTCTGCTCTGCGGTGACCATGATCGGAAGGTAGGCGAGTGCCACTGCTTCTTCATCGTGATCGGTTAGTTCGGTGATTGTGGCCATGCAGATAGTGACGGGGGGTTTGTGCATTGGTGGTTCGTGTAGTGGATGGGAAGGGGGATAGTACTTTTTCATGTGACTACCCATTGAAGAAGCCTATTCCTTCCCCTTCAAGCGTCTCCAACTTGACATTGCCCGTTCTTCTAATTGCACGCACTCGGAAAGGCCCCAGCCCTCGAAATTTCATTTTCTATTTGTGCCCTTTCACCAAGTAGAGTAACACGAGATCCTTGTGATCAAAGTTACGCTGGTTGATGTGCTTGTCATACCACAGCTTTCATCACGCCTTTTCGCAGATTAGAGCGTGGGTGGCTAAAAGCCGAGTTTTTGTGAGACGCTCTAGTTCCTCTAAGTGATTAGTCCAAGCCTGTCTCCCCTCCCAATGCTCCTGCGCTACTATTCTCAAGCTAGGGACAAAAAACTCTAGAGGTAGAATGGCCTCCGTCCCGTAGGTTAGCCTAAAGGGAATTTTCGCGACAGTCGTCTTATAAGCTATCTAATAAGCCCACAAAGCAGACATCAGCTTGTTATCCTAGTCTCTTCGTGATGTGGATACTACCTTAGTAAGCACGTTGACCAGGATTTTATTTATGGACTCCGCTTGGCCATTTGCCTGTGGGTAGTAAGGGGAAGAACTTCTATGAATGATCAAAAAGTTTGAGAGTAGGTGGGATATTATTTCGTTAACGAAGTGTGCACCTTGATCACTTACTAGTTCAATTGGACACCCAAACCGCGAAAAGACCTGCTCCCACAGGAATTTTGAAATAGTCTTGGCGTCGTTCCTTCTGGTGGCTCATGCCTTCGCCCACTTCGTGAGGTAGTCCATTGGCCACAATGATGTAGCGCGCCTGGGAGTATTGAGCCGCTGGACTAATAGGTCCGATGAAGTCAATGCCCCATTTCTCGAAGGGCTGTCGAGCTACTATGGGTGTCAACTCCATCTTATCTTTGCGCATAGGTATCTTAGCTCTCTGGCATTTGTCGCAGTTTTTGACGAACTTAGCGGCGTTGCGGAATAGGGTGGGCCACCAGAGTTGGGATTGTAATACCTTACCGGCAGTCGTGTCCCCACTAAAATGCCCGCCAACTATCCCACCGTGTGCCTCTCTCAATACATCGTGCATCTCGTGCTCGCACACACATCTATGTAACAGGCCATCCTATCCCAACCTATAGAGTTGGCCAGCAATTAATTGGTATGGCTGAATCTTTAAGATGAGTCTTCTTAGCCTGGATTTCTCAACAGGTCTTTTTGGCAGGCCGTTTTCTAACACTTGGACAACATCGTCTGCCTAGTAGGGTGTCAAATCAACTCTAAACAAGTCCCCTTCGCTAGATAGGCCAAAGTGGTGCACGTCAGGCAAATCGTCAAGGATGCCTTGGCCAACAGCTTCCCTGGTGGGTATGTGGGACATGTGATCCGCCATGTAGTGCTGCTTCCCTTTGCGCACAATCACTGAGAAATCAAACTCCAACAGGAGAAGTAATCACCTTGCTATACGGCCTGTGGTGCATGGCTTGTTTACGACATACAACAGGGCTTGATGGTCCACATAAAAGATGAAGGGCGTGGCCAACAAGTAATGCCTAAATTTTTTCATGGAGAACACCATGGCTAGCCCTTCCCATTCTGTAGTGGAGTAGTTCATTTCTATTTCAGTGAGCTGCCTGCTAGCAAAGCTCACGGGGTAATTAAGACTATGTTCACCAGGTTGGCAGAGAACGAATCCGATGGCAAAGTTGGAGGCATCTATGTGTACATGGAATGCTATACTCTAGTCTGGGGCTCACAACATGGGTGCAATGGTGAGGGCCTTCTTTAATTGCTGATACGCACGTTGGCATTCCTTAGTCCACTCGAATATAATCAGTAGCTTGTACAATGGTCTAGCAATCAACGCGTAGTTTAGTACAAAGCGTCAGTAGTATCCTGTGTGGCCTAAGAAACACCAGACACCCTTGTAATTGGTGGGCAGTGGGAGGTCGGTAATGCCACTGACTTTTGAAAAGTCATTGGCAATGCCATTTCGTGACACTACATGCCCTAGGATACATCCGTGCTTCACCCAGAATTGGCACTTCAAGGGGTTAAGTGAGAGTTTGTATAGTCAGCACCGTTCGAAGACGGCTCACAGCCTCTCTAAGTGTTCGGCCCAACCGGAGTGTACGCACGGATCGTCCACAAACACCTCCAACTTGCATCGCAGCATATCCTTGAAGATTGTGCACATTAATCGTTGGAATGTTGCAGGAGCATTCATTAGCCCAAAGGGCATAACGATGTAGGCAAAGACGCCCCACTCCATGGCGAATGCCATCTTGTACTTGTCGTCAGGGTGCACTTGCACTTGTTTGTAGCCTGAGAATCCGTCTAGAAAGCTCTAAGCTTCTTTTTCTACTACTCTCTCCAGCACGTGCTCGGTATATGGCAAAGGGTAGTTGTATGTCTTCGTAGCGGCATTCACCTTCTTGTAATTTATGCACACTCGAATCTTGCCATTCTTTTTCATAACTATCACTATGGGCGATACCCAATCTGTGTGCTCGATCTTGTATATAAATCTCACCTTCATAAGCTTATCGATCTCTTCCTTCACTGCATGAGCGTGTTTGGGATTCATAGGGTAAGGTCGCTGCTTCATTGGCACCACTTTTAGGACCATGGGAATGTTATGGGTCATGACCCTAGGATCGCAGTTCCTCCAAGGACCAGTCGGACACATCGACATACTCCCATAAGAGGGCCACCAGCCTAGCCTCCTCCTCCTTGGTCAAGTCATCATCAATGAACACGGGTTGTGGTTTCTTGCCCTCCTCTGCCAAGTCGACTTCCTTGACCCTGTCGGGTCCCTCAATTGGTTCCCTGGCTTGCCTTGTCTCTTTGCTCCTAGCAGAACCACCACTCTATCACCCTTCTTAAACTTTGTGAAGCATTTGGGTAGGTCCTGTGGTTTCCTTTGCCTCTCTCCTTCTGAGTCTTTAGTTTGCTTCCTAGTCCCCTCCTTAATCCGCTTGCGCCTTAAGTGGATTGGCAAGTCCCCTTTAGTGCGTCTGACATTAGAGGGTTGGGGTATTTCGGGATCACTCTCTACACTGACTTCAGACTCTGAGTTAAACTCGCATCCCTCGCTTGAGGAAGGGGTCTCCCCCAGGGGTCGTATTTTAGTAGGTGATTCTATCTTCAGTATTTGGACTACCAACGATTGTGCCATCCCTACCTACTCATAATCCATAGCTCCCACCTGCTCCAGCCAAGTTCTATCGCATTCCATTCGCACAACTCCTTTTCCATCCCTTTCCCATTGTGGCCTAGAGTCTGCCTCAATCTGCTCAATTGCTCTCCCTTCAGTGTCATAATCTATCGTGTTAAACCCTTCCTCGCTCTCGTCCATCTCAGAGCAACAATGCTCATACTCCTCATTACTAGAATCTTGCCCCTCCGACTGCTCGTCATCCCCTAGGTTCTCCTCTCCGATCCTGCCCTGTTGGTGATTAACGCCCAGTTGTATGATAGGTTGAGTTCGTGGACTTTGGTCCATTCCCATTCAGGCCGAGCCAAGAGATCGTTTAGGGGCTTTAGATTAGCCGCTTTCTTGCCTTTCAGTTTAGTGGTTAGGTACCCCATGATTCCCTGAAGCTCGAGCTTATTCATGGGGGTGTGGAACGAGACCAATCTCCCTGTTTCCCGCGAGCTCCCTGCCATCATGTAGAGCAGCACCGTGGGTTCCTCTACTGGCATGCTTGGTGACTTAGCCACTTGGTTATACAACTCTTCCTCATCTAAGAATGGCAGGTCAATGGTTGCCAAGACATGCATCCAATCCCTCTCGTCCTCAGGGCAGGGAATGTACTTGGTCAGCATCCCATAAGGCTTGCGCGCCTGGGCATCATCTTTTAACATGGTCGAGATAGCGTCGAGGTCAACTGGGGTAGTTTTCCATGTGTCCATCTCAACCCTTACCGCTTCCATCCTATTCCCCCTGTGCATTCCTCATCCATGGCTAGCCTAGCAGTATGT
Source organism: Lygodium microphyllum (assembly GCF_053477565.2). Lineage (NCBI taxonomy): Eukaryota > Viridiplantae > Streptophyta > Polypodiopsida > Schizaeales > Lygodiaceae > Lygodium > Lygodium microphyllum. The sequence goes on from NC_141145.1 coordinate 79,592,628, forward strand.
TGTAGTCCACCCCTTTCATGACAATGAAATTTACATAGAACTGCACTCCTGCGATCTTTACTGGCCAGTTTTTTAAGACCTCGAATGGTCTAACCTTCATTCCATTGGCCAGTGTAACATTGAACCTAGCCGCTTCCACAAGTGGGTTTCCCTAGGCCTATAGAACTGCGTGGCTCAAGACACTGATCCCTGCGCCAGTGTCCACAATTCCTTTCAGTGTTGCATCCCCTAAGGCTAGGATAGGTAGGACTACATGCATCTCCGTGCCTTTCCAAAAGGCGTTGATGTGCAGTGACCTTGGAGCCGAGTGCAGTGTTAGGCTTGGAATTTGCGTGACTGTGTCTTGCTTGTGCAAGTCAGTGGTAGCATACTCCCCCTTTCCCTCCACCCAGTGCCTCAATTCTCGCCACAATGGAGGGTGCTGCTGAAGTAGATCTCCCAAATGAATGGTCACTAGGGTGGTTACTACAGTGGTGAGGAGATCATTGGGTAGTTGGCCTTCTCCTCGGTCACCACTCTTTGGCCACATGTCATGGCCAGCTTGTTGATAAGCTTCTGCCTGGTCTTGCCCTTGTGGCATCTCTTGTGGTGTCAGCGCACTCCCTGATTGAGGTCGTGATGGCGAATCGGGTGGGCTTGCACTAGAGAGGTCCTCCATCGAATCCTCCAATATGGGTTCTACATCTTTAAGGTGTTCTTGGGCATCCTTGACCCACTCCTTTACCTTGGTGATAGCCTCGAGTTGCCGCCTGGGATGAGGGTATTCCCCCACCTTGGCACTACCTAGTTCTGTCGTCTTGGGGGCGGAGGTCTCTGCCTCAGCATTTGTGACCCCTCTTCTTGCCGCTAAGGTTGTAGCTTCCTCGGTCTTAAGAGTGATCCTTGCGTATTCTCTCTTTCTCCTTCTCCCCTGGCTTTTCTTTCCCATGGCATCCAGGTTACTTGGCCCAGGCAGTGAGATGCCTATTCGTCTTGTTTGCGCTCGCATCATGACATGTAGTGGGATAGGTGTGTCCTCTCCGCCAAAGGTCTCTACGCCAAATAGCCCCAAGGGCACGGAGGGCACGTTGGCTGGACTGGCTAATGGATTCCGCCTAGGGCAGTCAGGGAACAAGTGTGTGATCCCACATTCGGCGCACCTAAGGCCTGCCTTGTCCTGATTTGCATGTTCCCTTTCTGGGCAGCATGATGATATATGGCCTGGATGACTGCAGGTCCAACATGAGATTGGATCCTAGCTTGGTCCTCCAAAGCCTCTGCCTCTTCCTCTACCCAGGGCCATCACCGGCAGAGGTCGATAGTCTATCAGGACTGGATTTCCCTCCTCATCATAGGAGATGTATGGGTTTATATAGCTCTCTTCTTCACTAGGTTCCTCCACAAAATGAATAGGAGCGTCATTCCGTGGTTGGGTTACACAGGGTTGAGGTGGTCTGGGTATGCCTGTTGGGTTCATCTCTAGCCTAGGGATGGTTGGTGGTCTTGTGTCATTTGGTGCTGGGAGGGCCAGCTGGGCTCCCCTGCCAAGGAAGTTAGGTGGCCTGTTGCCTAGGTAAGGAGGGTTGTACTGCTGAGCGTATGGAAACCTCCTGGGCAATCTGTAGTGCAATGCGTCATGTCCGAACCTACCACAATTTGAACACGGTCTAGATCTCGGATCTTGACACTCAGCTAGAAGGTGGTTTCCACCACAGTGTATGCACTGCACGTGGGCTCACATAGGCTTCCTTATTTGTTCTTGCAAATGCGCAAGCTCCATTCTCACCTTCACCATGTCCTGGCCTAGGTCGACTCCTTTTCCCTTATCCCACGTGCTAGAGCTCTCTCTCTCACCCAACGTCATTGATTGCTCTGAAGCCCTCTCACCTGCGCCGTCCTGACTGGTGTTCCTCATGCTTCACTCCCTCAGCTAGTCATCTACTCTTATTGCTTCATCAAAAACCCTAGCCAGCATGTCTCTGTGTAGTGTGGAGTTACTAGCCAAGGCCTTGTAGAGTTCCTCACTACGGATTCCATTTATGAACACTGTAGACATAGCCTTTTCATTAGGTCACTCGTTGTTGGCTAGGATCCTCTTGAAGAGGCTACATACATGTGTGATGTAGTCTCTTACGTCCTCCTTTTCTCTCTGGCAGACATTCATCAAGCGAATGATGAGGTTGTTGGAGTATCCTACCTCAGAGAACCTCTTGATAAAGTGGTCCTTAAGATGGGCAAAGTTCCTGTGCTCAGTTGCATCCAAGCTAGTGTACCACACCCTCCCTTTGTTGTTTAAGCACAGCCCAAAAGCTTGGGAGCGTTGTGCAAGGGTCTGTGAGGCCGTTTGCTTCACAAACCTGTTCGAACTGCTCCAGAAAGCTATATGGGTCGTTGCTAGGTTCGTACTTGTCCAGTTTTTTCACCACTATAGGGATCCTAGATTGCCCCTTTGCCCCTTGTGTGACCCCCAATCCTGAGAGTAAGGCTGTGGCCAAGGCTGTCGTGCCCTACTCAGCGGATGTGTTGTCCATGAGTCGCCTAGCAACAAGTTCACTTAATGACAAGTCGGCATCCAGTGCCCACTCTCTCTCTGCATTTGGTCCTGCCTTTGCTGCTCCAGCCAGGGCTAGCACATGTCGGGCCTCGTACATATCCACATCTTGTTGGAGTCTCCTAGTCTTCTGCTCGTGGTTATAGGTAATCATGCTCTCTAGCGCCCTTCTGATTGCTTTTTGTTCCTCTTCTAGGGCCGCTACTACTTTCTCTACCAGCCCACCTTGAACTACCGTCCTGGCCAGCAAGTCATACTCCTTGACTAACTCCTGTACCATGACTGGAAATTCTCCCAAGTCCAGTCTTGTCCTCTCCTAGTCCGCCTTGGGATCCTGACATTGCTTTTGCTTCCTGTTCACTGGGCCGTCGACCAACTTGATTAGCTCTGGCAGCGTCTGATTCTCTATGTTGCAGTCCTCCGGACCTTCGTGTCCTCTCATGGCCCTACAGATGGAGTTCCCTAGTAGCTTGCTATGCCTTGGGATCCTCTCCTAGTAGTGGGTTCCTTGATGTTATTATGTTTCTTGTTAAGCTCCTTGTTATTACTAAAAATCGTCGTTAATCTTATCCACAACTTGTGCTTAGTGCTTTCTAGTGCTCAGTGTGGAAAAAGGCTTTTCCTTTCCTTGTAGTGCACCCTAGGTGGTGAAATCAGGAGGTGAGGTGAGGATGCACTAATTGCCTGGTGCAGGTCCTGCCTCACTGCCTCTGGTTGTGGCCTGATGTGGCTTTAGGTGCAGGTCCTGGCCACTCTAAAGTCTTACAGAAAGACCCTACTGCATTCCCTATTTTGCTTTAGGGTTGGTTAGTTGGGTGGCAAGTCGCTGACCGTTGCATCCAATCCCGATTATGTCAACCTGGTGTCTAGCTATTTGGGGTGATTCTTCAATCAACTTGTCTAGAATCCAACTTCCAAGATCAAATTGGGTTCCTTGGAGGGTCAGAGACGTCATCAGCACTCCTAGGACTGTGGCCAAGGAGAGTCACCTTCTATTCAGGCTCTGGTGCTCTGGTCCGATTCTGGGAATCGGACCGGTCTGGTCTGATTCTGGGAATCAGATGGGCAAGTTTGGTCTTGCTTTGGTCCTACTTCCCTTAGTCGGAAGGGGAGTGGTCCGCGACCACTGCAATGGGTTGAGTGGCTCTAGCTTGGGACTCGGACACATGGTCCGATTTGGTGGGCTGGTCCGATTCTGGGAATTGGATTCAGCTGGTCCGACTCTCGCAATCGAACGGTCCGATTCTGGGAATCAGACGGACTAGTCCGACTACGCGGTCGACGGGCCATAAGTTGTGCACGGCGGCTTTAGGTTAATGCCTACTCTATCAAATCATGCCGCACTTTCCAAATCAATGCGAGCGACAGAGGAAAAAGCCTGGCATATGTCGCAATGGGGCGCTTGATCGGTCAGCACCTTGCGATCTCCCGTAGCTCTCTCCCTCTCTCGCTCTCTCTCAGGCTCCCAGTCTCACAGTCGTCTCAGAAAATAGGGTGTCAAATGTTGGCACCCTAATCTGCTGTGCCTCTTATTACCTCCCACAATCTGTTGTGGACTTAGAGACTAATCACATACACTCCACTAGCCAGATGTTTGAATCTACGCCCCAACTTCCCTATCTCCAGTAACAGTAGAACCCTTCTATTCCCTTCTTTTTCCTATCCTAGCCTTAACATATTGCAACAGAAAACATAAACATAAATAAAGATAGATGGTCCTACTCTGCATTCAACAGCAAATCAAAATACTTACTTGCTCCAGGGATTAAAACCTTCTAATCCTCCTAACTATCTCAAGCATCGATTCAGGCTGTTGTAAACCCTACTACCATGCTCGATATGATGCACGTGGTGCTCAAGGCTCGATTTCATCGGTCCCGGCAATGGAACCAAAATGTAGGGGAGCTACAGAGCTCTACCCTGAGACCTACAGACCGCTTATTAATCAAGCA